>NC_133617.1:398595621-398916871 GCF_048593235.1 Sminthopsis crassicaudata
CCTGTACAGCACC
Source organism: Sminthopsis crassicaudata (assembly GCF_048593235.1). Classification (NCBI taxonomy): domain Eukaryota; kingdom Metazoa; phylum Chordata; class Mammalia; order Dasyuromorphia; family Dasyuridae; genus Sminthopsis; species Sminthopsis crassicaudata. Next base: position 398,595,635 of record NC_133617.1, read on the forward strand.
CAAACAACACCTAAAATGGGGAAGATGGCATCTGCCTTTTGAGATTTCACAAACCAGAGAGGAACCTCTCCAAATACATTCTTCCTAAAGAGGTGAATGAAGCTCTTCATAAAGCTGCCTCACACCTTTTAATGCACCTACAGAGTTCTGGCTCAGCAGTCAATTAAAAGACTTTTTGTCATTACACAGTATGAACCCCTGAGTTTATATGACTGACAGGAAGTGGTCAGATGATACTGGAGCTTATTATCAAGTAGAGGGAGGTGAAAGGGGTAGGCAGATGGGTGGGAGGGCATTCACTTTTGTATGGAAAAGGACAGAAAAGACCAAGATACTGGAGGTGGAGCCAAGACGGCAGAGTAAAGGCAAGGACTTGCTGAGCTTTCCCCCATATTCCTCCAAATTCCTTTAAATAATGACTCCAAATAAATTTTAGAGCATTATAACCCATAAAATAGAGTGGAACAATTTTTCCAGCTGGAGACAACTGGGAAGGTTGGCAGGAAAGTTTGTTTTACCAGGATGAGAAGATCTTGGAAAACCAACAAGCTATGAGGAAGCCTTGAGAACCATTGAATCAGCAGTGGTAACAGGAGCAGCAAGCAGAGGTGGCTGGTGGAAGCTTCTGAGGTCTCAGTTCACACTGAAGGGGTCCAACTGGTCAAAAGGAGGACTTTTTACTAGCACTGAGTAAGGATTCTGTAGATTTAGCACACCAAAACGTACAACTATAGTAGAGTGGAGACCCTCCTCACAGTTTCAGGGCAGAAATTAGTGCTTGTGGTCACTCAGGCATACTTCTCCTTGGATCATAACACCTAGGAAGAACAGAAAACTTTCAGGTCCCTAGAAGGAACCCTGAAAACTGCTGTGAAAATCCCTGAAGCTTGGGACATTGTACCCTCTATCCTGGAAATAGAATCCTACTTTAACAAAGAATTAAAAGCAGAGTAATAGACTGAGAAAATGAGCAGACAAGCGAAAAAGATTCTGACCACTAAAAGTTATTATGATAATGAGGAAGCAAAAACACACTCAGAAGAAGATAACAAAGTCAAACTTTCTACATCAAAGCCTTCAAGAAAAATAAGAATTGGGCCCAGGGCACAGAAGAGCCCAAAAAGGATTTTGAAAATCCAAGAGAGAGAGAAAAAAAAAATTTGAGAAGAGAAATGAGAGTGATGCAAAAGGAAATAAGAAAAAAAACTAATGAGAAGAAGAATGCCTTAAAAAGCAAAATTGGCCAAATGGGAAAGGAGGTACAAAAGCTCACTGAGGAAAGAAATTTCTTAAAAATTAGAATTAAGCAAATGGAAGCTAATGACTTTATCAGAAATCAAGAAACAATAAAAGAAAACCAAAAGAAATAAAAAATCAGAAAATAATGTGAAAGATCTCACTGGGAAAAAAAAAAAAAACTGACCTAGAAAATAAATCTAGGAGAGATCATTTAAAAATTATTGGTCTATGGAGAGCAATTTGGAACTATGCTCAAAAAGTTATCAAACTGTGCATACCCGTTGATCTACTGGACCTATATCCTAAAGAGATCTTAAAGGAATCATCAATTTCTTCATCTGAAAATTATCTGTTCATATCCTTTGACCATTTATTATATGTAGAGAATTTACACATCAAATTTATAAGAATTAAAGCCATTCTCCAATTGATAAATGGCCAAAGGATATAAAGACAATTTTCAGATGAAGAAATTAAAATCATTTTTAGTCATATGAAAAGGTGCTCTAAATCGCTATTGATCAGAGAAATGCAAATTAAGACAACTGTGAGATACCACTACACACCTGTCAGATTGGCTAAGATGACAGGAACAAATAATGATGAATGTTGGAGGGGATGTGGGAAAACTGGGACACTGATACATTGTTGGTGGAGTTGTGAAAGAATCCAATTCTGGAGAGCAATTTGGAATTATGCCCCAAAAGTTATTAAACTGTGCAAACTCTTTGATCTAGAAGTGTTACTACTGAGCTTATATCCCAAAGAAATACTAAAGAAGGGAAAGGGATCTGTATGTGCCAAAATGTTTGTGGCAGCCCTCTTTGTAGTGGCTAGAAACTGGAAAATGAATGGATATCCATCAACTGGAGAATGGTTGGGTAAATTATGGTATATGAAGGTTATGGAATATTATTGTTCTGTAAGAAATGACCAGCAGGAGGAATACAGAGAGGCTTGGAGAGACTTAAATCAACTGATGCTGAGTGAAATGAGCAGAACCAGGAGATCATTATACACTTCAACAACAATACTATACAATGACCAATTCTGATGGACATGGCCATCTTCCACAATGAGATGATTCACATTAGTTCCAATTGTTCAGTGATGAAGGGAAACCAGCTACACCCAGAGAGAGAACTATGGGAAATGAGTATGAACCACAACATAGCATTTCCACTCTTTCTGTTATTGTTTGCTTGCATTCTTTTTTTCCTTCTCAGATTTTTTTTCTTTCTTTCTAGATCCAATTTTTCTTGTATAGCAAGATAACTATATAAATATGTGTACATATAATGGATTTAACATATACTTTAATATATTTAACATGTATGAGATTACCTGCCATCTAGGGGAGGGAGTGGGGGGAAGGAGGGGAAAAGTTGGAAGAGACGGTTTTTGCAAGGGTCAGTGTTGAAAAATTACTCCTGCATATGTTTTTGTAAATAAAAAGATAAAAATTATAATAAATTATTAGTATAGGGGAAAGGATTCTAGGAAAATGGCAAAGTCAGAAAATTCCAAGCTCACCTGATTTCCCCCATAACCAAAAACTAAATTGTGCCTCAGGACAAACATAGACCACTAAAAAAACAAATAAGATTGGGAGCAGAACAGGGGTCCTTCTGGAACAACCTGAGAAGATCCAAAGAAAGACCCCAGGACCAGTGTGTCAATAAACACTTCTAGGCTAGCTTCACAGAAGCAGCAAGCAGCAGTCCTGGGGCTAGTTGGCTTCAGAGGGAGCCTCAACCCGGAACAAGAAACTTTCACCTCTCAGACAACCAAGGGAATTGGGGGGTCTGAGTCCAGGAAGACTAAGGGAACCTCTTGCTGATTAGGAAAAGCCAGGCCCAGCTGTACTGCTGAGATAACTCAGGGCAAGAAGGGAAACTAGCACACTTGGTGAGTGCAGAATTAGAAGCAGGGCCACTGCTCCCCGTGGGCTCTTGTAGGAGAGTAGAATTTTTGCTTTGGGGTTCCAAGTCATAGGGAAGAGCTGAATTAAAGCCAGAAGCACATCCCCCATTCTAGGATTTGAGGTGTTTACACTAATACTTCTCACGAAAAAAAAAAAAACCAAAAAAACGAGTAGGTAAAGAAGAACCCAAACACAGAAACTTACTATGGAAAAAGGGAAGATTGGGGTTCAAATTCAGAGAAGGACAATGAAATAGGAAAAAACCTCTTCTACCAAAGAGATTGAGGAAAAACTTAAAAAAAAGAACCATCAAAAAACCAAGACAATTGTGAAAAAAAAATTAACCAACTAGAAAAGGAGATAGAGTCTTGAAGAAGAAAATAATTCTTTAAAAATTAGAATTGGATATTGTATTTAATTTATACTTTAACATATGTAACATGTATTGGTCAACCTGCCATCTGGGGGAGGGAAGTGGGGGAAAGAAGGGAAAAATTCAAACAAAAGGCTTGGCAATTGTCAATGTTGTAAAATTACCCATGCATATATCTTGTGAATAAAAAGCTAGTGAATAAAAGTGAATAAAAACAAATTAGAATTGGGCAAGGGGAAGCTCTAAGCTATAAGTGAAGGTAAAAGAGATCAAGAAATAACAGAACAAAATACAAAAAAAGGAAAAATAAAAGAGAATGTGAAACATCTTAAAGAAAAACAACAGATCTGGAGAACAGAACAAGAAGAGAAAACATAAGAATAAACTACTTGAAAGTTATGACCAAAAAAAGAACTTTGATACAGTAATACAATCAAGAGAGAAATTAACTTTATATATCAGCCATATTATTATTGGTTTAGATACATGTTACATATGTGTAAAATGCATATGTATATATGTGTGTTGCATGTAGGCTTATGTATCTGTATATGTATGGGTATTTTATGTATGTAGATATCAATTATATCTTTGCTTAACTGTAGCTTGCTTGTGGGAAGTAGAGAAATGAAAGAGGGGAAAAAAGAATAAAGTAAAAAGTGCAGAGCAGGAAATAACTTATAAGGAAGCAAAGAAAAGATGGACAGTTATGAATATAATCTCTTCTATTATTATATATGCTCTCTTGAAATGGAAATTTATTGTTATATCTTTTTGAATTCTCCTTGATGTTTCTGCTGAGCATACAATAGATAATGGTTTTGTAATCTTTTTCTTTTTATGTCCTTCTTTTTTCTATTTTGTTTTTTTTTCTTATTTTGTATTTAGTTTTAAATAAATAAATATAAAAAATTATTGGTCTACTTGAAAAGCATGATCAAAAAAAAGAAACTTAGATATCATTTTTTCAAAAAAATTGTCAAGGGAAATTATTCTTATATTCTAGAACTAGAGAGTAAAATAGAAATTGAAAAAATCCACTACTCATTTCCTGAAAGAAATCCCAAAATAAAAGCTCCCAGGAATAGTATAACCAGATTCTGAAACTTCCAGGTCAAGGAGTAAATATTGCAAGCATCCAGAAAGAAAAATTCAAGTAATAGTGGAAACCACAGTCAGGATAACATAAGATTTTAGCAGCTTCTATATTAAAGGACCAGAAATTGTTTGGAATATGATATTCTGGAAAAAACAAATACAGCTAGGCTTCCAAAAAGAAATTACCTGTCTAACAAAAACGGAGTATAGTCCTTCAGTGTGGGACATTCAATGAAATAAAAAGCATTTTCCTGATGAAAAAAAAATAGAACTAAAGAAAAATAAAATTTTCAAATACAAATTGCTTCAAGGGAAGCAAAAAGGAGGTAATTATGAAAGAGAAAATTGTATAAAGACTTAAAAAAGATTTATCTGTTTTACATTCCTACATGGGAGTATAATACTTGTAATTCATAAGAACTTTCTCATTATTAAAGCAGTTAGGCATATATGTGTGTGTGTGTATATATATATATATATATATATATATATATGTGTGTGTGTGTGTGTGTGTGTGTATTATATATATATAAACATACATACAGAGGGTACAGGTATGAGCTGAAGGGAAAATATTTTTTAAAAAATAAAATTAAGGTGTGAGAGAGGAATGTAATGGGAGAAAAAGAAAGGGAGAGATGGAAATGGCATAAATTGTCTTTAACAAAAGAAGCAAGAAAAAGCTTTGCAGTAGAGGGGAAGAGGACTGAGGAGAGGGCGAGTGAGTTAATTTTACTTTCATCAGAATTGGCTCAAAGAGAAAATAACATACAAACTCAAGATGGGTATAGAAATCTATCTTATCCTGCAGGAAAGAAAGAGGGGAAGAGGATATGAGAAGGGAAAAAGGTGATAGAAAAGAAAGCATACTGAGGGAGGGAGTGATGAGAAACAAAAGTACTTTTTGAGGAGGGCCAGGGTAAAAAGGAGAAAAGAGGATAGAATAAAACAAGAAAAATATAGTTTTGTAATAGTAGCTATGAAAAGAATTTTCGAAACAAAATTTCTCTGATGAAGGCTTTCATTTCTTAAATGTATAGGGAAACTGAATATAAATTTCTAAAAAAATAAGAAAGAGCTATTCTGCAATTGATAAAATGATCAAAAAGATATGAAACCATGCCCAAAGAAGCTATAAAAATTATATATATATAGGTATATATATATATATATATGTATATATCTCCTTTGACCCAACAATACCACTACTACTCATGAATCCCAAAAGATTTTTTTAAAAAAGGAAAAGGGATCTATATGTGCAAAAATATTTATAGCAGTTTCTTTTGTCAGGCAAAGGAATTAGAAAACTGAGAGGATATCTATCATTTTGAGGAAATGGTTGAAATAAACTGTGGTATGTAATTATGATGGAATATTATTATTCTATAAGAAATGATGAGCAAGATGCTTTCAGAAAAAAACCTAGAAAAGTTCTCTATGAAACTCAAGTCAAATTGAAAATGTACTGTGTATAAAGTAATAGCAATGTTATGGGATGATCAACTGTGGGTGACTGCTATTCTCAGCAATACAATGATCCAAGACTACTCTGAAGGACTTATGACAGAAACTGCTTTCCATACATATCCAGAGAAAAAACTGATTGTATCTGAACACATATTGAAACATACTTTTTTTATTTACTTTATTTTTCTTGCAAAGGGTTTTTTAGTGGGGGAGGGGTAGATCTTTGTTTCCTTTTGCAACATGACTTTTCTAGAACTATTTTGCATAACTTCACATGTGCCTTCCCAATGGGGGTGGGATGGGGAGGAAGGGAGAGAAGTTGAAACTCAGAGTTTTAAAAACAAATGTAAAAAAATTGTTTTACATGTAACTGGGGGAAATAAAAAATTTTAAAAAACAAAACGACCAAGAACCTCTGCCCTCTCCCCATTCCTATCACACAGATCTGGAAGCTTAGTGTGAGTATGCTGGAATTAGCTCATATTTACTTTTGAGAGCTGATTATTAAATTTTCAGCATGAGCATTTTCACCTTGGAAATTTACTAACATTAAAAATTAGTGCTTGATTTATTGTTTTATTGATTGTGTAGACATGAGAAACTGATGGAGCAAATGTTAAGAATGTAAATAAAACCTTAGAAGTATGCCCTTCTCACATGTTCTACCTCCATACCTCCAACCCATGTCAAGCTGGTTGTTAAATATTTACTAGTATACCCTTGAAGTAGGCCTACCTCAAGGTTCCATCATCTTGACTGGAATGCTGATTGAGGAGTCAATCAACATAGAGATCAATTCCTTACTATCTTGCTTTAAAAAGTCTCTGTATACTTAAAGTTGTTATATCACAATACTTCCTTAGTCATCTCTCTCTCTTAGGATGTTCTCTGTTTGCTTTCCTTTTTTCATAAAGGCCTTATTTTCTTATTCCTCTATTCTCTAATCACTTTTCTCTTAATGAGCATGTAGGAACAATATTATGTCAATACTATTTAATAATGAACCAATCAATGACAAGTAGAACAAAATATCCTATATGCAAGTCATACATCTCAGTTTTTTTATATGACAATAAATCTTCAAAATCACTATAGATCTTACATCTATCTTAGCTGTGATTCCTGCACTTTATTTATTCCCCTTCCAGAAGAGCATGCATAAATAAACATTTAGAAAAGGCAACTAAATAGTGCAATAGATAGAGCACTGTCTCTGGATTGAAGAGGATCCATATTCAGATCTGGCTTCAGACACTAATGTGTGACTGGAAAAATCACTTAACCCCAATTGTCTCTACATTCCCCCCCTCCAAAAAAAAATGAAAAAACCAAATACATTTAGAGCTAGACATTCCACATTTCCTCCCTCCAGAGCTCAATGTCTTCCTCTGGAAAAAAAGGGGGCTTGGAACAGAAATCTTCTAAGAGCTCTTCTCTATCTGCTATCCTGTTTGCTAAGGTCCTGTCACACTCACACATTTCACCTGACAATTCATGAAAGTGTAATTTGGATGACAGAAAAGTGTATGTGTAAGGGGGATATTGAATCAAAAACTGCAGCGCATGCTGCCATAAGTAGGTTGCATGAAAGCTTAAGAAAGTGAAGGATAAAAAGGGCAGGAAAAAGCAGAACAGGAAACAAGGAACTCAGAGGTAAGGGGCTGAGGTGGTACACCATGGGGGCAGAGTGAGACACCAACTTTGTGAATTTGTTTTTCTCAACTGTACTTAGCTTTCACAAAGGAGGGTATTTATTTTATTGGGGAAAGGAGGTTATAAGAAGAGAAATGGGTGAATAGTAAAAGTTATGGCAAAAATAAATAAGAAATATTTAAAAATATATAAAAAAGAGTAGAAGGAAGTTTAGCTAAAAAAGAAAGATTACTAGGGCATCATTGGAACTATTGTGCTAAAAATATACACTTTTTGAAAAATAATTATACGTTGTAGTTCAGTTTCATATACAAGCCTCTTTCTGTACTTTGTGTTTTATAATGTGGTATTGTTTAAATATTTTTCAGTCACGTCTAAATTGTTACAACCCCACTTAGGGTTTTCTGGGCACAGATATTGGAGTGGTTTACCATTTTTTTCTCACCTTCATCTTACAGATGAGGAAACTGAGTTAGTTTTAAGTGACTTGCCCAATGTCACAGGCCAGATCTGAACTCAGGGAGATCAGTCTTTCAACACTGTACACTATGGCATCACCTACTGATCATTGTCAATATCTGCTTAGTTCTATTTAAGGCTTGCAAGGCACTTTACAAATATTGCTTCATTTTATCATCCCCCCATCTCCCAGTCTTGGATAATAGGAGTTATTATGGCCTCTATTTTACAGATGAGGAAACTGAGGCAGACAGAGGTAAAGTGACTTGACCAGAACATATAGCATGTAAGTTTCTGAGGCTGGATTTGAACTGTGGATTTGTCTTCCTAACTCCAGGTTGGGTACACTATCTACTACGTCACAGCTGCCTCAAAAACAAACAGGTTTTTCTAAAAATCCATCTGTTCATCATTTCTTATTGCACAATAGTATTACATTGAATTCATATTCCACAGCTTTTTTAGCCATTCCAAATTGTTATTTATCCTCTCAATTTCTAATTCTTTGCCACCACAGAAAGAGCTGCTATGAATATTTTTGCACAAGTAGGTTCTTTTCCTTTTTAATGGCTTTTTTGGGATACTGATCTAGAATCAAAGTATACAGTTTGATTGCCCCTTGGGCATAGTTCCAAATTGCTCTCCAGAATGGTATCATTCACAACTCCAGCAACAGTGCATTAGTGTCCCAATTTTCCCACATCATCTCCAACATTTATAATTTTCCTTTTTTGTGTCACATTAAACAATCTTATAGGTATGAGATGGTACCTCGGAGTTGCTTTACTTTGCATTTCTCTAATTAAAAGTGATTTAGAGGGGCAGTTAGATGGCACAGTGGATAGAGCACTAGCCCTGAAGTCAGGAGAACCTGAATTCAAATCTGGCCTCAGACACTTAATACTTCCTAGCTGTGTGACCCTGGGCAAGTCACTTAATCTCAGCCTCAAAAAAAAAAAAAAAAAAAAAAAAGTGATTTAGAGAATTTCTTCATATGCTTATAGATAACTTTGATTTCTTCATCTGAAAACTATCTCTTCATATCCTTTGATCATTTATCAATTGGGAAATTGCTTGTATTCTTATAAGTTTGACTTAAGAAATGAGGTCTTTATCAGAGATACTTGTTATAAAGATTGTTTCCCAGCTTTGTTTCCTTTCTAATCTTGGTTGCATTGGTCTTATTTATACAAAAGCTTTTTAATTTAATATAATCAAAATTATCTACTTTGCATTTTACAAAGCTTTAGACTTATATGATCTGATGAAAAGTGGAATGAGCAGAACCAGGAAAAAAAATTGTACACCGTATCAACAACATTGTGTGATGAACAACTATTATGGACTCAGCTCTTCTCAGCAATACAATGATCTCATTCAAGTAAAAAGGACGCAGAAATAACATCTATAACCAGATAAGGAAATGATGGACTCAGAATGCAGATCAAAGCATATTTTTTTCACTTACTTTATTCTTTCTCATCTTTTTCCCCCTTTTGATCTGTTCTTTTACAATTGTTAACATGGAAGTGTGTTTTATATGATAGCAAATGTATAAACTGCCTGCCATCTTTGGAAGAGGACTTACTTCAATATTCTAGAGGTCCATGATTTCATTAAAAGTGGGTATCTCCTTTGATGAAGGCAGACCATGATTCTCTTTGACCTCTGAGAATTGCTGAAGCTAAAAAAAATTCATGATGGAGCAGGTTGTGGTCCCTTTAAGAAACTGTATTTCCTATTGATCTGTTATCCCTTTCAAATTCTTAGCCCCTTCTGGGGAAGACATATCCCCTCAGATCAGTTATTTTTCCAGGATTCCAGAGCCTTTGGTCAAAAGCATCCCTTTGAAGTGTTGTTAATTTTAATAGGAGATCCGGGCTGTCCCACTGTATCTGACTTGCTTGGGCTGTCCCCGCCCCCATTAAGACCCAATATAATAAGCTTCCATCAACTAAAGTCCTTTGCAGATGGACCTTGGCAGCTCTCTTTGCTGCCAGGACTTTCTGTCCACTGAGAACTGCATTCTCAGTGCAAAACTCTATTTTCCATAGATCTGACAATATAGAAGTCAGTCTCTTGGTAAACTGAACAATAAACTTTCATCTTGCAACTAATATTTTGGGAATGAGTAAATTCTTTCACTCCTAAAACCTGTGGCTGATTTAAAGGGAATTTTTAATAACTTTCTTATAGCCACTAATCTCTAGACTACCAGGAATCTAGACCACTCAAACTGCATTAATGACATTCTCTGAATTTAGCAAAACCAGTCCCTGGGCAATAGATATAAAGTCAATTACTAGGACCCATAAGCAAAGCCTTTCCAGATTGGAAGGACATACTAAAAGATGATGCTCTAGTAGCAAAATCTTTGAGAACTCAAGATTACTTCCATGTCATGATGAGGTAGGGAAGACTCTAAAAGAAAAGAATACTTATGATCAGAAAAAGGAGCTTCACTGGTCACAAAGGAAGAATAAAGCCCAAAAATGTTATGTGAACACTTTGTTGTTCTTTTTGCTTAATTGTCTAACTCTTTGAGTCCCCATTGGGGTTTTCTTGGCAAAGATACTATAGTAGTTTGCCTTTTTCTTCTCCAGATCATTTTACAGATGAAGAAACTGAGGCAAAAAGAATTAAGTGACTTATCCAGAGTCACACAGGTAGGAGGTGTCTGGAACCAAATTTGAACTCAGGAAGATGAATCTTCTGAACTCCAGGCCTGGTGCTCTATTCATTGTGCCATCTAGTTACTCTACTTTTGGCATTCATGAGACTTTAAAAGAATCAGAAGGTGGCTTATAATGCATTGATTGTATACTAATTAGAGGAATTGCAAAAAGATGTAGCCAGGAATCAAACAGGATGACTGGGAGGGAAGGGATGGTTGTAAGCGATACATGGACCCATCTAAGAGCCTAATTTAGACAATTGCCTTTTTCTAAAATAAGATTTACAAAATTCAAATGCAGAATTACACATGGCATTAAAGCAACATAAGTAAATTTTAAAGTGTTAAGAGGAAGGTACCAAGGCGCACGCGTGCGCGCGCACACACACACACACACACACACACACATAAAGGTACTATATATTGCAGATACACTGTGCATAGATATTTTTAAAAAGTGGATGATAGAGTTTTTCTACATTTAAAAATGATGATGAAACACATAAGTGAATATGGATGAAATGTCAATTATCATGTAAAGGAAACATGAAAGCCATTTCCCATTTACAAGGCCGAGATTGCCAGATGCCAGTCAGATAAATCATTGGGAGGGATAGCCACTGTTCTATTGGTCTGGAAGATCTTCATCTTTATGGTTAGCAAACACTTCTTACACTTCCAATTTCGCTGATGCCAAATCCTCTGCTGTGCAAGAGTAAATCATCTCACTTCCAAATATCTACTTCCCATTTACTTGTTTCCCTCCACTTCAGTCCTACTCTTCTTTCCACTTGATCTCTGCGCAACCTTTCTATTATACCATCTGGAATTCCTGTTCCACAATTCATTTCCACTAGACCTTTCTGTCTTACTCTTATTTCATCTTCTAGTACTGACCAAGACCAGGTTTCCCACAAAAGACATCTTATCTTTGATCTTCCTTTCCAATACTGGATACATGCTATTTCAGAGCCTTGAATACTGATCCTAGAGAAGTCTTCATACTTCTTATTGACACTTCCAAATTCTCCATCTATCAACATTTCCAACCTCTACTGCTTTGATATTCACTTTAATAAAATATAACACTCAATCTAGATACTGATGGCACTAACTCTATACATCTTCATTTTCCTTGCTCAAAAAATTCAGGATCTAGCTTGCAGTTTTCCTCTTCTACTGCAATTCTTGTCCATCAGGCAATTTCTTTTGTTATTATTGCTGTTATTATTAAATGTTATTTTATTTTCAAACTAAGCTCAATCTTTTCTCCCTCCCATTTTCCCTAGTCTGCATCTTGAGGAAGCAAGAAAAACAAAATTTCTGTTCTTGGGAGAAAGAATGAGAAGGGGAATTAACAGTTTAGCACAAGAGGTACAAACCACCCTGAGCAGCAAACTCCCTAAAAATTCAAATGAATCAAAGCTAAATCAAACCAAAATTTCTCTTGGTTATGTCCAAAAAAACCAAAAACAAAAACAAAAACCCACCTTAGCTGATTGATACTCTGAGTCCAACAGCTCTCTATCGGGAAGTAGGCTTTTTCATCATGAGTTTTCAGGAATTGGGTTTGGTCACTGTGTTAATCAGAGATCCTAGATTTTCTTTCTTTGTAAAAAATAGATTTGTTAAAAATAGGCAAAATCTGTCTTCTTGTTCTCTTATAATCTCCTTTTGCCTGTCCACCCATCCCAAGAACACAAGGAAACAAAACTCATTACATATTATAGTCAAAATAAATTTCCACATCAGCCATGTCTTTTTAAAAAATTGTCCCATCTTCATTCGGAGTCCTTCACCTCTCTTTCAGAAGATGGGGAGAAGGATTCACCATTGGTCCTCTGGAATCCTGCATGATCACTATGTTAATAAAAGTTCTGCATAATGGTATTATAATAAAGTCCATAGCATAACTAAGTCATCAGTCCCCAATTTATGAAAACCTCAGATTCCCATTCTTTCCCATTTTTAAGACTTGTAAATATTTTTGCATATCCTTAAAATTTGTAAGGACTAATTAATAATTACAACCTTAATTTATTGTCTCTCTAAAAACTTCTCCTCACTTCTCTCTTTTCCCTTTTATCTTCCCATTGCGTGAAATTATTTCTATACCCAATTGTGTCCGTGTGTAATTTTCCTTCTTTGACTAGTTCAGATGACAATGAGGGTCGTGTTAGTTGCTCCCTTCTATCCTTTCCTCCTTTTAAATAGACATCTATAAAATGTCTGTTTTATAGATGTGTACCCTCATTATAAGAGATAATTTTCCCATAATCTTCCTTTCTCTTCTGTCCCCCCCATCCCTTTCCTTTCCATTTTTTTTTCTTAAGATCATTATGATAGGATAGAACCATTCACAGACCTTATCTAATTGGATTCTCTCTATGAATCCTAATGATCATAAGAGTCAGAGGGTCCACATGTATCATCTCATATTTGAATATTTATCTTTGTTTAGTTCTTTATCATTTTTTAATTCAGATTTACCTTATTATGTTTCTCTTCAGTCCTATGTTTTTACTTCAAAGTTCCTCCATAGTTCTGGTCTTTTCATCAGGAATGCTTGGAAGTCCTATATTTCATTTTCCCCACTGTAGAATTATGCTCAGTTTTGCTAGGTAAGTTATTCTTGGCTGTAAGCCCATATTCTTTGCTTCCTGGATCATCTTATTCCAACCTTTCTATTTCTTCATAGTGGTGCCTGCTAAATTAAGTATGATTATAATTGTGGTTTCTGGGTTCTCTATTCTTTTCTTTCTTTCTGGCTCATTACAGTAATTTTTTTTTCCTTTAGCTAGAAGCTCTGGATTTTGACTGTAATGTTTCCAGGATTTTTACTTAGGATTTTTTATGAGATGATTGGTGAGGTTTTTCTATTTCCACTTTACTCTCTGGTTGTAAAAGAACAATGTGGCTCCTTTCAACAATGAAGTTATTCAGGCCAATTCCAATAGACTTGTGATGGACAGAACCATCTGTATCTAGAGAGAGGACTGAATGTGGATCACAACATAGTATTTTTACCTTTTTTGGTATTGTTTTTGTTTTTCTCATTTTTTTTTCCTTTGTTGATCTGATTTTTCTTGTACAACATAATTGTGGAAATATGTATAGAAGAATTGCACATTTAACATATATTGGCCGCAGGATGAATTCAGAGAGGCCTGGAGAGACTTATGTACTGATACTAAGTGAAATGAGCAGAACCAGGAGATCATTGTACATGGAAACAAGAAGACTATATGATGATTAATTCTGATGGGCGTGCCTCTCTTCAACACTGAGATGATTCAGAACTGTTCCAAGCATCTTGTGATCCATCTGATCACAGAGAGCCATCTGTACCAGGAGAGAGGACTATGGGAAACGAGTGTGGTTCACAACATAGCATTTTACTATTTTTGTTGTTGTTTACTTGCATTTTGTTTTCTTTCTCATTTTTTTTTCTGGTTTGATTTGATTTTTCTCATGTAGCAAGATAATTTTATAAATATGTATGCATATATTAGATTTAACATATATTTCTACCATGTTTAACATATATTGGATTACTTGCCATCTAGGAGGAGGAGAACAGGGAGGAAATTGAAACACAAGGTTTTTCAAGGGTTGTTGAAATATGTCAGGCTTTTTTGGGGCACAGTGTTCAAATAGTCCAGTGATTCTTTGGGGAGGGGGAGGGCAAGGGAATTGGGGTTAAATGACTTGTCCAGGGTCATGCAGCTAGTAAGTGTCACGTATCTAAGGCTGGATTTAGTCCAGTGATTCTTATATTTTTTTCCTATTCACTATGTTTGTTAGGTCAGTTGTTTTTGTTATGAGATACTTTGTATTTTGCTCTCTCCCCCCATCCCAGCCTTTTGATTTTGTTTTAATATTTCTTGTTGCTTCATGGAGCCATTGGCTTCTATTTGGTTCATTTGAATTTCCAGGGAGTTTTTTTTTTTTTTTGTTTGTTTGTTTGTTTGTTTGTTTGTTTTTCATTTTGGAGTTTCTTTAAGAAGATGATTATAGGTTCTTTTATTTCTACTTTACCTTCTGATTTTAAGAGCTCTGGAAAGTTTTCTTTTAAGATTTCTTGATGATACCAGGGCTTTTTTTAAAAAAATTTTTATGCTGCTCAGGATGGTTTTGTACCTCTTCTGCTAAACTGTTCATTCTCTTTTTAATTCTTGCTCCCATGACTCTATTTCTTTTCCAATTTTTTTTCTCACTCTCATGCAATTTATAAAAATATTTTAAGCTCTTTCAAAAAAAAAAAAAAAAACAACTCTTATTTGATCTCTTTCAAGAATTCTAGTTTATGTCCAACCTGTGTTTTTCTCTATGATAGTTTGGTAGATGTTTTGGAGTCAATTCTGCTCTACATTTGAGTTTGGGGTGAGGTTCTTTTTTGTTTGTTTGTTTATCCATTCTTTTCAGAGACTTGATGTTATAACTGGACTTTGTGGTAATTCTGGAGCAAGAACTGCATTGGTCCTGTTGCTGTTTTCTTGGGGTATTAAGGGTTGTGTTATTCTAAGACCTCAAAGATAGGCAAGAGACCTAAAATTTTCACTGCTTCCAAATCAGTCTGATCCAGGGCAAAGTCTGATGACTACCCCCTAGTTTGAGCTCTGTAAATTCCTAAACTAAGTTTGGATCTGAGCAAGAGTACACTGCTGCTGGATTCTGCCCCTATCAGCCAATTGGAAAGCTCTGTTGACTCAGAACATCAAAATTGTATATTCCTCTTTGGCTTTTTATTCTACCCTGGTAATTTTTTGGCAGGCTGGATGTGAGATCCTGCTATGTTTCTGAGGTCTAAGTCACATCATTATTGTTTCTGGCTCTTGAACTTCTTCATTTCTCCAAACATGCTTCCATCCAATGATGCTGGCCTCCTGGTTGTTCCACAAAGAAGGCACTCCATCTCTTGCCTCTAGGTATTTTCTCTGGCTGTCTTCCTTGCCAAAAATGCTTTATTTCTCTGGTTCCCTTTAAATCCCAACCAAAATCCCACTTTCTACAGGAAGCTATTCCTAACCTCCTTAATTTCAGTGTTTTCCCTCTTTTAACTATTTCCTGTTAATCCAGTATATAGCTTGCTTTGTATATACTGGTTTGTATGTTGTCTCCCTCTGTATATTAAAAGGTCCTTGAGTTCAGAGACTAATTTTTTGTCTTTTTTTGTATACCCAGCACTTAGAATAATGGTTAGCACATAGTAGTAGTTAATAAAAGTTTGTTGAATTTCTGAATTGAATTTTAACAGTGGAGTGAACATATATCTTTGTTTTAATCCTATATTTAAGTCTATTCCTATTTGATGCTTGCTTTTGATTTTAGATAGATACTATGTGTGATATTAAAAAGTTCTATGGCCATGTAATGGCCATACTTTGTAGAACTTTTAGTATACATGATGATTTTACTTTCCAAAAAAGTTTCCCACTTATCTATTGGGACAATCATGTGGTTTTGGATTTTTTTATTTTTAATATAATTGATTATATTGATTATTTTCCTGATGTTGAATCATTCTGGAATAATAAATTCAATTTGAAAACTATGAATGAATTCTTGGATAAATCATTGTACTCTTTTTAACAGGATTTTATTTAAATTTTCAAATCAATATTCATTGATATTCTCCTTTTGTATTTTCTCCTCTGATTTGGTATCAAAACTATATCAGAACTATATTTGTCTCAAAAGGATTCTGGTAAGGTACTTTCTTTTTTACTTTTCAGAACAACTTTTGTATTATTAATACTAATTAAAAATTTTTTTTTGGTTTCCTCCCTCCATTATAAATATGTATAGTCAATTAAAAATTTTTCACATTGGTCATGGCCAAAACAATTTGTTGCTTTCTGCATCCTTCATTTCTCCATCAGAAAGTAGGTAGCATATTTTATCATTAATCTTCTGGATTCTTGTTTGATTATTGCATTGATGAGTTCAGCATGATAGTATTCCATCATAACTTGTTCATTCATTCTCTCAGATTCCTATAGATTTCCAAAATCTAGAAATATTTTTGCACATCTTTAGAGTTTATTTTGTTCAGGGTTATAACATTCTTTGATCTGTCCTCTGCTATCTCTTATCCTTTCTCTCTTAATTCCATTTGATGAAATGGATTTTTATACTTATCTCTCCCCATCCCTCCTTCCCCCCTTCTCTTCCTCCCTCCTTTCTTTTTTTTTTTTCTCCTTCCCTCCCTCCCCCCTTTCTATCTTTGTGTGTATCTGTTTTTATGTCTCTCCTATATTTCCCTCACTCCTTTTTGACAAGTTTGGATTCTAGATTATCAGATTCCAGTTTCTTTGCTGTTTTATACAGGTGGCTACTAAATCATGTGTGATCTTGATTGACTCTGAATTTTTTCTTTCTGGTTGCTCAGTTTTGTTTTGTTTTTTTCCTTTGACCCAGAAGCTTTAGATTTTGGTTATGAGGCTCCCAGGATTTTTCATTTTGGAGTTTCTTTCAGGAGATGATTATAGGTTCTTTTATTTCTACTTTACCTTCTGGTTTTAAGAGCTCTGGAAAGTTTTCTTTTAAGATTTCTTGATGATACTGATGCGGGTTTAGCCCCCTTTAAGATTCCTTGTCCTTGTACTTTTGATTTACAAGATCTGGTCAAAACCCCAAGGGGAGAGATCAGTATCTGAGCCAGTTTGGGCTTATACCCAGCCCCCCCACCCCCACCGGATCTGAGCTGGCTTGGATAACCCAATCCCCAACTATCTGAAAAGCCCGCCAAAAATCTGGCCTTCCAGGAATCAGCCCATAGGCTTCTTGAAGCAGATAAAAGAGCCAAGGTGGAATCATCTTTGGTCAGAGAGTTGAAAGATGCCAGCCAAGTTGCTTTGCATCAGAGACCCTCTGTCCCTGCCACTGCTGTCGGTGTGTATCTTCCTCTATCTAATGCCTTTTACTAACCAGACTTTAACCTTGCTTCCAAACCTGGCAATAAACATCTTTTTACCCATTTAGGTTTTTGGCCTGTAAATTCATTTACAGGGGACTTTCGCCACCACTAGACCTGATTTAACTTTGTATCCTTGCGCCAAATCCTAAGGGGTTTCAGGGGAGCTCCATGTGACTCCCTGTACCCCGAATCTTGCCACTAGACTTTAATTAATCCTATTGATTGTATTGAGGTATATACCTCATTATTAGTTATTTACCTCATCATGTTACCTCATCAATACCAGGCTTTTTTTTTTTTTTTTTTTAATTGTTTTCAAATAGTCTAGTGATTATGGTTTTCTAGTTGCTTTTGGTATAAGATACTTACATTTTCTTCTATTTTTTAGTTTTTTTATGAAGTTATTGACTTCATAATTTTTTTATTTTTTAATTTTATAATTATAAAATTTTTTGACATTATATATTCATGAGTAATTTTTTAAATAACATCATCCCTTGTATTCATTTTTCCAAATAATCCCCTCTCTCCCTTTACTCCCTCCCCTAGATGACAGGCAATCCCATACATATTAAATGTATTACAATATAACCTAGATACAATATATGTGTGTAAATCCAATTTTCTTGTTGCACATTAAGTATTAGATTCCGAAGGTATAAGTAACCTGGGTAGATAGACAGTAGTGCTAATAATTTACATTCACCTCCCAGTGTTCCTTCTCTGGGTGTAGTTGTTTCTGTCCATCATTGATCAACTGGAAGTGAGTTGGATCTTCTTTATGGTGAAAATATCCACTTCCATCAGAATACATCCTCATACAGCATTGTTCTTCTGGTTCTGCTCTCACTGCACTCAGCATCAGTTCATGTAAGTCTCTCCAGACCTTTCTGAAATCATCCTGCTGGTCATTTCTTACAGAACAATAATATTCCATAACATTCATATACCATAATTTACCCAACCATTCTCCAACTGATGGACATCCATTCATTTTCCAGTTTCTAGCCACTACAAAAAGGGCTGCCACAAACATTTTGGCACATACAGCTGACTTCATAATTTGATCCGCTTGAATTTTCTTGGAGTTTGATAATTGGTAAACCTTTATACCTCTTATTGCAAGTTCTTACTTCCCTTTCCAATTTTTGTTTCCATAAATTTTATTTCCTTTACACTTGTTTCTTCAAACACTCTCATTTTATTCATAAATGCTTAAAAAACTTTTTAAAAACTCTTGTTTCATTTTTTGTAAGAATTTTAGTTGTTTGTGCCCAAGCTATGTTTTTCTCTGAGGCAATGGTTATAGGATTTTGGAGTCATTCTCTTCATTTGTGTCTTGAACATCCCTGCAACCATAATAGTTTATTATGGTGGGGTTCTTTGTTTGCTCACTTGTGCACCTTACATATCTCTTTTCATGAATTCTGATGCTCTAAAATTTGCATAGTGTCATTGTTTAAAGTTACTTGGAAGAGTTTGGGGGAGAGTTTGAGTGAGTCCCTGCCTTTACTCCACCATATTGGCTCTGCCTTCTGTTGCAAACATTGAGGCAACTGTTGATCAGCTCCTTCTGAAGCCACTCTGGTTCAGATAAATGACCTTGTTCCAGGTGCAGGATCAGCCTGCTAGGGAGGACTGTGACAAAAATCTTGCCAGCAATGGCTAAGAGTGAGAAGAAAAGTGGAGGGAAGGAGAGGTGTTAGACTGATTACCAAACGGAGAGTCTTTAGAGCCATTGTGCTGAATTCATTGTTGTATGCCTGTGAAAGCTGAATAGTATACCTTCCCCTTGACAGGAAATGGAATAGCTTCCATTTGAATTGTCTTAAGAAGATTCTGAATATCACCTGGCAGAGTAAGGTCCTTTCTCAAACTAAATTGCCAAGCATTCAAACTCTACTGCAGAGAGCACAATTCCATTGAGCTGGCCACATTGTCCAAATGCCAAATATACACTTGCCAAAAAGCCTATTTTGTAGAGATCTTACATGGGGCAAGTGCTCACAAGGTGGTCATGATAAAGTTTAGATTTAGGGAACCAAAATGAGTTTAGGGTTTCTGATGGGTAGGGAGTTAAATAAGGTTTAGTGGCAGGTTCGGGGTTCAGGGAACCAAATGGAGAGGTTTGGCTCCCCTGCAACCCCTCGGGATTCCGCACAAGGGTAGGGAGTTTTGGGAGCCCCCTTCTGGCAGCACAGAGGTTCTCTGTAAAGGAATTTACAGACCCGAAAACCTAGATTGATAAAAGAGGTTTATTATTGGCATTGGAAGTAAGGTTAGAAATCCTGACAGAGAGGCATAAAGTCTGGTTAGGGAAATAGGTGAAGGTAAAGAAAGGATAACACTGGAAAAGGATATTCTAGTAGGCAGAGGCCCTTGACATCCCAAGCATGGCATAGCTAGCATGTTTGGAACCTCTGCTAAGAACGGGTTTTAGTTTGGCTCTTTTTATAAAGAGGGATTTAGCTGCAGGGAACTTGTGGGTGGAGTCCCAAGTTGGCTCTTAGCCGAGTTTGCTCTCTTTGGGGCTAGGTACAGCTTGAGTTGAATTGAATAGAAGATCTACATTTCAGTCACAAAAAGTGATGACACTTTTAAGATCTCTCTTAAGAACTTTAGAATTGACTTATGACATGGGAGATACAGGACCATCCAGCATGGCTTTCCCTCATCAGAGAGAGTGCTGTGCTCTTTGAACAAAGTAGAATTGAATTAGCACAGAAGAAATGCAAGATACAAAATTAGAGTGATCCTAATGTTCATAGGGACTATTTCTGCTTGACCTATGGCAGAGCATTCTAAGCTCGTATTGGTCTTTTCACTTACTGTCTGACATACTAACTTGACTCTAACAGTGATGTCATTTTGGTCCTCTTTGAAAACAGACAACAGCCAACCAACCAGCTTTCTGTTGACTCGTTTTTCATAATTTCCTTGGGTTACTGTCCATTTCGTTTCCCAGTTTTTCCTCTACTTCTCTTATTTGATTTTTAAAGCCCTTTTTGAGTTCTTTCAGGAATTCTCTTTGGGCCTGAAAACAATTCACATTTTTCTTTAAGGATTTGGATGTAGCAGTTTTGACTTTGCTGTCTTCTGACTTTGTGTTCTGATCTTTCCTGCCAGCATACTAACTTTTTATGGTCAGGTTCTTTTGTAGTGTGTTCATTTTCCTTGTCTATTTCTTGACTTTTAACTTTATATTAAAGTTGGGCTCTCGGTGAAGAAAACACTGTTCTGAGCTTCAGGATTTTTTGAGCAGTTGTTTTCAGAGTGTTGAGAAAACCCTAAAACTCTTCTCCTTGAACTCTGCCTCAGGGACTCTGCCCCACCCCAAGCACAAAGTTTCTTCCTTATCTAACAACCCATTGAATTCTATTCAAATTCTAACCCTGACTGAAGCTCAAGCAGGAAGCCAACCTGGGACTCCACCCACAAGCCCCTTCAGATGATCCAAAGCCCCCCTATTATAAAAATGGCTAAACTGGAGTCCACTCTTTGCAGAGGTCCCAAATATGGCATCCTTACTCTGGCCATGTCAGGATTTCTGCCCACTGGACCTGTGATTCTGGTGCCCTCTTATCTCTAACCTCAACTTTACTAACTAAACTTTACTTCCAAACCTCACAATAAACCTCTTTTATCAATCTAGGTTTTCCGGTCTGTAAATTCCTTTACAGAGGACTTTTGCACCACTACTAGACCTCATTTAACTCTGTATCCTTGCTACACCTCATTTAATTCTGTATCCTTGTGCTGAATCCAAAGGGGTTGCAGGAGAGCTCTATTTGACTCCCTGTACCCTGAACTTGCCACTAGACCTCAAACCTAATTTCATTTAGGTACTCCTTATCTAGTTCTCATCAAGAGCTAATTCTAGTGGAAGTCCATAAGGTTTCAGTTTTTCCAAAGTGGTAGATTTAAGGAGAAATGTATTCACTACTTTCCTGATCTATGAATGACCACCAGTACTCTTTTCTGTCCTGGAATTGTGACTAGGGCCCCTGTTCCCCTGCAGCCATAAGCTTTGTTGTCCTAATGTTCATATTCAGCCTGAAACTTTCATCCAGGACTGTCACCTTGCCAGAACTGGGTACCGCCCATCATCTTCTAGGTATAAAAGAAACAAGCTGGACCGCCCTCATTGCAGGAGCCTTCCCAGCCAATGCATGGTATTCTTCCGGCCATGTAAAGGTCCCTGCCCGCCAACGGCCACCTTTGGCCCTGGTGTCTTTCTAACTGAGCTTTACTTCCAAATTCCTACAATAAACCTTTTATTTATCAATCTAGGTTTTCAGGCCTGTAAATTCATGTTACAGGGGACACTGCGCCTCATGGGATTATCTATGCGCCGACAAATGGAGTTCCCCCTTTCCTTTCCCTCATTAACCCGATTCAAGTTTGAATAATGTAACAGAAGCCTGCACCTTCTGCCAGCAAGGAGATCCTTGTATTTTCCTTCTGATCAATTGTATGACCCTCTTACCATCTGTGAGTGAGGAGTCCCAAAAGCTACTATTTCCTTTGCTGATTCAGTCACCCCCAAGTCCTGCTGTTAGTTTCCTGTATCAAAGCTGGCTATTTTTTTTTAATAGGTGATTTCATCCCTCAGAGTATTTCTTTCCTTTTCACTTTTTTTCTTCTTTTAAGATTATTAAAATATAAAACCATTTCCCATGCTTCCATATAAACTTCCTTCATAAACCCTGAGGACATTAGGGTTCTGAGAAGATATTTGTTGCATCTTCTTTTATGAAAATGTCATTATTTTGGACATGGATCTTTACAACAGCAAGGTGATTCGGGCCAGTTTCAATGGACTTGTGATGGAGAGAGCCAAATGCACCCCGAGAGGACTATGGGCACTAATTATGTATCACAACATAGTATTTTCACTTTTTTAGTCCCTCACCTTCAGTTTCCTAAACATTTTGTACTCACAACCTCTTTTTGCCCAACAACCCTGAACACATAGGTAGATGAAGTAGGTATATAAACGAAACATTTATTGATAATAAATTATTTTATGACTTCCCAATTTCAGTTATAAGATCTCATATGAGATCATGAAACAGAGTTTTTAAGTAGCTAGACTCTAAAATAACTAGTCTGTTTCATCTCTCCTCAGTCTAATCAATCTTCCATTCAGCTGCCAAACTAATTTTCCCTAAAATATAAGTCTGATTATATCAGCCCCCATCTCTACCCAACTCAATTAGCTTTGATGACTATTACTTCCAGGATAAAATATAAAATCTAAATGGCATTTAACACTCTTCATAAACTCGCCCTTTTCTACATCTTATTTTGTTATACTTATTCTACAATGCAGCTATCCTAGCCTTCTTGAATTTACTCAGCAAAATACTATCTATATCCCATACCTGGTGTGAACTACCTCCACATTTTGATGTTTTAAGTTTCATTGCCTTCCTTCAATTCAAATCTGTACTACTGTGGAGAGCTTTTACAGTTTATCCACTATATATACCTTGCATGGTCTTAGTTATCTACATATTAGATTGAACTTCTTGAGAACATAGACTGCCTTTGGCCTTCCTTTGTATACTCCATTTTTAGTAGTGTGTGACACATAATAGGCATTTAATGTTTACTGAACTCTGAGGAAAAAGGCTAGGTTTTTTTTTTTTTTTAACTTTTCTTCACATTTCAGTAGCTTTGCACAGTTCCTGATACATAATAAATGCTTAATAAATGTTTATTAACTGGCCTAGTGACTCAAAAGTATTTGGATGAACCACGCACACATGAACCACCAAGTAGATAAAGAATGTCTACTGTTCAGACACATGCAGCCAAATGAAAAAGCTATAGAGTTTGTCTATATGTGTGTATGTGTAATGGAAAAAATTACACATGGGTAATAAAAACAGGAGAAGAGTAAGCTGAAGCGCCTTCACTTTTAATAAACTCCCCTCTGAAACAAAGGTCCATCTTTTTCATACAAATATCCTGCATATTTTTCTTCCTTTTTCCTTTCTTTTTCTTCTTCCCTGCCTTTCTTTTCCCCATCCTTTCCTACTTTTCTTTCATATGGCTACAAGTTATGAAAAACAACACTGAAGAATAAACTATTAGTATTACAGGGAAATTGTAGATATTGTGGATATGAGCAGAATGCAACTTATAACAAAGAACTACATAGAATCAGAGTAAAGGATATCATAGGGGAAATGGATGACTAAAGTTAGTTTGGTCATACAGCAAGATCGGAAAATAGGTAGATGGTAACTTGGATCCAGGTATCTTTTAAGTAGAGATGGTCCCTGATACTTGAGTGGCCTTTTATGTAGTGAATATATATGAACAAAAATTACAGACTGGGCAGACAAGAGATGGTTTTCAATTTACATTATTGCAGATCAACATAGATGAGACTGCAGATCCATTTAAGCATAGGTACAGACACTGTTGAGACAGATGTTTTTTCAGGTGCTTAGCAAGTGCCTAGTCAATTTAATTTGACTTTTCATTGTATTTTTTTCTATTCTATAAATGTTATATTGATCTGTTACAACTTTTTCAGGCTCTGGTGATCTCTCCTAACTTGGCTTTATTTGTATAGTTAAAACTTAACAGAGGCTACCTAGCCTTAATCACTGAATGGGTGCAGCTTCAGTCAAACTGAGACCTATTGAAGACCTCAGTTTAAAAAGGCCAAGGTCTCCAACTGCATCCAGGATTACCTCCACTCATCCTCATCCATATCTGGCTACTGAATCCAGATGGCTCTAGAGAGGAAATTGAGGCAGGAGACCTTGCACAGCCTCCCTCACTTAATCCCAATTCATTTGCATGTCATGACATCATCTCTCTGATGTCATGGTCCTCTTCAAAAAAAAACCAAAAAAACCCCCCCACCACTAAATTTCAGCAAAACCACCCTTTTAACCTAATATCCCAAACATTGTCTTCCAAATCTGCAAAGAGGTAAGTTATTTTCTTAACCTTTTCTAAATCAAGCTTTAGGAAGGTGGGGGGAATGACCAATGTATATTCATTACTGAGGACTACAGATGTAAGAGGTTGGACTGAAATTGTCTTGATTCTGTTGTCATTCTCTGAAATTATTTCTCTGTTTACCAACTAACTTGAGAGAAAAATCTTCATACAACTAAATCAGTGAAAACTATAGAATTAAACCAAACTAACAAATGTAATCTGCAATGCCATTTGAATGTACTATTTCTAAATGGTCTTTAAAGGATGCAGTCTTTGGATGTTTTTGTGCATGACAAGTCTTTGTATATGATTTCCTCCCTGCCTTTTCATCATCCTTTCCTACTTTTCTTCATATGGCTACACGTTATGAAAGTCTTTGAAGAATAATATATAGATAAATATCTTAAGAATAAAATATGTATCATTGTATGATTTTCATTATAGCATTGGCCTGAGTAATTTTTCCCACCTAGAAATAAAATTGTCGCATGGGAAATAAATAGGAAAATCATACTGAGAAATTAACCAATTATTAATACTGGGGAAATCTAGGATTTTTTCCCTACTTTTTAAGATTAGGTCAAAGCTTAGTTCTCTGAAGGGTTGACGAGATTATCTCGGATGGGATTTACTCAATGGGAAAGCTTAGTCATGATCTAAAGGTTAAGAGCCAATAGTTTTAATTTTAGGCCACTGTACTTATCAGACAGGTCAGAGTGGAGTAGACTTTGTCTAGATTGTCCTAGGGAGGAGTCTGGGTACATAAGTCTCTTTCTCCAAGTGTGATTAATCATGACCCTCAGCCCTTAATAAGCCCACCCCATATTATATTCTCTTATTGACCAGAGTTGATTGCCACCTGTGGGAATACCCTTTCTTCCAAGGGTATATAAGCATAAAGGCCCCCAGAAGGGATTTTTGGTTAATGAGAGGCTAAATGACCACTCTTTTGTCACCCATAATAAAATTACCCAGAAATTCTCATGAACTCTTTATACATTACTATATCGTTTCCTATAAAGCCTCTCATTTCCAAAGTTACATGTGACAATCTGGGTAACAGGTGACTATTTGGGAAATAGTTTACATTTCCCAGAAACACTATCCTCACCTTGTTAAGGCTAAATAGTCATTTAAAAAATTCTTGCTTCAAAGGCTAGTTATTCCAAGGCTCAAGCAGTAAATGGTAGCTTCTGCTCAAGGAGGAACATCATTCTTTTTCCTTTCTCCCTAGGTGCTAAACTATTTGTCCCATAAACTCTTGCTGCAATATCAAGCTATTATATACGGTTTCTTCCAAAGAGTCTCTCTAGCTGATTTTTTCTCTACTCCAAACTGGAGAGCACATACACATCCATTTTCCTGAGTGAACTCAATGATCCTTTCAACATCCTCTAGGGATATTTCTGAAATCTACAAATAGCTAATAATTATGCCAACTCCCCTGTTCAGTAACATTTCTTCATTACTTTTAGGGTAAAGTACAACTTTGCATTTAAGTATCACCACATTCTGGTTCCAATCTACCTGCCCAGATTCACTATTTTCTTCTCATGAATGCTGCATTCTAACTAAACTATTAGCTATTTCCTGAATCCAATGTGTCAGCTGCTGCACAGTCTACTTTCTTTCAGAAGTCTCACTTCTCAAGTCTCCACTCTTAGTTATTGGTGTTCCCTCAAAGCCCATAAATATGTGCATGTTATATTCTTCTCAACTGACCCCAAGCAATTAAATGACAGGGATTAATTTTGGCTCTTGCATGCTCAGTACTTTATAGGTTCTGTTTATAGCACTTAGAACCTGAAGTCCTTTCTCAGAAATCTCAGCATGAGTTAAAAGGCTATGAGCAAGTCATTCTATAACTTTTGAGGCCTTTCCTCAACTGTAAAATTGTGATGAAAAAAACCAAAACAAAACCACCTACCTGAGGGTTGTTGTAAGAAAGCACTTTTTAATGCTTAATATGTGAATTGCCATCATCCAAAATAGTGTGAAGCTTCAACATTTTCTCCATGGAACATAATTGCTGGATTCTGAAGATGCCATACAAAACTTTATCTGCTTCTCAAGAGCATCCATGTATTCTGAGCACCACCCTTCTCTCCCCTTCATATTCTACTTTCCTAAAAAACCACTTTGTTGTGCTATAAATTGTCTGATTTTTAGTTTCTTGGGTTGTCCTAAAACTAGCACATGAAGCCTATGATCATTGTTAGTGAAAAGAATGCAGCTCAGAAAACTTAATAGATGCAATTCACATGTTGAACACTTATAAAATTATGTGTCCATGGGGTAGTCACAAACATGGAGATTTTATTTGCAAAATGTAAATTAGCATTTGTGTCACTGACTGTATATTTGTGATCATTTAAATGTTTTGGAAACTAAAAGTGTTACAGAAATGTTGTTGAAATCACCATCCTCCACAATTATACATAATTTACCTATGCAACTTAGCAAATCCTGTTAAGTCCTGCTAAGTTTAGGTTAAAAGGAAATAATTTTCATTCTACTTCAGGTCAAATTGGAGAGAATTCTCTGTGAATATTTGAGCATAGAATTATTTTGTTTTGCTACAAATCAGCTATCTATTCCCTTAATATCCTCCTATACACCTATCAGCGTTCTGGATTGAGACATTCATTATACATGCTGGATATCGTCTTGGAAAACAATTGGAATCTATGACCTTTTGTCCCCAACACTTTTCAATATAACGACTCTTAATATGTTTTATGAATTTAAAAACATCATTTTGAACACATTTTCACCAGAGTGCCTAAGGATTCATCACATAAAAGTCAAGAACCCCTGCTGTAGGGCATCCTCATTTCCTTATGCTCTACTCAATGAGTAGAACTGCTTCTTGCTTAGATTTGGCTCTTTTGTAAAATTCTTATAACTTGAACCTTAAAACAGAGGCCTTAACAGCAAGGAAAGATTTGGAAATCATCTAGTCTGCGCCACAGCATCTCTTTATACAAAGCTCAATGCCTCATTAGGGGGTAGGTTAAATATGGAAGCACTCTGCTATTCAGATTAGCATAAAGCGAATAATCTAGATTAAAGAGTATGTTTTTAGAAGACAGACTTTTCTTGTTACTTTAGATATTTGCAATACATTCCAGAAATGTAAAATTCCATAACTTTCTGATGGTGCTCACAATGGAAGTTCTTCCAAAGCTCAAGCACTTTCTTGCTGAAAAATTTAAGCCTACTTACTTTGGTATTTTTAAGCACCATAATCTAAGTTCCCCACTAAGAACCACAATACAAAAAAGGTGCCCTGGCTGGAGAATCTGACATTTGAGGATGCTTCTTGACAGAAGATATTTTTTGAGTTGCTACAGCTGATCAGAGGGTTTCTTCCAAATTCTTTACTAATACACTTATAACATTATTTTTAAATTTAGGATTAGAGAGAAAAGAAAACTCCCTTTTCCTTACCAATATAACAAGATATCCTTGTTTTCTGGCTCACTTGCTACTTTGGGCTTTTACAAGATTCTTGGCATAAGGAATATGTAATTAACATTTGTGTGTGTGTGTGTGTTCTATACAATAATAATCTGTGTATAGAACACACAGATATATAACTCCACATTTCAGTTTATTTTTTTTTGTAAAGCCTATGTATTTTATTTTGTGTACTTAACATTCTTAGGAGAAGGGGTTCCATCAGCTAGCTTCATCAGACTGCTAAAGGAATTCACAACATAAAAAAATTTAAGAACTCTTGAAGGGAATGATGGAGGTGAGAAAAAAAAAAGGATAGAAAAGAGGAACATGTCAAGCAATATGGATAACTAAAGTTCCATGAATGATAGCGTTTCATATGAAAGGAAATCTACTTTAGTCCAACTCTCCACTTTATAGATGAGCAAATGGAAGTCCAGGTAAGTAATCTACTTAATGCTATGGCTTGTTAGAACTACATGTAGGTGTATTGACTTCTATCATACAAAATGTTTCAAAAGTTTCAGGTATAGTTTTAAGCTTTAGTAGATTAAAATTGCACTAAGTCTTCTGGGATATCCATAATAACTCTAGTTAGGCCTCAACAAATTTTTCTTTCCTTTTAAAAAATATACCCATATTTGTCATTTCAAACTGTAAAAAATGGAATTGTGCCCTTTCCCTAAAAAGTCTATGATAACAGTTAGACTTCAAACCAAAATGATTTTATCTTAAAAGAGCTATAGCTTACCCTTGAATCTGAGTCATTGGTCAATAAAAAACTAAAGTTAAAGCAGCACCACATATTAAATAGCTACATTTTCTTTTCTATTAAAATTCTATAAAACCTGATAATTTTTTCTTCCTATTGCTAACATCTATTGTAAGGAATTGTTCATCAGATAAAAGCTAAATTCACAAATGAATGTCATGTAAAGGTATCTTTTAAATGATTACAATGCTTATGACATTCAGAAATTGTAAGAAAATATTTCTTTACCAATATTTTATTAATTCCAATTCTATTAATCGGCCATATTAGTTAAGAAAGGGTCTGGACAAAATGTTATTTTTGTCCAAAGCAAAGAGAAATATTTAAACTACTCAAAATTAAAAATATTTTAAGAGCATTCTTTGCACAAATGAATTTTACAAATCCTTCTCAACTATACACTGATAGGATTCATTAGCAAAATTTACAACCAACAACCTGATTATTGCACACAGTTATATAAGAGGTTCTTTAAAAAATTCTAAAATTTAGACTTGCTTTTTTCTTCATGCTATTTTATCACCTTGCCTCTAGAAAGAACATGCAAGTATTCTTTTGTATATTTCATACATACCTGGGGTCTTGGTCCCAACTGAGTGAATATTGTTTTCTTTAAATATACGGCTGTTTGTTTCTATTTAACAAGTTAAAGCATTTTCAATGGATTCTCTCAGGTTCCAGAAGAAATATAAGCGTTTTTTCATTGAACCTCCTCAGCACTGATTATTTACCTCAGTAATTTTGAAATAAAATACATTTTTGTAATACAATCAAAAAAGGCAAGCTTTGGCTCCAGTCATATCACAATCATTTTTATAGACAAGGGTTTCTCAACTTTGCTCTTAGAAGTAACTTCGGCTTATCCAACTAATGCTTTTCAGGCAAAATCCTCCATTTTATAATCAACTTAAATTCTAAACTACTTATAAACAAAACTACAGAAGTTGTAGCCACCAAAAGAAACAAATACCCCACCAATATGTACACTAGAGAAACTCAGTAACTGAGTTCCTTCAATCTTTTGACTCAATGGCTAAACTAATTCTAAAGGTTACTAGCCAATTGGAACCATCCTTGAATCCAAGCAGTTTTACCAGCTTTTATTATAAACACCAGCACATTTCAAGTTTCCTCTTTTTGATCACAAATATAGGACTTTCCCCCCTCCCCCCTTTTAGTATACAGCATGAGACACAGCATTGGGGCTTTCCATCTTTCTTACAGCAATTTCCTTCTGACAAGCTTAGGGTTAGTGTCCACTGACCACACCCTCAGCCCCATCTTTTGACATCTTGATTGCTTAAGACAGTTGCATGGGATGAGGAATCCAAAGATGTTGAAGTTGGTACAAAGAGTTTCGAATTGCAGAAAAACTTTTAACAGAAATGCTCTTCATTTAACAGGTTAGAAAGACTAAACAAGGTGGGAATATGCCATATTCACAGTATGGGGCCAATAGCTCTCCAGTTTCACAAATCACCAGCTACAATTATCTTTGTTGTTTTAATATACTGTCCGATACTGTCCCACTAGTAAAAAGGTAATACTGGCAGGGGCTAATATATGTAAAAATTAAGCAAGCTAAGCACTGTTAATAAGCATTGTTTATATCAGTGGGGACCTAGGGTATTTCTTGAGGGAGAGGGGAGGAGCGGTGTCCTGCATTCTCATCTGTTGCAAGTCTAGTTCAACTAATTCTACATTATTAAAACTCAAATCATGGAACACTGTGCAAAAGTGGATTGTAAGGTTTAAGCTACTCAGAAAGGTTCTTCAGATTTAGATTCTGAAACAAAGCATTTTGAAAAAATCTCCAGAAACAAGAGGGCCAAAAGGAGTATATTTGGGCCATGATTTTTATTCCACAGAAAACCCACTTGATCTAGAATTCCCATTTCATTAGGGGATTGGGGATACTAGGAGAAACAGAATTCAAGTCATTAGCAACCTATGGTGCAGCAGACTAAACAAGATTAGTCTAACTTGAAATCTCTCCATTGGTGATCCTTCTCTGAAGTGTATGCAATTTTTACAGTAATAATGGAATTAAAATGATCAACCCACTCATTATGAGCATCTGAAAATTGGACCTAAGGGGGAATCAACAGGTCCCCCTGAATTACAGGGTGTTCCCACAGTACTGGGATGGCCACATTTAATCAATTATTGGCCTGGGGCCAATTATAGAATTATTGGTAGGAAGAAAGGTGAACTTCCATTAGCAAATTCCCTGATTAGAGAACCTTATGCCTTTGGCTAAGTTACTAAAAGATACTGAACACTTCACTTCCACAAGAATATGGGATTTAGTCTGGGCCAGATAAGCAAGAGCCAACTATAACAATGGATGAGGATCAGGGTTAGCTCTGGAGGTAGAAGAGTCTGTAATTTACACCTGTAATGCAGGTATTATTATTATTATTATTATTTTAAGCCAAATGATCAAGTAGAATAGTTGGGAACCAAGGACAACACCTAAAGTAAACCTTCTTCCGGCTTTCCGGTTGCTCATGAAACCAGGCCTGGATTTTGTATTCAGGAACTGCCACCCATACTAAGCAACTGGATGAAGGCTCTTCACCCAGTATTTCATAAGGGCTAAGAAAAGGAGGTAGGATGGGTCAAAAACAAACAAACAAACAAACAAATAAACAAAGTAAAAGTTAAAAGAAAAAAACAAAAAAGAAAAGAAAGGAGTTTCATCCAAGGCCCTTTTAAATAAATGGTTATTCATCTACTATATAACTTATGAATACCTGTAAGCATTTACTGTACGGGATATAGACTGACCTTGCTTCACTCATTCCCAAGGAAATATTCTAAAAAGGCTGCTCTTCACCAGACATGTTACCTAGATATGTCATAAATCACGCCACCACTACCAATGCCCCAGGCTGCTTCTATGAGTGAATACCAGAATCATGTCTTACAAAGAACAGAATCCAAAAAAATATATAAATAAATAAAAACCTTAAACATTCTTACATGGATCTTAAAGAACAGAATACATGTTAAAAACTTCAGTAATTTATATCAATTTTAAGCAGTA
Source organism: Sminthopsis crassicaudata (assembly GCF_048593235.1). NCBI lineage: Eukaryota > Metazoa > Chordata > Mammalia > Dasyuromorphia > Dasyuridae > Sminthopsis > Sminthopsis crassicaudata. Next base: position 398,627,687 of record NC_133617.1, read on the forward strand.
CTTTATATACAATGGGAAAAAAAGACATGCATAGTCCAAATACAATGTTGAAAACAGCATTTTCATAACAAAAAACCCCAAACACTAAGTGTTAATACCATGTACATGAATTCAAGAAGGACCACCCTTTTTGTCTGTTGCACACAGTTTATTTAACAATATGATATAATAAGTAAGAAATGAGTTGGTATTTTACCATTCTATACAGTGATTGAATCTTCTTGGATTTTCTTATTTATAGTAATTATAGAGCTTGCATGATTTACACTAGAATTGCTTTTCCTCATTTCAAGTTTCACATAGAAGAAAGAAAAGAATGTTTCTTCTCTATTAAAATCAGCACGGTCTAAGAGTGATCATCCCTATTTTATCGTCTAAAACCAGTTTTATCAGAGAAACAAAGCAACAATTTCTACATCTGCAAGACAAGGATTTTGGCATAAGCCAGTATGTATAGGGGGTGCATGTGTGTATTGTATTTGTGTGTTGTGTATGTGTGTATGTATATGTATATGTATGTATGAATGTATGTATTTGTGTGTGTGTGTGTGTGTGTGTGTGTGTGTGTGTGTGTGTGTGCGCACGCAAGAGTCAATTCCTATCTTCCAGGGGTAATACTTGGAACGCCCGCAGAGTTCACTATAGAAAAAAAATCTTCCCGGAACATGTCAGAAAGTTACCGGGACACATTATAAGCTTGCATTATTTCAGGAATCAGTTTCTGAATATTATTTTTTCTTCTCACTTTTAAACACAAATGTTTAAAGTCTTGAAAATACAAATAAAAAATATGAATATAATGAACTTGTTTTCCCCATTTAAAAAAAAGACATGAGTCACCATCAATGACAAAAAAAAGAATTCAAACAAAACCACCCCTCCCACATCCCCCAACCCCAAAAAACAAAACAAAAAAAAAACAAAAAGAGACCAGATATTTAATCAACTGGTTTTAACAAAAAATATATTCTTTGTATTGTTTCTTTAAACAGCAATTCGTCCTTCCATGGCTTGGAAGTAGCAGTTCCATCTAGGATCAAAAATAACCTAGATGTCTGGATTTTCAGTACAAAATGTCCAAGAACATGAAAAGGAAAAAAAAAAAAAAAAAAAAAAAAGATGATGCTCCCATAATGCTACAAACCCTCCACAAATTTTTCTAGTGTGTCTCCTGTGGTATCACCAACCAGGGATAATTCATTGGACAACGCACTCCTGTTTGGGGTGTTTAGTTGCGGAAGCATTGCACTCTGTTCGGGGTTACCCAAATGTCCCTGATCCATGGAACTAGCCATGGTAACTGCAAGTCCTGGGTGGGGGGAACCAGTCTGGGGTGAGACGTGATGTGGTGAAGGCTGGGGTTGTATCCTTGGTGATGGGCTGGAATGTGGTGGCTGGGACTGGGGACGTGGAGACTGGACAGGGGCTGGAGACCGCACCTGGTTACTGAGGGAGGTGGCTATCTGTTGGCCAGGGAGATGAGATGCCTGTGGTTGTCCTGAGAGCATATGCTGCTGTGGGCTCATAGGATTAGGTTGGCCTGGGGACCCTATCTGCTGCTTCATTTGTTGTTGCTGCAGAATCCGCTGCTGCAGTGCTTGCTGAATATTGGAGGTGCCATCTGCCCCCAGGCCAGGTTGGCCCATTTGGCTCAGTTGTCCCATTTGAGCCATTTGGCCCATGGAGCCGCCCTGTATGGATAAATGTTGTTGCATCCTTTGTTGCTGCATGGCTTGAGGATAACCCCCAGGTCCTTGAGGCTGCTGGAACTGGCTATGCCCTGCCATTGCACCCGCCATCCCAGCACCTCCTTGTTGTTGCTGTTGCTGTTGTTGCTGCTGCTGCAGCAATTGCCTCCTAATCATCTCTCTGTACTGTGGATTCATACTTGCCATGCTGGGATTGTGCCCTGCGTTCATGATGTTTATTGCCTGTCCCTGGGGATTCATGCCTCCCATTCCTTGCTGCTGAGGGGGGACATTAGGCCTCTGAACTCCTGCTTGCATTGCACTCATGTTTTGTAAAGCAGGCTGTGTATGCATGATGGGTTGCTGCATTCCAGGTTGCTGCTGAATATTGGTTTGGGGCTGCATTCCAGGCTGGTTAGCCACATATTTAGCTGTTCGCTGCTTTATGAAAGCTGCCATGAGTTGAGGATTTGCTTTGAGGATATTTAGCACTTGTTGCTGTTGCTGTGGTGAACTGGGGGATTTCAGTGTCCGTAACAAATCCTGCAAGGCAGTAGGTGGGATACTCCGTGGGGGCTGCACTCCTGGCATCCGTGGCCCGGCAACTGTCTGCTGCGCTGGCATGGGCATGACGGGTCTCTGCATTCCTGCCATAGGCTGCTGCTGAGGGATGGGAGCTGGCTGCCACTGACCCGGCTGCATATTAGACATTACTGGCCCAGTCACTGGGTTTGGTCGGGGAACATTCATGCCTACTTGAGGCATCTGATTCACTGGCCCCACAGCTTGACTCACCATGCCTGTACGCCCTGGAGGCAGGCCATTGTTGATGCTATTGACTCGATACAGATGTTGCTGTTGCTGAGCTTCTCGCTCAATCTGCCGAGCTGCTTCCACAGCAGCTGGAGGAGGTTGGGCAGGAGGAGGTGGCGCAGCCACCTGGTTGGAAGGTTTTCCAGTGGAGACTGTGGTTGGGGGTTGTGTTCTGGCCACGTTGGAGAAGCCAGCTGGTGACATGCTTACAGGTGAAGGCTGAGGTTGGGGGGGAGGCTGAGGCGTCTGGGGGGTGCTTGGCTGCTGTGTAGGGGTACCAGGTGTTGCTGAGGTAGGAGAAGGCAAACTTTGCTGAGGCACATTGCGGGTGTTCATGGTGGCCATTCGTCGTCGCATGAGTTGAGCCTGTTGCAGACGATGCTGAATCTGCTGCTGTCGAAGCTTGTGTTTGATGTTGAGACAGAATGGCACAGGGCATTTGTTCTCTTGGCAGTGTTTGGCATGGTAGCAACAAAGGGCAATGAGCTGTTTGCACACTGGGCAGCCTCCATTGGTCTTGCGCTTGCAGCCCTTGGTATGCTGAACAACCCGTTTCATCTTCTGACAAGATGGCAAGGAGCAGTTTGCATTTCGACACTGGCAGGCATGGACCAAGGATTGGATGCAACGCTGGATGCTCAAACGCCGTGATTCCTGGGGGCTCTTAGATTGCTGCTCTCCTTGGCTATTGCTCTCATCATCCAAGCCCAAGCCCCATTTAACCATTTTGTGGTCATGACTCTTAGTGTTGTAGCAGTTAATGCAAAGGTCATAATCCTTTAAATACAGAAAAAAGAAAAAAAAAATCAGCTTTATAACATGGTGTAACACATTAGGCAATAAAATAAAATATCTCGCCAGTATTGATAAATATGAAGAACATTTCTTTTTCCCCTTGCAAAAGTGTTTTTGTCCCATAATATATTTCAATTCTTATAGTTATGAGCCAAAGACTTTTACTATATTTCGGTCATTCAAATTCAACTAAATTAGCGGTTTAAGCAAGACAGATCAGTTCAAATTTGGGACACAAGTTAGCATTACCTCGTCACCTTGATTCAGTGATCCTTAAACATCTTGGGGATCTTCAGAAGGGCATAATCAATTCATCACCACAAACTTACCCTATTACCTTGTTGGTAGGTAGCCTATGAGTTCATCTAGGTTCACCTCTTATATTTTACACAAAGGAAAAATTACACTGAGAGGTGTTAAACTCATTGTTCATTTGTTAACATTATACATAAAAAGGGCAGCTTAGGTGGTACAGTGGATGGAGCACCAGCCCTGAAGTCAGGAAGACCTGAGTTAAAATCTGGCCTCAGACACTTAACACTTCCTGGCTGTGTGATCTTGGGCAAGTCATCAAATCCCAATTGCCTCAGCCAAAAAAAAGCGCACACGCACGCGCGCACACGCACGTACACACACACACACACCCCATAATAAAGGTATTGGGCATTAGGACTTGGATTTTCTACAAAGTGAGATGTTTATGTGTGTTGAAATAGAAAGGGAAAAGCAGTGACCATTATCTACCCAATGTGATGAAGCTTATGAAAGAACTACTTTTTGCTTTTTCTCTCAGCTGGCTAGAATCAATCAAATCATAGTAATCTAGCAATAAGGACCATCATGTATCACCTAAAAGTTGAGCCATACTACAAGAATCTGTATCTTAATCAAATAGACAGTTATACTGGAATGTTAGATTTATGATTTTTGAGGGCCATGAGAAAAATGAAATTTGGTGTGCCCTCATTTCCTACTTCAGTTTAATGTATATTGAGATAATAAGGATTTCATACTCTTATAATTATTCATTCTTCCCAATCCAACTCATTCCTATTATCCTTGAACAAAGCACATTTCTAGGAATCATTTTTTCCCCTAAGGGAATGATATGAAAATATAGGAAAGTGGATACAAGGGAGTAATAGGTTTAAAAAAAAGACTGAGAACTAGTGTTTTACTATTACACTAGGCCTCTCAAAAATCGTAATTAATTTCAACAAAAAGCATGCAAACTGAAATCATATGAGAAAGCATTACAGCCATACAAAATCAATAAGTTAACAAGGTATTATAAACTATTTCAATCTATCTAGAGAATGGTCCAAGATATTAAACTCCAAGTACAAAATGTCTCTATGCTTCTCAAAAATGAGGCTGATGAATGTAAGCAGTCCTATAGGCCTCTGGCTCTAATCTACTAGTCTTATATGAAAGCGCCCACAGTGAACTAAGGTAAAATTTGACTGGGTGATGTTATCAATGTATCTAAGCTCCCTCATGTCTTGAGAAAGCTACACAACAAGATAATAGGGGTTTATGAATTCAGAGAAAAGGTAGGTATTAAAGAGTAAAGTTTTTCCCTGCTAGCTAATAATTAACTGCCTCAGGGTTGGTGTGTCTATTTGCAAATTTCAAGACATTTTTTTTAGGTAAGTTGTTGTTATTTGTGCTCAAAATTGGAAAGGTAAGAATTTCTTAATTAAAAAGATTTTTGTATTCTCTATTTTATGATAAAAATCTATTACTAGGGAGTATCACTTAACATAAGACCAAACAATCCTATCAAAATGTCCTCTTTTCCTTGACACATCTAAATAATGTCTATGTTCAAAGTTTTCCTTCTAATACCATTTCTATAAGGGGAGTTTTATGAGATGTCTTTAGAGAAGACAATTTTGGTACACTGATCCAGGAAAAAATTCAGTGACTTAATTATAAAGATTTAATAAACTTAATTGGAGTGGTTGGTCATAGACTTGAACTCTTTGATCCAATATTGTACAAGTAACTACTGTCAAAAGCAAAGTTTGCTCTGTTCAGAAAGGAAGAAGAAACAAAAAGAGCAGCCCACTGAGTAAAGAATCACTGTGGAGATGAAAGGGAAAAAATGTCCAACACTTACCTCACAGACTGTACAATGCCACCTGGTTTCTACATGGTGTTTACACTCATTGCAAGTGTAAACAAAACGATCTTGCCCTTGAGTGTGTAGCTCTACCAACATACACAATGTTGACCACTTAGATCGACGTAATGAGGAGAACTCCCAATGCTTGTCTCTGGCTAGGGTAAGGAAGGCATCACGCCCATCCATTAGATCACAGCTGAGTAATGGATCAGGGTCCACAATGGGATGCAGAGTGTTTATTACAGGCCCAGCATGGAGATGAATCACAAAGAAGACCTACAGTTAAATGACAACAATAATGTGAGTTAAACATCGGTATTAAACAGAACATGTAGGGAAGGGAATGAAATTCAAGACTAGCAATGAGATAGAGCTTTAATCATTATTCTGCTAAAGGGAACATTACTTAAATGTATTGTCCTCCAGTTTCTTCTTTTGAAAAGAATGTAACACTAGAGAACAGAACTTATCTAACACTCATTTTTATAGGTGATCTTCAAGGGTAGATCAAGTTTTAATCTGACTCAATTAAATTTAGAAGAAATTATTTTATCCATGATATACTGCATTGCTCTTTGGTGACTCTTGTCCAGGGTGAATGGATAATTTCAAACTGTAAGTCTGGTATGAGGGTTTAAATTAGGATGCCACCCGTCTTTTTTTTTTTTTTTTTTTTTTTAATATTATAGTTTTTTATTGACAAAACACATGCATGGGTAATTTTCAACATTGATCCTTGCAAACACTTCTGTTCCAACTTTTCTCCTCCTTCCTTCCACCCCTGATGCCACCTGTCTTTAACACATTTTCATCACACAACCACGGTACAAACCCCAAACTTCAGAATCTTAGTAGGATATAAAGTCTTGCAACATTTTGAGGTCTGCTATAAGACAGTCTGGTCTAAATGGGTTCTCCTGGTTGCCAGTAACACACAGATAACTAAGATCAACAGGGTATGGTTGGAGACAAGGCAATCAGTAGGTAGACACACTTTTAAAAATTGGAACTTGCAATTTTACCTCTTTATGTTTCTCCATGGTGGCATAGAGCTTCTGAGACAAATCATTGGACACATTCGGCATGCTGGGTTTCTTCTTGTTGGCTCTGCTGATGCTACTTTTATTCTTGTTGGTTTTCTTGTTGTTCTTTTTCTTGGCATTCTTGCTATCACCTTGGCTGCCCTAGGATGACATTGCAAAGTGGTTAAACCAGCCCCTCCTCATATTGGAATAACCTAAAGGAATTAATTGTCCATAGCCTGCCTAGGAGAGCTGGACATGTTCAGGTACCACACATGCATAAAGCCTCTTCCATTCTGGTGTATAAATTCAATGATGGCTGACAATGGATACAAAATTGGCAAGAAAGCAAAAAATAGGTATTTAAGAGTTTGAACAAAACAGTACAATACTAAGTAAAATTCCTCAGTATTTTAGTTATTTATTCCTCACCCTCTCATTCTCCAAAATGTAATGGCTATTTAGGAATGTTTCTACTAAACTTTAGAAATGACAACTATATTGTTTTAATAGTTTATCCCTAAACCATCAACCATAGCAATAAGTTATACAAGATACAGAAGATTCCAAGAGTTGGAAAATGCAAAATAAGAGACATTTTCCCCATTTATTTTTCATTGCAAATGAACTGCTGTTTAGTGGAATGGCACTGAACATGCTGTGAGACAGCTCACCAAGAGGAGCTAATAAACAGCTCCTAATAAACATCTCCCCTACTCTGCTTACTTAAAACTAAACTTATAATACAACTTTCTTCCTTTAGTTTGTCAAGCAAGATTGTTGTCTATTCTTAAACCTAACTCTATCCCCTCCCATTACTGAAAAATTCAAATACATATAGACATTTCTTATAGAAGAAATGGTAGTTTTAAAACATGAAATATTGAAAATACATTGCTTTTGATAAGCCAAATACAACTGGACATTCAATAATAAATTGGCACAGTAAATATGACTGACACTGGATTCAGAAATCCTGAATTTGAATCCTGGTTCTGCTACTTGGTAAATGATGTCAACTAAATAGTTTACATGACTTTGGCTTGTAAATCCTCTAATCTCTTTTCGCCCTTGGTTTTCCTCATTTGTCAAATAAGATCTAAATCTGTGGTATGAAAAGAACAGTGCTACTAGATCTGTTATATGACTACGTATGTTATTCGATTTCTCTAGACCTCAAAGACTTAGGTTCCTCTCATCTATAAAGTGATAAGAAGTAGATCAGATACCTCACATTTTTTCCACCTGAAATTCTGTGATCCTACAAAATTATTATAAGCACAGAAATTGTAGTCTCCATGATCATACTCAAGTCTGGAAATGTGGACATGATCCCTTCTTACAAGCTTAATTGCCACCCTTGTTCAGTCAACCAATAAACATTTGCTAAGTACCCAAGGGTGTACGAAGCACTATGCCAAGTTAATGGGGTAGACAGCAAGCAAATGAAGGTGTACAAACAAGTTATGTACAGGACAAATAGGAAATAACTAATGTAAGAAAAATAGGCCTGGTGTAGAGGATGATTTTGTTGGACCTTAAAAAGAAACTAAGAAGTCAGTAAGAGGAGACGATGGAAAGTTTTCCAGGGATGGGAAAATACTTGGGGCTTGAGGTGAGGTTTACTGTTCCTAGAACACCAAGGAGGCCAATGTCACTTGGTCAAAAAATCTGTGGCACAGAGTAAAATAAGAGAAGACTGAAAAAGCCTCAACTGACTACAGTAATTTTATGAGGTCTCCATCATACTCATTTAGGGAACAACTCATCATCCTTTGAAGATCTTATCAACCTCAATACTCAACTCATCACTACATTCTGACTCCAAAGTTAGAGTCATGTTTGTCAAACCTCCATTTAAAGATAAGATTTCAGCTTAAACATATCTTGATTTCTCGACCTGGCTGTACCTTCTTGAGACATCTTCATACCCAAAGCTCTGCTACTTGTTTGTACTCCGCACTGCTACCTTCCTACTCCCTTCCCTTCTTCATCACCCCACCTTCTCCAACTTTTCATCTTTCTTTTGTGTTCTATCTTTCCCTGTTAGGTTGTAAACTCTGGGAGGGCAGAGACTGCCTTTTTTTTTTTTTTTTTAATTAAATAATTTTTTCTTCCTGTGTTTTAGCGCAGTGCCTGGAAGAAAGGTGCTTGATAAATGCTATTGAGAGGGCTAGATTATAAAGAGCTATTGGGAAGAAGCAATCAAATAAGTAGGAGAAGCAGGAGTTTGGTGTCCCCAAAACTTGGGAGGTTCTTCTAGTAGTTTCCAAGCAATGCCATCATATAATCTTTCTGAAAATCACCCTACCTAAAAACCTTCAATTGTTCTGAAAATGCCTCCAGAATAAGGTTTATATAAAGTCTGCAAATCTCACATTCAAGGATTATGTGATTTAGTCCTAAACTATCTTTCTAGCTTTATCACCAATGAACTCTGCTCTGGCCAATGTGGACCAATGACCATTTTCTAAACATGCAGAAAACTTACACTTTTGAACCTTTGCTCACAGTAATTTCTGTATTTGAAACAGCCATTCACACATAGCTGCTTAACAAAATAACATTTTTCAAAATTTACCTTAAATGCATTTTCCTTGAATATCACAGGAAAAATTAATCTTGGTACATGGCTTATCTATACAATATGATAGGACTTAATTTGTACCACTCAAATGATGTAACACATACTCTCATCTTTTCCATCAGATTTAAAATGAAGAGCAGGGACTGTATCTTATGCAATACTGTATTCCACAAGGTATTTGCATCTAGCAGGCATTTTAAAAACACTTGTAGGTTCTATGGATAGCAGTTGACCACTGATGTGACAATTGATTAAGGATTTTTCTCATAAGCAGAGAAATAATCTAACTCAAAATGAAAGGAGAAAAAACATACTATTTAAGTACCTCAATAATCTAGCCTATTCACCCCCAGGAATTCACTGTGAACAATAGCTGACAGACTTTGACAGACTATTTCCATTAGGCCCACTTGCTTCTTTCCTACTGTAGATCAGATCTTCAGCACCTTATGCCTGGATTACCATAATAGACATCCCTATTTTTTTTCTTCTTCCATTTATCCTCCACCCAACTGAAAAAAGTCACATTTAAAACAGTTTTGATCTTATCATTCTCTTCTCAAAAACCTTCAATGAGTACCTACTACAAACCTTAACTTAGCTCAACATTTAATAAAGCCAATAACAATCTGATTAGAAGTGGACAACAGTTACCATTAAGATCACAGGATAGTTACCTCTGTGGTTTCACTAGCTGCAGTACTCTCTTCTTTTTTTCTTTCTTCTTCTTCCTGTTCAAGTTCCTTAATGCTCTCTTCCAAAACATTAGGCCAAAAATCACCTTCAAAATATGGTAGCTCCTTGGCACTTGTAAGCCTATCCTCCGTTGCTTGTTTGAAAATGTCCTAATGAGTGAAGTATAAGATGATAATATGATCCCCATCACAAACTATTCTGTTTGCAATGCAGTGACCAATGATTATAAACAACATTCTAATGAGCTAAGTTATTTTATGTTATCCGGACAACAACCTAATTGTTGGCACCAATGATGTACAATGAGAAGTAATTTCAACATAATTTTTAATCTGTTTTTCTTGTAAAAATCAAATTAAAATCTCAGATGTAAGAGCTAAAAAGCTTCAGTATTGGAAGTCAGAATACCACATACAGGTGGAATTGCAGCATCAACCATTTACTACTTGGTAAGTGACTCCAGGCAAACCACTTTAGCTTTACTAAGCATTAAGTTCATCATTTGAAAAATATTGTAAGCAAAGTGATTTTTACATGATAAAGTAAATATATGTCTTTGTTGTTACTATTGTCTTACCTAGCACAGGGAATTACACATTATATTCACCCACATTATAGATATTTATGTGAGATTTCCCTAAATGAAACAAAATGAGAAAGGCATATCTAATACATGAAAATAAGTTTCATGAAAAGTGTAATTTAACACTAAGTACCTTGTAGTCATGAATGATGCGCTCAGCAAAGGCTTTGTCCAGCATCTTTTTGTACCATTCCTGTAATCGTTTAGGTTTAGGGATTTTTTGATCAGGAGGGTGGCAATGAAAGATGTAATCATCTCCTTCACTTGGGGGACATGCCCAGATATGCCCTGTGACATACCTGTAAGAATATAGAGAATCATCAACAGACCAGGAATAAGCCATTTAGCACTATAAAAATTTTCTTCTAGTCATTTCTCAACTTTCAAGTCAATTCATAGCTTCTCTCAAGGGGGATGAAATAAGAATAAGCTTATAATCAGTTCTGTTTGTGAATTCCCAGTTCTTAATTTATGACTGGGTATACTAATTCTTCTAGGTTTAAAGAAGTGTAATATTGTTGCATAAAAATAAAAAAAAAAAGTACCTCCCTTCCCAAAACACTCACTATTATAAAAAAATAAAATAACACATTGAATTTTTAAAAAAGAAAAGAAACATAGTTTCTTTTCCTACATCTCTTTCAAATGAAACTCACCCCAATTTCTTCACATATTCCAGATAACCAATTAGGATTTCATGATAAACAGCTGTCCGAAGGCAACGAGGTCGAAAGAAATGAATACTATCCAGATATGATATGTACACGCGCCTGGGAGAAAGTAATTAACTTAAATTCAATATTTGCCTCAATAATTCTGTCAGTATCCACATTAGGGCTAAAGATGGAAATGCTGAATTTCTTGTTAATTTATTACAATTATCATTACTGGTCAAGAAATGAGGTTTGATACCATTAGGTGCAACTACATTGAAAGGAGCAAAAGATAATGCAATTTTTTTCTAATAGATAAATAGTCAAAGGTTAAGAATGAAGTTTTCAAGAGAATAAATAAGCAAATGAAAAAGGGTTTTCACATCAATGAAAACAAATATAAACATAATCATTCAAATTTTTACTTCACACAAACTGGCAAAAATATAAAAATATATCCTATTATGTAGATATATTTATAGATATACAGAAAAACGTATCTATAAAATGGTTAAACTATTTGAGAAAGCAAATTGTAATTACATGAGAACTGTCACTAAACTACTTATATTCTATGATCCAATGATCTAACTGTAGGACATATGCTGCCTCCAAGGAAATTATTAACAGAAACAAGATATTCCAAGTAACATTTTTTTTGAATAACCAAAACCAGGAAAAAAAAAAAAAAAAAAAAAAAAAAAAGGTAACCATCAAGTGAGGAGTAGCATAACAAATTTGGGCATATGAATAATGAAATTATTACTCTGTTGGTGAAAAATGCTATCTACTCCACAGAAATGAACTGATAAAAAAAGGCTAATGCAGACTGAAGCTTACTATTTACTTTATTTTTTCATGACTTATTCATTGATATTTTTGGGTATGTGTTTTCTTTCACACCATGTTTTGGTGTTATGGAAATGTTTTAAATGATTGCACATGTATAATAACCTATGTCAAATTCCTTACCATCTCTGGGAAGGGAAAAGGGATCCAAAGAAAGAATTTGAAACTCAAAATTTAAAGAAAAAGTTAAAAAAATTGTTTTTGACATGTAATTGGGAAAAAGTAATTACTGTGCCATAAAAAAATGATATGCATGTAGAACATGGAAAGACTTGCACAAAAGTAATAGAGTGAAAAAAACAGAATCAGAATTAGTCCTAAAAAACCCAAATACACACTAAAAGAGGCTAAAATTAAGTTAAGTGCAATGAACAATCTTTGTATTGGAGAGAAGGGGTATTACTTATCCTTTCTATACCCCTCACTTTTGTTTTTGTCTTTTTAAACCAGTTCCCATACATATGATTTATTAATGTTTAAAAAATGACTAACATTCTAATTATCTATTACTAACTGAAACCCCACTCTTATAACAAAGGAGTAAAATAAAATGTTAACCCGGTACTTTCTAATTTTTAACATTCTTTCCTTCATTTAAAAATGTCATAAAGAAAATATTTATAATGGCAATGGTAGTAGGCTCAAGTATTATTAATCACAAGCTATATCTTCCCATTGCAAATCTTATTTGCTCACAGTTTGACTTCATTTAATTATGGTTCCATTTCTTCCAACTCTGTTCTGATCTACATTAGTTTATCAGAATATTAAAACAAAACAAACAAACAACTAAAAACAGCCAAGAACGAAAATGAAAAACTACCTTGTATTGGGTGGAGGACAATCAGAGCCATATTCCTGTACATGCATTCCAAAGAAGCATACATCCACACCATCAATTTCTTCAAAAGCAAACAGTGCTTTGGTTCGATAAGGAAAAGATTCAGACATTTCACCAGAATCCACAAACCTGCAAGTTATATCTAACTTTAGAATTCTAACACTGAATGTGATTGCTTACATTTAGAACTTCACAAATATATTTTAAAATTTAATTCAAATATTGAGGTATAAGAATTTGGAGACTGAACAACTTAAAATCTTTTATTACAGAAAGAAGATAATTTCCCCAAAACAGTACATGAATAAAAATGACCTAAAAGTACCCTAATGTAGGGTTTTAAATTTTTCCTTTGAAGCGTAGGGAATGGGGAAAAGGGGAGAAGAGAAATAAAACAGAAAATTGGTTGTGTGTGTGTGTGTGTGTGTGTGTGTGTGTGTTTTTTAAAACTTTTCAGCCACTGTAAACCAAACAAACCTTGATTTCATTCCAGGCTTGACTTCTACTGTTTTATCTGAACTGGCCACCACTCTGACAAAAACTTCACCAGCTTCAGGATGATTCTGACGCCGCAAAAATTTATTAACTCTGTCTTCAAGATGGTTTCCCAATCGGGTAGTTTGTAGTCCTAGAGAGGAAAAAATAACCAGGTAAAATAGAGGAATTATGAAAGACTAGGCAAAATATTTCTGTTTTTAAAGACTATCATTCCAAGCTGTTCTTTGAAAGCAGCAAAAAATTGCAAATATCTAATAACTAATTAATCTTAAATGACCATTAGATTATTTTCACTACCCCTAATAAAGCAGACATTTGATATGATGCAATATACCAGAACATTCATTACTGCTTGTCACTACAGTTTACTGGTATTCACCAGGAATTTAAATTGTAAAGTAGAGACCAATTTTTTTTTTTTAAAGGGTGTTGGGGGGGGGGGGAAGAGAGAAAATAAACTTTAAAGTCTCTATCCTCTAATGATTGCTGAGATAAATTAAGAAGTTTGGTGACATGTCTATACTTGTTGCTAATACCATTTTATTCCTGAGGTCAAAGTAAAGAAGATGGCTTTTTAACTATTCCTAGGTAAGTATACCAAGGCCTGTCACAGGCCACCAAATTCCCCTAGAGTTTGAAGGTATAATTTTGAAGTTTGTAGATCATAAAGTTGGGTCAACAGAAACACTGTTTTGGCTGTAATGGAACAGAGCTGCAAGTCGAAGTATTAAGCAGACACGGACAATTAATAATTGGATTAAGCAGACACTAGGCCAATTCCCTTCACTCTTACTTAACTATTATAATATCACATTTCGAGGAAATAGAGGGGAATAAAAGGTAGGACTCCTTGGAAAAGAGCATGACATTGGGAAAGATAGAAAGAAAACGGAAAAGAGATAAACAAAGGATAAGAGAATAGACAATATCATGGAAACAGCAAACATGAACTTGGACAGACTTCGACAGACTATTGGAGGATAGAAAGAAGAGCTATGATCCATGTGATCACAAAGAAATGGGCACAATGGAATGACATGACAACTACAATGCTATAAGACAGGCACTGTACCAAGAGTTTGTGGGGGGAAAAGAAAATGCATCTGTGTGTATTTGAGACTACTCTTAAGAATTTGATATGAAGGTTTGGGAAGAATTACTTGACTATAGTCCCAGCTAGGTGGCACAGTGAACAGTGCAAGGCTTGGAGTCAAGAAGACTCATCTTCCCGACTTCAAACCCAGCTTCAGACATTTACCAGCTGTATGACCCTCAGAAAGCCTTATCCTTATTGCCTTCACTTTCCTCATCTGTAAAATGAGCTGGAGATGGAACTGGCAAACTAATCCAGTATCTTTGCCAAAAAAGAAAATCTCAAAGGTGTATATGAAGTTAGATATATTTGAAAAATGACATCAACTAAAAACAGAAAAATGAATGGCACAATGTTAACAGTTCGCTTTGAATCAATAACGATAGCTTGTATTTGTATATAAATGTAGTTACTTAAATTATTTATATAAAACTATTCTAGTAACTACCCTAAATTATGGAGTAAAAATTCTTTTACACTGGTAAACTAAGGATCTGAGGAGCAGAATGACTGGTTCATGTTTAAACATCTGTTAAAAGTCAGGACTAGAACTTAAATTCAAATGTTTTCATTCTAATGTCAGAGTTCTTTTAAGTATACTAGGTACACCATTAAATACTCATAGATCAGTGATATATTAAAATCCACACTGAAATGAACTAATTCCTCATTGCACTTCCCCCATAGCATATAAAATTCTAAAGAAAAATTGTGTGTACCAAATACAAAGTAAATGAGCTAACCAAGTATATCTTACATATAATCTGGGGAAAAACCACTAATTACTAAATGTTATAAAATTAGAAAAATAATACAGATTCATCTGATTATTTAACAGAATTGACACAAGCTTTAAAAATCTGGTTCCAAGTCACACTTTCAATGTATGTTGTTTTTTTTTTTTTTAAAACCTTGAAATAAAAGTCAAATTAACATGATTTCAACAATTTTAAAGATGAGCTTTTATCTGGACAACTTTTTTTTTCCATCATTGTTTTATTATTGTGACAAGAAGTTTTAGAAAAACAGATAGAAAAACTCATAGAAACCAAGAAACTTCTGATAAGCTTAGTATAAATTTTTTTTTCACCAAATTTTAGCAATAAAAAGATTAAGGAAATAAAAAATAAGGAAAAAAAGAAAAAAATAAATACAAATAAATCTTAAGTTTTAACCTATTCTTAAGTCTGTAAAAGGAAAAACAGGCTTTATGTATTACATTATAATTATACAAAAAGTATAATTTACAGTTAATGCATTTCCTTTATCTCTTACATGTATCATTTTCTCCTTTCTAAACCTTTGTAGTGATATATACATCACTGTACATAAACCATCAGGCTGAAAAAGACCTTAAAATGCTATGTACTCTATCTTGGCACTAAGCCAAGGATATACAAACTTTGGAATAGAGTAGAAGAGATGGCTCCTCCAAACTAAACATTTAGCCCTAATCTCTGTGTTCTGAGCTACCATTCTTTTTCACCACTTGTCATGTGACTATCCCTAATCTGCTTGGTAGATTTCAAATAGGAATTATGCACTCCTTATTTCTAAAGTACTATAGTTATCTCCCTATGCTTACTATTTTCTCCAAATTTTTGTTGTTGTAGTGAAAATCACTATTTAGTCAGCCAGGATTTGTAACCTTGGAATCATTCACTCTAATTGCCCTTGCATCAATATCCAATCAGTTAACAAGCATAGTGGATTTTAAATTCATAATATTTTCCCCATTCATTCCCCTTTCTCCAAATACATGGCCACACTCCTAGTTTAGTGTCAAATAACCTCTTATTTAGATTATGGTACTTGCCCTTTAATTGATGTTTCTGCTTTTAGAATTGTCTGTTTCTCTTCAATCTAACATTTACGTAGTTGCCAAAGTCATCTTATAAAGGTTTGCTATATACTCCACTATTTTTAAATTCCTGAACTAACTGGTTACCTCTTCTGGCTTATTTCATGACATCTTAACTTAACATTCTTTAATGCAGCCAAACTAGCCTCTGTTATGATCCTAGGATATAGCATTAATCTGTGAACCGGCATAGGCTATTTTCCACACTTAGCACATACTCCCTTCTTCTCTTTGGTCTCTTAGAATTTTTAGCTTCTGGAAAACCTCAGCTCAAGTTCACGTGTTCTTAAATTCCTCTAGGTATTAGTGGCATCTCCTTCCATCAAATTATTTTGTATTTATAAATCTGTATACACTACTAGATTCTCTGAGGACAGAAACCATGTTTATTTTGTTTCACTTTTAGCTACTAGAAAAATACTTTGAAATGGTAGGCACTTAATGTCTGTGTAATTGAATTAAATGTAGAGCCTTTAAAGCTAAAGATAAAGCAGTTAAAAAACCATGAATAGTAAGCTACCAACATTTCAATGGATTTTAAGTTACAAAAATACCAAAATAACAGTAGTTAAAATTTCACAAAAAACAAACAAACAAAAAACAAATAGTCCCTCTTTTCCTCCCCTCCCTTTCCATTCTTTCTAATCTTATTCCTTTTTCTGTTCCTTAAATTTTAACTAGCCACAACAGTTGAAAAAAATTTCTATTTTAAGACCTTACTATGATTATAGAGCTACTGGTCATTTTTTTAAAAAAAGAGTTAATTAGATCATGCAACTTTTGAGGCCCTTTCTAGTTCTAAACCTGTGATCCCATGATCCTGGTGATACAACAGATTTGTGAAACAGATTTAAGTATTTCCATATATTTTTAGCTATAATCTGTCTTGATCTCAAGTAATACACATTAAATCAGCATTATTAGCCAATCTTTAGTTATCTTCACTATTAAAAAGAATCGCCTTATGAATAATTCAATGTAGTGGATAATTAACAACTCATTTATATAACATGTCCTTAAAGTCTTGGTGCAACATGAAGCTTTACTAATTTAGTAGAACTCCACCAAGGCTTTTGGGATACCTTGTATTTGGTTTTAGAACACAATCTTATCCCCCACTTCTCTGAGGTTTTCTTTCCATTTGTTTTTTGCTTAAGCTGATATTAAAATTACTCACATTTCTTGAAGATATATTAGTTTCTTGAAGTATATATTAGTTCACAAAGCAAACAGTCTGAGATTAAAAGGTTGGTGATAAATAAATATAGAATGGATTCAATGGTATCAACATCTAAAGGATTTTCAGCTACATAAAACATCTGTTGCTCTCTTAGTGCTAGCAACATTACCACTAAAATGATGGAGCTAAAGGAATTACTAAAATAAGTATAACAAGTGGCAGCTCCATGAAGTGACAGTAGAAATGACTTCCACCAATATGCTAAGGAAAAAGATGTTATAAAATGAAACTGAGTTAATATAGTGAGAATCAAATAAAGCTAAGTCTCCAAATGAGGGTTATATCACAACTATACAAAAGATTCAATGTGCTAAGCCCAAATGTTGATCTGAAGATGCTAGGCATTAACAGATGCAAATAATTTAAACTGGAAGGGGAAAAGAAAAAAAGGCTAGCTAATCCAGATCTAGGTTTTATATTTTTTGCTTAAGAAAAAAAATTAAAATTATTAAAAAGATATCTTCAAATTATACAAGATTCAGTAATGATGATTTGTTTTTAATTCCCATATATATAAATCTAGACTTAGATTTAGAACAGATTTGTCCAAGATCTTCTTTTTATAGATTTAGGAACTAATGCTTGGATAACTGATTTAAAAACTAAGGTTGCACAGTTGATCTGTGGCTGAGCCAGATCTAAAATCCATAAACACAGGCCACTTCTTTTTCTACTACACGATGCTATCCCCATTCCCATAGATGCTGTCTATATTTGGCACTGATGAAATGTTTAGGATGATGCAAAATAATAACATCAATAAGAAAATAAAAATTGGTTGTAATTTTGCTCTTTCTTAAAGACATGTTCTAAAAAACCAAGGTAAGTTTTATCTACATAAACTTTAATTTTGATTTTCTAGCATCTTAATCAGAATAAAAAACTCACATTCATGGAGTGCTTAAAGTACAGCTAAAAAGTTTCCACACAATACTTGAAAGTAGTTAGATGTTGGGATTACTAGGTGAGAACTGAGGTTGTCTGGATGGTGACAAGGTGAGAATTCAGGTTTTCTGGACAATTACAAGGTGAGAACTCAGGTTGACTTGATAGAGGGGGCAAGCTCATTGGCTGGGGTGGTTCTTCCCAGAAGCCCTTGCATTATCCCACGCCCATTCTCTGGGAGGATAAAAAGAGACAGCAATGGGCGCAGAGGGCAGATCGGCCTGGAGAAGGATAAGAGCTGGAGGAGATTCAGAGCCAGGATTCAAGAAGAAAGACTCTCTGCATTACATCAGGCCTGACGGGGCTCTCTGCAGGAAGGGAAGTCACTTCTAAGGACAAGAGTTAACAGCAACTGCCTGGAGACAACGGTTCACTACAGGAAGAAGAATCTGTCTGAAAGATTTGAGTAGACACAGCAGATCTCTTCCCAGAGAGCGATCTGGCAGCTTCTGGAGACGACAGCTCGCTACAATTGGCGCCCAACGTGGGGCCACCCCAGCCAATGAGCTTGCCCCCTCTATCAAGTCAACCTGAGTTCTCACCTTGTAACTATCCAGACAACCTCAGTTCTCACTTAGTAATCCTAACAGTTAATAGAATAATTATTCTTCTTTCCATTTTATAGATGAGAAAACAGAAGACTTGAGAAGTGACCTGTCCATGATCATACAGATAATAAGCAGATAAAAGAGGAAAAAGATCTTGTCTACAGATTCAGCACCACTGCATATACCATATTATGTGCAGCAAAGCATTTTCCATTGCAGGCACTTGATGGCATCTGTTGAATGAATGATTCTTATCCAAAACAGCATGAATATATATTGTGTTCATCACAATATATGACTGAAGAACATCAGGATTTGATTATTTATTTTCTTGGCTACCTTCATGAGATCTTCAAAAGTTCAACCCCATTCAAAATTTACTAGAAGTCATGTTGATTGTCACATAAAGATATAACAAATGATTAATCTAAGAAGGTAAGATAAAGCACAGCAATAAAAATACCTAGAGACAACTGAACTTGGTTATACTTAGAATAAAACAAAAAACAAAAATGCATTCTAGAAGATACATAAAACAACACTGGAACAATTTGGCAGCAATTAAATATCCTGAAACATTTTTAATAGACATAAACCAGAAAACAACAAAAAAGAAAATTTTCTACAAACTTACTTTTAGCACTGAATTTGTTTTCTTTGCGAGTTCTGCCAGTTTTCTTTAAGCAATTGTCACAAACAAAGCTGTAAATAAAACCAATAGGCAAAATTAGCAAAACATTTATACAATATAGCAAGTATTTGTCCAAGCAACAAACTAGGAAGCATTCCCTTATCTACACAGATCCATGTATATTTCTTGACCATTGAAAAATCAACACTTAAAATTCTTCAAGTTAATTCTTGCAGAAACTACAAAAGAAATTTTCACTAAAATGTTTGGCGCTTTACATGTTTAATAAATTCTACATGGAATAAACATTAAGAAGATCAATTTAGAACAAGTTATATAGTCTTCATCCCTAACAAAAATCAGAAATATATGAATACTCTACTTTAATTCCTATAAGAATCTAAGTCCAAGAAGAGAATGACTTACCCTGAAGGCCAAATAATATCATAGTGCAGAACACAAATCTGATGCATCTTCCGGCCACATTCCTTACAGTCAACAAAGCTGGAAGAAAAAGAAAGCAAAATTTCATTCAAGAAAGCAGAAATGCGGCTGTGGCTATTTTAATGTCCGTATGTTGATTTTATATTCAGTCTCTTGTTACTTGTATGACTATGTGACCATTTGTATACTTTTCATACATCTTACATATTTATCAATGAGATGACATATGGGATGGATTAGACTCAGTATTTTTGTATTTTCCTAACCATGGGCTAAAAAACCAAATGGAAATATTAATTGCTTTGCTTAAGAAAAAGAAATTAAACTTATCACAAAAACATGATAAGGGGTATGATTCAGGATTTTGTTTTTAGAACATTTTTAAGCCAATGTCACAATATGAATCCCACAGTCTTAAAATGACCAACAAAACACTAGAAAGGAATTGTATCTTAAGGTTATTTGTAGGCAAATGGTACCAAGATCAAAAGAGATGGAATCCAGAAACTGGATTTAAAAAATGAAGAAAAGGTAATCACAAGTAATACTAATAGAAGAAACTATATAATAAAGAGAAAAATTACCCTGAATATTTAAATAGTCAAAAAATTATCAACTTTTTGGCAGATGATTGGGGGTATAAAAGGCAATAGAAGGTGAAGAAAGCAACCAAGGGAGTTATTATTTAGTTATTTTTCAGTTGTGTCAAACTGAGACTCCATTGGGGTTTTCTTGGCAAAGATAATAGAAAGATTTGCCATTTCTTTTCCAGTTCATTTTGCAGATGAGGAAGTGAGGCAAATAAGGATTAAGGGACTTGCCCAAGATCATACTGCTATAAATGTCTAAGGCCTGATTTGAACTCAGGAAGATGAGTTTTCCTGACTCCAGGCCCAGCACTTTATCCACTACCTCATCTTAGCTGTCCCAAATGAGGAGAGATCCTTTTAAATCTCAACCTATTAAGATGGGGTTTTATCATGATTAACTCTTATTTCTAAAGAAATTCATGATTAGCAAAGAATTTTGTATTCAATAATATATATCTATTATTTTCACTTCCATTTTTAAAATAAGGAAATTGAGGGAGGTTCAGAGAGATTTAATGAATTACCCACAATTACAAAGGACAATAAGTAGAGGAAGCTAAACTTCAAATCAGGTTCTCTTAACTTCAAAGTTAGTGTTATTTCTATTAAGTCATGCTATTCTCATTTAAAGATTTAAAAGTAAAACCAAACTTTAATAATACTAAAATTACATGTGATATTTATTCTACTGAGGAAGAAACTAACAATGACAAGTAATTTTCCCATTTAAATATTATTATGACATCTAAGAACGTGTTTATACTTTGCCTATGTCTTGAATGTACTTTTGCATAAAGCAAATTTTATTGCTATCAGGTGATATTATAACACTCTGGGAATTGTTGGAAAAGATAGAATTCTTTCTTAAAAAGATTTCATAATCTACTCAATAGAAGATATTGCCATTATTTATCAAAAGTATTAAGTATATAACTATGCAAATCATCATGTTACAATTTCCATAAGATCAGCACAATTTCTTTAGTGTTAGAATTAATCCCTTTCAAAATTTTAAAATAAACCATCTTGAAAAGTTAATTCTGAAAATTCTACTATATAAAATTAAACACAATAACACTTTAAAGATTTAATCAAAACTTTTTAATTGCCTATGAAAGAGTCACTTTTGAAGTCTTTTCTTTAAGGAGCTTTATAATCTTTTAAATCATTATTGTTATCCTAACAACAACAGTTTCAATTAATAATCAGGGTGACTCTGGCATTCAAGTTATCTTCTCTATATGTAGGTGAAAACCCATATTTGTATGCAAAAGAAAATATCCCTATAATTTGGGAGAAAAAAATCACCTCCAAATTTTCACACTGACTTCAAATCTATAAAAAATGACATGATATGGAAAAGTAGAGATTTAGAAATGAAAATTTTTTCATAGAGAGAAAACAGATTTGGCATCAAAGAATGTGGCACCTTCTAATATAAAACCGTTGGTAAAAAGGGCCAATGTGCAGCACTTTTTTTCAAGTAAGCAACCAACTACTAATGGATAGATCATAAAACTGAAGTAAATTGCGGCATACTTTATTGAAAGTACTTTTAAAGCATCCTAACATAAAGTTAAAAATAAGAATCCCAAATCATAGGCTATCATAACTGCAAAAACTAATCAAAATATCCTAAGATACAGAGAAATGAAGGGTCTTGTCAAGGTCAAACAAACCAGGGGCAGGACAAGAAATAGGTGTTAGGAACACAAACTCCTAGGTCAAAGAGCTGATACTGCCGACCATATCCGACTGCCACTTCACTTAAAACAGGGCAGGAGTTTTGGAGAAAATATGCAATAAAAGGACAACTAACTTTTTTCTTATTCTCTTGGACAATTTCAGTTTCCTAACCAAATATCTTTCTAAGTCTTCACAATTAGACTGCCTTGACAAATAGTTGCACAATCTGAAACTACTTGAAGTAAAACATCACATGCAAAGAGAAGCAATATGTTTTAGTAACATAAATTTACTGCTTCCAAAAGTTCAAGACAAAAGGGCTTCTTATTGGTGAGGGTCTAATATTAGCCAGTTGCTATTTAAAAGATTTCTATTATTATTGAAAAAAAACATTCTTTGAGAACAATGCTTATATTTAAGAAACCATTCCACTGTAGATTCATGTTAAGAAAATCAGTGTTAAAAAACTTTATAAAGAAATCTCAACCATAAAGATAATATATTACAAAATTTCCCCCCATATGGCATATACCAAAAGGGGAGAAGAATACTTCTACACTATCATGAACGAACTTCTCTTATTTTAAAAATGAAATATCTAATCACAGAGAAACAGGTGTATACTCACGGCTCAGGATCTAGTGTATCATTTTTCTTCTTTTCAAACTGATCCTTTGAAATAGTCCTTAAAAAAAAAAGAATCAAAAAAAGAAAAATCATCATAAAATGTTACCTACTGCCAAGTTTCTATTAGTTAGGAAATAACAAGCCAATAATAGCTATAATAGTAATAGCTAAACTATTTATACAGTGCATTATCCTGTATAAATCACTTTGACAAAAACTCACTGAGGCAAGTAGTGAGACAATTTTACAGAAAAGCAAAGCGAAACTCAGTTTAAGTATATGTAAGTAGCTTACTAAGAATAACATGAACAGTAAGGGACAGGGGTCAGATTTGAATCAAGTCTCTTTCCTTCAAGACTAGGAATCTCAGTTATACCCTATTTACTTCCTTTAACATGCCATCATCACTCTGTGTCCTTATACTCTTAAGCAAATTGAAGGAAAAAGAGACCACTAGCAAGTCAATTCATTTTACTGAAGAGTACCATCAGTATGAAATTGTTGTTTTTCAGTCATTTCAGTTATAACTGACTCTTCATGACCTCTTTTGGGGTTTTCTTGGCAAAAAAAATGAAATGATTTGCCATTTTCTTCTCCAGCTCATTTTACAAATGAGGAAACTGAAACCAATAAGGGACTTGCCCAGGGTCACACAGTTAATCATCTGAGCAGAATTTAAACTTAGTCCTCCATGACTCCAGGCCCAGTACTCTTAATATGAATCAATAAAAATAATTTATCATTTCTTCCATTAATTTTTATCAGATTTTCATATATCTGTTATATGAAGTGTGTATCATTATAACCAATACATGTTTGAGTAAAACAATTCTTGCATTCATTCTACTATTTGTGAATACCCAGCTAAGATAAAGTGGATTAAAAAGCAGCTGCTATACTACTTTTAAAGTGTTTTACTTTACACTAACAGGTGGATTTTTAAAAATGTGAATATATCAAAGATCTTGGTGTATGAATGCTCTCCCCCAAAGATCAAAATCTGCCAACAATTAAGTAAATAAATCCATCTTGTAGTGACCTGAGGCTCAAAGATGCTAATTGACTTGCTCAGGGTCATACAGCTAATAAGTACAAGGAATAGGATTTGAAAGCAAATTTTCTTATCTCTAAGATCAAGGAAAGAAAAAAAAGGGGGGAGACCGGTTATTGTATTAAATAACCTATATAAGAAAAACATCTCTGGTACTTTTAAAATGAAGGAAGAGGTTTATCTGTTTATTATTTTTCCTAATAGTTCAAGGATTAAGAAATGGCAATGGTGACGTGATAGATGAACTACACATAAGACATTTATAAAGTGGATCTTCCTGCACTCCAATTACTTTTTTAAACTAAAGAGAAAGCTAATAAAGGGAATATTCTTTATTTTCTCTACTCTTCACTCTATATTCCAATCCACAAAAGGTTAATTTGCATGGTCCTCTGAGGTGCTTTTTACTGAAAAAGTTTCTTAAATAATCTCTAAGAAACAGTAAGCAGCACCATATACAGAGAAGACAAGGCAAGATACATCTTGAATTACAGTAGGAGATGTTGTGGTTAAGGAAATGCGAAGAGATGTTACACTGAATATCTCCTAATCGTTTGAGGGGAAAAGGGGGCATACACATGGTACAATGATGGGATTTCCCTTTTATTTTACAAATAATCAAGTCAGAGCTAGAAGAAAATATCTGACAAGGCTCACTACATATGAACTATTATACCATTCAATACTATAGGAAAATCATGTCAATACTTACGTCTGGGGCTGAGAAGGGTCGTCACCCAGGGTAACATTCTCCCCCTGGATCTCTGTGAAACACTTCTCACAGAAATGATACCTGTCAGCAAGAAGGCCATACTTGGGTGAACTGGTCCATCATAACACACAGCCACCCAAGCAACGAAGCCACCAATCAGAGCAGGGCAGATCACCACGACGAAGGGGGGGCGTTGTTGGTTGATTGATGGGTCAGTGAGGACAATGAAAAGGAACAGAGGGGGCAGGTGGGGAAGGGCAGGATTAGAGAACAGGGAAGGGAACAAATAGCACAGACATAAAGGTAAGACGCAAACACCAAGACAACACATAGCAGAAAGCCAAGGCAAAGCATTGATTAGCATTCGGTCTCATTTCATACATTACAGGCCATCATCACTAACAAATGATAGATTGTCAATCAGATTCAAAGACTTGGAATGATTTGCAGGATGCTGTTAATACTAAAGTTGTGTGTGTCCTAAATTTAGGAATTTGAAGTTTGTTATTTATAAAAATTTAATACTCCAGGCTTTGAGATTCAACAAATTTGCTTTGTACAGAATATTCTGTTTAGAATATTCTGATGAAGGGACTAAAAAAGTAAAGATTCAAAACAGCTTTTGTTGTTGTTAAACAAAAAAACAAAAAACAAAAAAAAAGAAAGAAATTTATGCTTGAAAAGCAAGCATTCCATAATTTTATTACCAATCTTAAGCCAGAATTTTAGTAATTTAAAATGTATGAAAATGTTGAACACCCAGAACTGGTTTTTGCTTTCAATAATTTTATTAATTTGGCATACAATTAATATAACTGCTTAGATCATTGGATTACAATACAAATGAAACCAAATCCATATTCTAGACAAACATTTAACAGAAATGCAATTGAGAGGGTCAGAGACTTTCCAGCCATTTATAAAAAAGTATATGTGTGAAAAATATTAATATATTGTACAGGCAATACAATATATATAAAAACATGAACAATCTCTCAGGGCTTAAAGTTAAAATTCTAAACTTTAAGAATTTTGGTCCCATGACCAATCAGTAGCCAATCTGAGATACTCAGCAATCTAATGCTGTAACTTGGTGGCAATCCAAATTAAGCAAATTTAGAATATAATTGTAAAATTACAATCTGCATTTGAAAAATTATCTATTACGCAATTTTTTTTTCCTTAAGATGATCTGGAGCTTGGGCCCAAGTTGTCAAATAAGGACGATTAAAAAAATAAATTACTAAATGTTTGGAAAGGACATGATTTAAAACATGAATGAAAAAAATAAACAAAAATGCAGGTCAGTGCTGCAATAAAGCAGGGTGGGTTCACAAGAATACTGTCAAAATAAATAGGCTTAATGAAGGTGAATTTTATGAGCAAAGAATGAGGATAAGGCAGCAACGGCAGCACAATCAAATGCAGTTTTAGTGTTCAAATGCTACATCTAAAAGATGCTAAGAACGATTAGTATTAATGACACTGTAACAAGACTCAGAGTGCCACACTGAACCAACAATTGCAGGATGAAAATACGGCAGCTTAGAGGTCCCCATTCACTCACTCACATACACATAGCTACAAACTATTGTGATGAACTTTCTTATGCTTATATTTGTGGATATGTCATTTGTAGATTCTGATTCTATTCTCAATGAAAAATAGCAGACATTCTTTGTCAAGCTAATCAAATGTAGCCAATAAATAAAATGCAGAATTTTTAAAACATGCAAAACAATTCATACTTTTCACACTTGTTTGATGAGGAAGGAGTAAGAGAGAGGCGCTGCAGGCAACATTAGCATTAGCGAAGATTACAAATAAGATCTTTCTTCCAAAGGCATCGCCTACTTATACTAACTCAGATTTAAAATTCTGCCAAGAACATGAACTCTGGCCAGGAAAAAGAGAAATTAACTTTATTGTTAAAAATAATAATAATAATTAAAAAAAAAACCGCTATCTTCATTTTTATCAATCATCTATAGCAATATCCTGCCTAATCACTCTTGTGAACATGCTTACACATCATGGAAATAAAACCATACTGAAAAAAGACTTAATTCCTTTAATACAATTTTCATGTAGAGAATGGCATCACTACCACTAGGCAAGAATTTACCAGTAAGGAAACTTCAAACTGACTCAGTGAAAGCCAGTACACTATGGTAAACCAGAACTCTGTGTTATCAAAGGTTCCCTATTTACAAAACAGTAACTGGAATTAAGCATTCTAATCCATTTTTTGACCAAACATACAGCCATTGAGATCTAGTAAAAACTGAGAACTAAATAGCTATCAAAACTACATTGCTTAAAATAAAACTGTCACTGAAATTAATGTAAGTTTGAGTGATTTCAAAATGCAGTTAATTAACAGACATTTTATGTTTGCATTGAGAGTACACCAAAATAATTTAATTCAGTTAAATAAAAACTGAGAAAGATAATTATTATCAATTCCTTTAACCAAACGATCAAGTTGATGCATCATTTAAAAAAAATATATAGTGGCCAGTAGAACACAGATACTGAATTGTGGGCAGGCCCTCTTGAATTCTCTACTTTGAACCTACCCAGAAAAAATTAAGATGACAAAGAACTGCAGAAATGGACTATATCTAGAGTGATAGAAGCTGAAACCTAGAAGAGACTAAGAAAGCTGCCTGCTGATTTCAACAGAGGCACAACAAAGACATTTCAGAAATTTGATAATCTATCCTCTTTTAAAGTTGTAAAGGGAAGCTGCCCAGCAAGCACAGAAAGGCTCAGAATCAGTTTGTAAATGGAGAGCCTAGATGACATAATACAATATTTTATGAAAAGTCTAATGAATATGTATAGAAAACATTCAACTTAATCTATAACATATATATTGTGTGTATGTATACTTATTTATTTGGAAGTATAGAATATATATAGGTACCTGAACAATGTAATTACTTGGTGGCAACCTTGGTTTAGGGGAAATTTAACTGAACGCAAGTTTTCAAATGCAGATTGTTCTATGTATTCGATTCTTATTTGCATTTTCTACCTTAATGTGGAATAAAACTACTATTGTAGCTAGGAATCACAAAACTACAAAATGGAATTTGTGTATCATCTTTGTGTATCATTTATATATAAGGCACTATTAATCTAAATTACTTTTAGACCTTTTTTTAAAAATGCTTATGAAAAAATGAAAGTGCATATTCACATATTAATGTGAATATAAGTAGTTAGAGCATTACTTGATTATTTAAATCAAGATTCTCTCTTTCAGTTCTTAGCACCCAAAAGTTTAGGATTCAGATAAATTAGGATCAATTGTTAGAAATAATATCACAAAGTATCTATAAATAGGCAAAGCTGAGAATAAAAATGTAAACATAGACAAATTCTCATTGTCTATCAAGAACACTATTTCCTGAAATAACAAAATATTAAGACTTACTAAAGAATATACTGATGACCAAAATGTGAACTTAATTCAAAGAAATAAATTCTATATTCCAAAAGAGCAGAGTCTCAAAGAGAGCACTTCCATAAACTAGCATATCCCAAAAATTTGGTGGAAAGATTATTCTGAAGAACTGAATATGATAAAAAATATATTAAATGCAGATGCTATAAAGAAAAAAAAAGTATAAGTAGGCCTTTCATAGGATTATGAATTTGAAGGTGAAGGAGACTTTGGGGGATCATGTGGTCTTCAGAAAGAAGAAAACTGAAGTAAGTCATAAAAGGAGGAGTAATGAGCAGAAAAAGTTCCAAACCATTAGTCCTCAAAAGACAAGTCAAGTGTTCTGGCTATCAAACCAAGCTAGAGATATTCTTAATAATGCTGTGCTAATACTCTTAATCAATCAATTAATAAACATTTATAAGAGCCTATGTCCCAAGCACCAGACTAGGAACACTCTATCAACATATCACTTACTAGTAGAAATATTCTATTCCTTACCTATCATTTCTATAAAACGGAGGTGGGGAGTGAAGTAGAGAGGTTTTGAATTTAAGTAAGGTCAGTTTATGAAAACTGAATAAATGATTCAAAATAACAGTGTCAAAGAAGTATTCAGTGATTTGAAAATAGCTTTAATTTAACTTTAAAAAATGAATTTAAGCCATTATATAAATGACTTCTATAGTAGATATCTTTATATGTCAGGATCAATAGAGTTAGCAGCAGCAAAAACACTACCTAGTTGATTTCTTTTAAATTTACTTTGGTTTAACTTAACCTTATGTTTCTTTAAAAACTCATAAGGAACAAATGCACTTTTATTCTCATTTTACAAAAGAAAAAACTCAAGACTAAATGGAGCAAAGTGATACCAGACAACCGGTACTAGAGTCTTGAATGTGTCATTTGTTAGTAGTGTTTTTTCCATTATTCTAGGCTGCTTTTCAATTCTTATTTTATTGATAAAAAGGATAAAACCTACACTGAGAAGTCCAAAAATATGAGTCAAAATATTATGTAGTATAGCTGCATAGGTCAAATTTCCAATTATATTAGCCTTCAATGATGTATTTATGCTTTGTCAATATGCTAAAATTTCATTTTAGTAATAATATTTGAAATATGTAGTCCAATAGTACTAAGACATATTTTAATAGAGATATGCTTGTAACAACAGCATTTAATATAAATATGACATATAGCACATAAGTTTTTTTTCTTCTGGAAAATATATTCATAAAATTTGGAATAAAATCAAATTGGTAAAAACAGTTAACTCAAAATCCCAGCCAAGGATCATTTAGTCCTAAACACATTTTTCTAAATACAATAGGAAAAGGTCCAACTCTCCAAACTAAGGTATTTGCTACCTTTTTTGAGAAAAAAAAAAAAAAAAAAATTGTTATTAATGCCATTTAAAATAAAAATCACTTAAAATACCAATTTATTCCAAAGTCAATGCAAAAATTACAATAGAAATGGATGGCAGAAACCTATCCATCTCTCAAAAATAACCTAGTTCTAGTTTCAAAAATGGGAGGTAAAAAGATCAACAGTCCAGATTTGATTTTCATTATACCACAATAACAATAAATTAAAACACACTGGAAAATAAGTAAAAAATCTTGAAATTAAGGTTTGCATGATGTAAAAATGTGTGGATAACAAGAAAGCAAAAGTGTGTGCATATAAAACATATACAAATCTAATTTTAAATATTCCCTCAAGATTTTTAGTTTATTTTCTCTAAAATGCTTGTATTAAAAACAATTGCCTCTCAAATATACATTCTCTAACAACCAAAACAATAACAAAATGATTATTTTTAAAAGGCAACAATATCTAAATTTTTTTTCAGTGATACTTATTTAAAATTTTATAATTAAAATTATACTTTTCATTGAAAGATAAAGGCTTCTCATTTCTTGACTTCAAATTTTACCTAAGAAACATAAAAATGAACTTAACCTCCACTATAAGCTTGTTCTTTAACAAATATCTTCAAATATTTTTTCTTCTTAAACTATTATATTTTTAAAAGATGTGTCTTAAAAATGAACATGATTTTAAAGTAGTGAATACAGTTCCAAACTAGAATAACTTTTACCCCCCCCCCAAAAAAAAAGTGTTAAAAGCTACAGAAGGCATGTGAGCTTAAATGAATGACAGTAAATTAAATTCTGAAGTGTTTCTGTCAAATGTTATCTGTTAGACTACAAAAAGATGAGCATGCTTTGTCACAGGATCTAATTTCCTCAAAATATGCAGGAAAACTGCTGGGTGCTTACCTATTCTGATAACTGTAGTAGGCAGCATCTCGAGGAATTGTACATAGCTGCTTACCATAGCAGCACAAGGTCTGTGGAGAGAACTCATACTGCAAAACAAAGGAGAGAGAACTAAAACTTTACCACATTTACCTCCATTGCATTCTTAAATTGACTTTAAAGATCTAGATGCAGCCAAGTACATCTGTTAAAATTGTACACAGTGCTGAGAAACTTTATAGAAAAGTGGATTAATCTAAATTATTAAATGCCAATAGGTAAAATATAGGGAAAGGGATCAGGTAGAATAAGCATTGATATACCAAGTATTAGAAAGTATTAAATAATAAATTTAATTTCTCATTTGTTCCTCACACCAAGCCTGGGAGGCAAATGCTCCTTATTATCTCCTTACTATGCTCCACTACTTGAGACAGAGGTTGTCATTTGTCCACAGTTACACAGCTAGGAAGTATTGGAAGATAAAATCTGAACTTAGATCTTCCTAATGCTAGGCCCAGTAATCTATCTATGGTATCACCTAGCTGCCTCTGTCCTAGTAACTATAATTAATTTTTCAATGCTTCACCAGTGTCAGAAGAAATTTAAATGGGGTAGACAAATTTTAAGTCTATATTTCTCCAGACTTCTTGCCTTGATGACAACCAAATTCCTCTTTAACCAGTAGTTTTCAAATGACTTTGCTCTAATTAGTGACTAAAAATCTCTAATGCTGGTCACCTCAATGGAAAATCAGAAAATTAATCAACTTAAATCATTGAGATGACCTGCACCGAAGAAAATGCACAAAAGACGTTATTAAGAAAATATGATGGAGGTAGTAAAAAACAAACAATGCCAGATAGACAGCCATAGTTTACAAGAAAGGCTAAAAAGTTTAGTGGAAGATTTCCAACATGTTTGTTAGATTTTCTTAGGAGAACATGGATAAGAATCATATAAAATGAGAATGGTTGGAAGCAGTTTATCCACACTGATGACATAAGAGACTGTAAAATATCCAAGGAACTTAAGACTTTAGATCTGGAAGGAAATATTCAGTAGACCAATACCCCCATTTTATAAATGGAAACTCCAGAATTCTGGAGAAAAAAATCTTATTTCCTAGATTATATATAGGTTGTAGATAAGAAAAATGTTTATGGATATTTTCCAATTTTTTTTGACGTCTGATGGGATTTGAAAAGTTTTCAGAGCTAATTTAGTTAACTTTAATCTTTATAAATTTTGCCCATATGTCTCCCCCTCCACTCCTCCCCCCCGCCCCCCGCTGGGGTTTAAATGACTTGCCCAGGGTCACACAGCTAGGAAGTGTTAAGTGTGAGACCACATTTGAACTCGGGTCCTCCTGAATTCAAGGCTGGTGCTCTATCCACTGCGCCACCTAGCTGCCCCTTGCCCATATGTCTTAAGGTGTGATGTTAAGCATGATTATTTAAGTTAATTTTGTGGCAATAAATAAAACCGTACCTTGCGTCCACAGCAGTATCCAAGGGACTGCATAACAGGGTCAATTTCTTGTTCGAAGACCTCTGCAAGTTTAGTACAAAACTTATAGACTCTGGAAGTCTTACGATTGTAGAGCCAGGCATTGTTAAACATTAACCAAACATCATCCACATATTGCCAAGGCTCTTGGTACTGCCCTGTATCCAATTTCCTCTTAATGGTAGAAAGATCCATAGGGTTCTTCACAATGTCAAAATAATCCTTCAAAACACAAGAAAGATTGCCCTCTTATTATTAAGATTACCATATGCATGACATCTATGATACCCATACTGATATCCCTAACATGGAAGTTAACAGTGAAAAACTTTATCATGTGAAATGGAATTATAGAATAACCTCTGTTGGATAGTTTTCCAAAAAACTTCAACCAGAACTGGCCATTTCTATATCTGAGAGATACTTTGTCCATTTATCATGATTCTACAATAGTTTCAAATGTCCATTTCTCCATAGGGGGAAAAAATGGAGGAAACAAGCATTTATTAAATAGTACTATTCTAGGGCATTGCGCTAATCACTAAGATAATATTACAAACATTTCACTTGATCTTCACAATAGAACTAAGAGGAAACAATGAGTAACTCCATTTTGCAGTTGGCCTAACTGAAGCAGACAGGCTCAGCTAGTAAAGTTTTATAGTAATTTTGATACTTAAGATGGCAATACTACAATTAAAAAAGAAAACACAAAAAAACACACACCATAACAATTTTACTTTTGGTATAGAGAGAAAACTATGCAACCAAAAAAACAAAAACAAAACCCAATAACCTTAATTTTTACTGTAAAATTGAAAATAATTACTATACATCAGAATAACATTTTTATTTTAGTAATCACTTGAAAGAAAAAAATCAGACAAAAAAACCCAGGAAATTTAACTAAAATTAATAAGCCTTTAATTTAAAATTTTTCATCATCTAAACAAAACCAGTCAAAGGTACACATAAAATTTACTTTTCAAATTTTATAAAAAATGAGATATTTCATCTTAGCATAACATGAAGTTGTAATAAAAGAGAAAATGGAATGTCGATATCATAGTCATTCTATAGCAGAACTCGATTCAATATAGAGAATTTAACCAATAAAAAAAGATTAAAAAATTTTCAAAATCAACACTGTTAAGAAGGTATAAATCTACTCTATAAAACAGCAAGGAGATGCCAGTGTATTTTGAATCAAATGAATATTTCATTCTACAACTTTTTCTTCTTCTTTTTTTTTTTGGTGAGGCAATTGGGGTTAAGTGACTTGCCCAGGGTCACACAGCCAGGAAGTGTTAAGTGTCTAAGAACACATTTGAACTCAGGTCCTTCTGATTTCAGGGCTAGTGCTCTATCCACTGCACCATCTAGCTGTCCCCATTATTAAACTTCTAATCAACTTTAGAAACACCTAGAATAAAACCAACCATAAATTCTATGCACTAACAAATGAAAAGAGAAACTTCTTGATAAGTATTTGAACAAATTTTCATTTATTTCATTTATTTATTTAAATAGCTTACTCTATTTCTCTTGCCTAGGGTTGCACAGCCAGGAAGTATTAAGTATCTTGAGGCCACATTTGAATTCAGGTCCTTCTGACTTCAGAGCTGGTGCTCTATCCACTATATCACCTAGCTGCCCCTAGCTTTTTATTTTTGAAACATATGTGTGGGGGCAGCTAGAGCTAAATGGCGCAGTGGATAGAGCACCAGCCTCCAAAAAAAAAAAAAAAAACCATGTGTGTGGATAATTGTCAACATTCACCCTTGAAAAACTTTGTGCCCCAATTTTTCTCCTTCCCTTGTCCCACTTTCTTCCCTTGATAGCAAGTAATTTAATACATGTTAAACTCATATGAGCAAAATTCTTAAAGTGAGAATGCATTTTTAGTGTCAACTCACTGGAATTCCTAGGAGCTGGGGATCCACAGGCTGCCTAAAAGGTAAAGACTCTGGATCTTGGCGATACAATGCTTCTAATGTAGGCATGAGAGCCTGTCGCAACTCTTCTGGTTTAAAGACTAGTGGAAAAATGACAGAAAAAAAAAAAATCAATGCTGAAAAAACTTGTTTAAAACCTTAAAATTAAATAACATTCTTAATGATAAAAGTAAGTCATTTAATTAAACAATATTTTTAGACATTTAAGTGGTTGGTTTAATGAAATATTGACATGTAGAACACAATGCAATATATTATTCGAATGTAAAAACTATAACTTAAACCCAATAAAACATTCCCAAATTGTCTACATGATGCCTTTTCAAAACCTTTACTTCCAAGATAAACCAATGAGTTTCTAGTTATAAGTATAAATTCCATTCCAATGCTACAATTAAATCTTCTTATAACTTCTGATCTTTAAAAATTGTACCAAAGCCATGTTGTCAAAGAGAGCATAAGTTTAGCAACTCCATGGAAACTATTTTATCATTCATTGTTTATTTAAGTAAAGCTTAGAGCTTCCAAATTGACATCCTGGATCAAATTGGGTGATAATATTAGGCCCATAAAGATTTTCATCTACCTAATATTAGTAATTTTTGATACACTGAGTTATTCTATTTTCTGTGGCTCTTCTCCACAAAAATAATAACATAAACATCTAATTGCACAAAAAGCAGGCAAAGTTAGTTTAAAAATTCAGTATCTCAAAACTAAATCAAAAGATCAGAAGCAAGGCATATTGTATTTGTTGGAAAACAATCTTACTTCCTTTAATCCAAAAAAAAATTGCTCATATTTTTCTAACACCTTAAGTAATGGGGTAGGAAAAGAGGGGTATTAGTATTTGCATGGCATAAGTCAATTAACTGAAGATCAACCAAAAGATTCATCAAACTATCTTTGGTAGTATTATGCAAAGTAGTACATATATAACCATGTCACAAAGACATGAGTTAAGAACTGCATCTGATAAATTTCTTCATTCCTTTCCATATCCAAGAAGCATACCTTTGTTTGCTGAGACTAGTCACTCTATACTTTGTTAAAGTGTAGCAACTGCTCAAGTGTCATCAGGAAATGGGACTTG
The DNA here is from genome assembly GCF_048593235.1 of Sminthopsis crassicaudata. NCBI lineage: Eukaryota > Metazoa > Chordata > Mammalia > Dasyuromorphia > Dasyuridae > Sminthopsis > Sminthopsis crassicaudata. Next base: position 398,662,546 of record NC_133617.1, read on the forward strand.
CTGAATTTCTGAAACAGGCTGGTTTGCCTCTAGGCAACCTCCAAGGGCACATTACAGTGGTGTAGAACTTATGGGGACACCCCCAAGAAACTTAAGGGATTATAGCTCAGAACTTCTCAGCTGTAGCAAGCTACCTACTTCAGTCACCCAGGAGAGAAAGCAGTTGTTCTAATGTTTATATTATGACAGTGAAATTGAAATCCCTTATGTCTTACACACATTCTTGTTTCAATCTAAACATTTAAGTTCTGTACTAAACTTAAATTTCCTATATAAAAATAATGAAGCATGAAAGTAACTTTAATAAAAATCTGAAAACTACCCAGTCACTTGTTAACTTTTTCTTGCTATTAAAGTATAGCTATTAGCCAAATATAATCCAGAATGTTATATGTGAAATAAGAACAAAATCAAATTTGATTGAAATTAAGCTTAAGGGTTTTTCCTATATCAAACAGAGCAACTACAGATCATAACTGCTCCTATTCACCTTGCCTAAAAACAAACTTATATAAGAAGCCTTTTTTTTTCTTCTTCAGTATATGTATGTATGTATGTATGTATATAAAAATTTTAGGAGCAGAAGATATAACAGGGAGTGCAGTGATCTAGGTTTGAAACAATACAGTTCCTATCACCATGAATATGAGGTATAAAAATTAGCCATACTAATTCACTCTTATAAAAAGGGAGCAAATACAAAAAACTACATATAAAATCTATGATAGGAAAGCTGTCACACTTTTCATTTCAATAAGTATTTCTGAAAAACCTATGTTATAGATAGCCTCAGAAACTACCTAGCCCTGTGACACATGGACAAGTCATTTAAACTTAGTTTTCCTCATTTGCAAAGTGAGGAATAATTAATAGTATCTGCCTCCCAGAATTATTTTCAGGCTCAAATGAGATTTTTGTAAAGTGCTTAAAAAGTAGGCATGACATAACTGGTAAATAAAAATAGTAAGCAAAACCAAAAAGCTACACATGTTCATCTCAGATAAGAATGGTAGCAATAACTAACAGAAAATTTTATTTATTTTCTGTTTTCAGGTTTTTTATTTTTGAGCTTAACTAGTGTCTTCAATTTCAACCTATCCAAATAAATTTCTGTGAAGTTTTCTTCAGCATAATTGTAAATGATTTTTTATGTGTACTTAAAATAGTGACTCCCTACTTTGACTGTTCTATTCCCATATTTATCCCCTATATATTTATCTGTTAGTATTGTCCTCTTAGGAAAAAAAATAACTGTGTGGTATATGTGACACTATTAAAGAAAATAAAACCTAAGATTTTGTTTTCTCCTTAGTAAAGGGAGAAAAAGAAACTTTTAACAATGTCACAAATTACTCTAATATAGCCCTCACTTCCAAACTCCAGTTGACCCTTAATAAATGCCTTTTCATTCATTTATTAAATAGATCACCTGAAATCTCATTTTTTATGTTGATAGATTCAATTTGATACTTAATAACATCTTCTCAATTCTCTCAACTGTACTCTCCATTCTGACTGACGGCTGGAAAAGAGAACAATATATTCCCTTCAAAGTCTTCCTTTATAGAGAGAACTTTGCAGCAAAGTCTCAGTTTTTCTTCAGCAGTTGACTTGGTTTCTGTTCCATCTCTCCATTTCTTCCTTTTTTGATATCGTCCCTCATTAGAGGCTGTGAGATACTTAAGGGCAGGTTCCCCCCCCATCCCCTTATTAATATTGCCACAGTTTAGTATTGTATCAGGCATAATAAAATTTTGAATGAACTGAAATCATTGCAATTGCTTATTGTTCACTAGTGCTAGCAGCTCAAATTCATTATATATCTAAAAAAACCCTACAGCTATTCCCTCAGTCCTCTCTTGACTCAACCATTTTAGTCAATGGTATCATTATCTTCTAGTCATTAAGAATTGATATCCCAGAGTTATATTAATTCCTTAATTTCCCCTGCCTTAGTCACCAAGTACTCTCAAATTTGTCTTTGAAATGCCTGTTACATCTACCCAATTCTTTTGAGGACCACCCCAGCTTTTATCAGTTGTCACATGAATGGGCTGTTCTCACAGGTTCTAAAATGGTCATTTTCTCTCTGGTTTTTCAAGCTAACATGCATGTTACAAAGTTACATAACTTTGGTCAGGGCATTAGAGGCTCTCCACTATGTAAATCATGGCATTTAGCTTAGTCTAACACTGAAAAACCAAATTTCAGGACTTAACCTTTTTAAATTTGTTTCTCACTATTGTTCTTTTTTCTTCTACTCTGATCCAAATATTACCTATCCTAGAGAGCCAAACTAAAGAGTCAACTCCTTCATGAAACCTTCCTTGATAAATCTAGCCAAAGGTAACCTCTCTCTTTCCTGATTTCTTACAGCACTTTTTTAGTATGACTCATTTGGCAATCATATTACCCCTTATGACAAATCTCATATCACATTCTTCTATTACTATTTAACAATTTCTTTATGTCTTTATGTCATATTTCTTCAGTTGGATTATAAACACTTTAAAGGCAATTATTATATTCTTTTTTTTTTTTTTAATTATCAATGATCTATTTAACATGTATTCATCAACCTGCCACGGAGGGGGGAGGGGTAAATTAGAACAAATGGTTTGGCAATTGTCAATGTTGTAAAATTACCCATGCAAATATCAGGTAAATAAAAACTATTTTAAAAAAAAAGAAAAAGAAAATTATCAATGATCAGTAAGTACTGTGTTTTAAGATAAATGTGTTTTAGTTAAATACATAAGGAATAAATAAATGCAAATGGCAGTATAAGGAAGAAAAAGAATGCCACTTAATCCATGAAGGTGTTCACTGGTTGCAAGCAATAAATCAGAAAATTTATGGTAAATTTTTCTCATGAGGAAAACAATAATAAAAAAATAAAGAAAATTGGTTTTACTTCTCCTACTATGAATATTTTCATTAATAGGGAACAATCCAGTTCTTTAATGTATTATCTATTTTCATTAATAATAACCTTCTAGACAAATGAAATTATCCAGAAAGAGAGATGTAGAATGGCAGATGAGAAGACAAGATAGCAGGGCAGTTGAGACTATTTAATTTTCCTAACTTCTAATCCTTAGATTGGATTTGTAGAATAGTGCGACATATACTTTAATGCACCATCTCTTAATCTACCTACTTTTTTTACGAGGCTGAGAAGGTGATGTAGACTGGGCAGTTGCGCCATTATTACTATTCTCCTCTTCCTCTTTAGACTCCACTTTTATTTCTGATTTCTTTTCTTCAACCTCCATTGGTTCCTGTTTGGAGTCCGTTACATCACTTTCTTCTTTTGCCTGGGAAGACCCCTGCAAATCCTCCTCCATCTTGAGAAAAAAAATAGAATTGTAGAAATAAAAACAAAAATAAAATTTTAGACAGATTTTGCACAATCTATATGCTTGTAAAAACTTTTCCCCAAATAGAAATTTTTCATCAAGTTCTACAGAGCCATGATCACAGATTTAACATTTTTTGGTAGTGAAGATATAATGAATTACATTTATGACAATGTGATTTTATTTTTCCTATCAACTCCTAAAATTTATAACACACTCTAATTTCTCTCAAGACCTAGTATTAAATTATTTATAACAACCATATGCTACTTATTTTATCAACAAATATATGATAATACAGAATATACATTCCAAAATCTAAATGTGAAGGGTTGGAAATTAAAAAAAAAAAAAAAAAAAAAAAGAAAAAAAGAAAGAAAGAATTACTTGTTAGAGCCTAGAAGATACAAGAGTAATGTGGTAAAACAAAGTTCCACATATTATACTTTTAAATCTATATTTTCATACACATTAAATGGACTACAGAAATTATGTAGCTTTAGTTAATCAACTTTTACTGGATATTTTAATTATGCTTAATCTACTATAATTTTGATATCACAATATATCTATTAAATGCAAAGAAGTTACACACCTCAGTTCTAGGTTCCCCCTTTGTTTCACTAGGATCAGGCTCAGTTTCTTCAGGTTTGCTTTCTGTTTTACTTTCCATCATTGGTGCATCAGGTCCAGGTTGCTGGGAATTGGTTTCAGCACTAGCCACTGAGGCTGGAGTGGGAACTCTGTTTTCAATGCTAGCAGCTGCCTGGGAAAGCTTTGACACAAAATATACAAACTAAAATCAGAAAATAAATGAAATATTCACTTGTTCTTGGAAAGCAAAATGAAGATAAAGGTGATTCCAAATTGAGCAAGGTAATCATTATACATACTCATATTCTAATATGGAGTAGTAGATTTCTCAGAAATAAAGTTGAAATACAGAATTGTGAAGTCAGAGAAACTCAGCAAAAGATTCAAGAAGAATCTACTGCTCCTGACTGAGGCTCAAATATGAACACAGTGAAAAGTAAAGCTTTTGTCTACTAGAAACACTATACGTTACATGGTTTTGTGTAACTTTTAAAGAGAAGGTACTGTGGGCTACAGGGCTGAAGTATGGAGAAATGGCAATTTTGTTCAAACAAAATTCTTAATATAAAAAAGCTTTAAAGATATAAAATTTTTGTGAGGCTATCAGACACAAAACAGAGCTATTTTAAAACTAATTTCTTCCAATAAACCAGTATCTAAAGTTTATGATTCTCTATTTTAGTCAAAGGATAAAATAATAAAGAATGAATAACCACACACAAATTAAAAGGGGAAAAAAACCCAACAGGGTTACCCTAATCATGTTTAACTCATCTAGTGAACACAGTGTAAATAAATCAGCATGTAGGTAAGAATAAATATTTTTACATTTTCAAAAAGTCTGCATCAAGGTTCCACTTGAAAATCTTAAAACATTAATACAATATTGAGAGAGAGTCTTAGGCAATGCAGAGGGTATGTCTTTGAAATAGAAAAGAAAACCTGCAGGAGTGTCCCATGGATAAGGCCTGGCTAGGCCTGATTTTGATATTTTATAAATCATCTGTGATACCTCCCAAATTTTTTGGGTGGTACAGATTTTTTCCAGTAGTACAATAATATGTCAATGAGTAGAGCATGTTGGAAAATCTCAGAAAAATCACCTAAAGTAATATTTGGCAAATGAGCTTTAGTATAAGCAAAGTCAAGATAATGTACTTAGTTAAAATAATATAATAATAATAATAATAATAATTTAACCACAAACAACTAGGTGGCCTAATGGATAAAGTACTAGTCCTGGAATCAGGAATGTTCAATGTTCAAACCCAACTTCAGACATTTTTTATTATAGCTGGGTGACCCTCAGGAAATCATTTAAACTCTATCTGTATCAGTTTCCTCAATTGTAAAATCAGAATAATAATAGAAGCTACCTCCAAGGATTGTTGTGAAGATTAATCAACATAATATTTGTAAAGCACTTAGTACAATGGCTAAGACATACTAAAGTACTTATAAGTTTGTACACTTCCTCCTGTACTTAAGAATATTTTTGAGATATAATAATTTCCAATTGAGTGGACATCCTTAAGTTGGGAATAAGTTGGCTGAATAAGTTATGATATTGGTATATGAAGGTAATGGACTATTATTATTCTATAAGAAATGATCAGCAGGCTGATTTCAACTTTGATACACTTGGCTTTTTTCCACAGTGATATGATTCAAGATTTGTATATGATCAACACTGTGATGGAAAAAGCCATCCACATCCAGATAAAGAACCATGGAGACTGAATGTGTATCAAAGCATAGTATTTTCATTTCTTGTTGTTAATGCTTGTTTGCTAGTGTTTTTTCTTTCACCTTTTGAGCTTATTTTTCTTGTGCAGCATGATGAATAATGGAAATATCTTTAGTAGAGGTGCAAATGTTTAACCTTTATCTGATTACTTGTTGTCTTGAGGAGGGAAAGGAGGAGAGGAGAGGAAGAAAAATTGGGAACACAAGGTTTTGCAAAGGTGCATGCTTAAAACTATCTTTGCATGTATTTGAAAAAGTAAAGTACTATTTAAAAAGAGAGAAAGAGAGAGAATTTCTAAATATAGGAATTAGACATGAAAAACTGTGAAGCATTATTCTCTGGAAACATAGACATAATGTGTTGTTGCATACTAAGTTTTGTTAACAAAAGACCTTTACGAAGAGTTTTGAACAACAGAAAATTATCCTACCCTTGATAAGGAAAAAAAACACACCAGGTCTCTACTTGGATAAAGTGAGCATACTTTTGGTCATTGAACCATAATAACTCTTAGTAGCTAATGTATTGTGAAGAGTACCTAAAATAAAGAGATATGAAGCTCCTATGAGGAAAAAAAAAATTCAGTTTCGTTTGGCAGGAAAAGATGGATGTCAAAAGATATGACCAAAAGTTATAAAAGGTATGAAGGCTATAGTGGGATTCTGTCCGTCCCCCCCAAATAATAATAATAATGACAACAAAAACAATATAACAATGTTTGCCTAATTGAAAGGGGGGAACAAATGGACTTATTCACCAAATCCTGGCATCTCAATAGTATGAAATATTCCTTAAGTTATAAAAGACTAAGATTTAGGATTAAATAATGTTTTACAATAACTATAGGCTACGGAATTTGCTTAAAATATAAATAAGTTAATGGAAAGTTGTTTCATAGTGGATTAAAAGAAGGTAGGCTCTTCTGCAGTAAACTATAAGTAAGCTCTTAAGTTTGATGAGGAAAATGATAAGACCTTTCTACTATATCCTCTGTTGTTACCATCTGCTGCTTTCATATGAAGATTACCCTTTACATGGAAAATTAATTTCCTTAGTATTTCTGTATTTGGATGCTTTCAAAGCATGTGATACTCACTGGAGTGCCAGGAGGTTGAGCATGCACAGATGTTGGCTGCTGTTGAGACGGTTGTGGGGTGGGCACAGATTGAGGTTGTACAGGAGTCTGAGGCTGAGGTGTTACTTGGACCTGAGCTGCTGCCTGAACCGTAGGAGTACTCTGTGTTTGGGTAGCATTAGGTACTGAGCCAGGAGTTGGGGTGGGTGTCTGTCCTGAAGAAGAAACTGGTGTTGAAGGTTGTGTAGGGGCTGCAGGCTGAGGAGGAGTCATTCCAGGAGGTGTCTGATGCTGAATAGGTGGCATGCCAGCTGCTGTAGAAACTGGAGGTGGAGTCTGATGCAAAGGGGACTGGGTTACTGGTGGACAAGGTAACTGACTCCCCTGTGGACCCAGTATATTCATGGTATTAGGAAGAGCGGTGTTGGGTACTTGTCCCTGCTTTAAAAAAAAAAAAAAAGGGCAGAAGATGTTAAGATATTTTGTTTTTCAAGGGACCTTAGAAATAAAATCATTTTACACCTGAGAAAACTGAAGACTAGAGAAGTTAAGTGATTTCAGATGAAATATGGCATAACAGAGTATTGTATTCAAAAGTTAGGAGAGTAAGGTTGGAAGATACCTCACAGAAACGTAATAGCTGTCATCAGGGCTAACCTACTTAACACCCTTTACACATTAATTTTCTTCACATAGGGAAAGGAGAATTATTATTTTAACTTACATCAAAGGATTTGTGTTATAAATGTTTTGCAAACTTTTAAAGTGTTATATAAATGTGAGGCATTATTTTTCTTCAAAAGTCACCTAGCTTATGAGCATAAAATCACTAGAATTAGAATCCTGATCTATGATTCCTAGATCTATGCTTTCTACAATAACAATATAGATATGGAAACAAAAATGAATTAAATTCTGTACTTAGATGTTCATGTCTCAAAAAAATAATTATATTTGTTTTAAATAATGTCCGTTTGATGCAATATAAGAGAAAAAGGAAAAGTAGTAGAATTACTTCTTTATACAATTAACTGGAATAATTAAAACCCATAACAAAGAAACAACTTTTAACTCAATATAATATAGTGGAATAAAGCAGTTATAACTAATTTAAAGTATTATATAAGTGAAAGTCAGGTCAAGGAAATTCTGTCTATATTAGAAATTATTTGCCTTAGCATTATAAACTCTTAATTATCTGGCTCCTTTCTATCTACCCAGACTTACCTCAACCTACTCCCTACTCTGTTTTCTTGGCTTTGTGAAAGCCAAGCGAACTCCTTGCTTTATCCTGTATATATTACATACTCTCCAACCTCCATTACTATTCAGAATCCTCTCTACCTAGGATGTCTATGTTCTCATTCTTTCTCTCCTCTCCCTCTCTCTTTTCTTCTCTCTTCCCCCACCCCACACTATCTTTTAAAATTCTATGCACCTTCCTATATCTAGTTCAAAATGACACTTCATCTATACATTCTCTTTCCTTTCCTAAGGCTTTGTTTACAATTTTATATGCTATTTTGTTTTAGCACTATGCATGTATGTATATTGAATATCCCCTGCTAGATGGTGCTCAATGAGAGCTATAAATACCCCTTACTTAATCTGTTTCCCACAGATCTGAAACTGAAACAAACACCCTCTAAACCCCCAACAAAACAAACAAAACTAAGAGATTCTTTGAGTATAGAGTTAACATAACAATCAATGATATATAGTTAGTATATCATATTAAGTCCATGTTAGTAATATTTAATAAAACATAATTTTAAAAAGTCTCTTTTTCACACCTGTTCATTAATCTAAAATTTGCCATGATCAGAACTGATCAGTAGACAAAGATCAAATTTGCATTTTATTAAGCTTCTCCAATACTTCCAATTAGCCTCTCCTTGTCTTAATCCATTGGAGACAGAAATGACAAATCAGTCCAGAACACTATGTACAACAGGGTACCCGGCAACATCAATCCAAATCCAGGTTGCTTTTACATAAAGGTAGCCTATAATTGTATTATATAAATTTGACCCATAAAGAATAAATAGTAAAATCATTCATTGAAAATTCATTCAATTGAAAACTAGGAAAAAATAAGCTAACAAATATTTGTTAATGATAAAATCTCTAAGAAAGAAACAGGATTAAAGGAAGTAAGATTAAACATAATTCATCTAAATCAGGGGTAGGGTCATTTGGATATTTCTAACATCATTTGCAGACTACAAAATTATTAACTTAATGAACTCAAGCAGTAGGAAGTTGTAGCTGCCTGCAGTTATCTTGGCATGGCAAGACCAAACCATTTCATGGGCCTTTCTGTAGGCCAGAAGTTCCCCATCCCCGATCTAAATGTACTTAAAAGTTTAAAGGCCACAATTATTTTTACCTGTGCTACTCCTGCTTGTGCTGTTGACTGACCCATTCCTACATTGTTGACATTCATAGTCCCACCAGAGGGTGGAAATTGATTCTGTGGCAAGAACTGATTTTGGGTAGGAGCCTGAGCCATCATATTATTGGAATGAGCTCCCATCATGTTCTGTGGTTGAGGCATCCGGGAAGGAGACATTGCCATCTAGAAGTTTACAAATAACATGACAATCACTTAAAAGTTCTAAAGCACAGTTTAAGAGGTTAAAATTTCTCTTCTGATTAGAATGCTAGAATGTTGAATCTTGAAAAGAAAAATTTTTTCAGAGAATGAAGTTGAGGCCAAAGATGAAAAGGATCTTGTCTAAAATTAATTGGAGTTGTTTATTGAACTGGAACTATAAAATAACACCAAATTGTGATCTACAGTTACAAATACTGCTTTCTCATCATTCTAGTTAAGTTTTTAAAAAGTATCCAAAGAAACAAACTTTTTAGTGTTAACATTTCCTGACTTTATTCTAATTACATGAGAAATTATTCATTCATTCCTTATAGTCTCATATGGTTCAAAGTTCATTTGATTCTGTAATAACAGTGAAAATATTTTAGTCAGAGATCAAACTAGGACAAAAATAATCAAAGAGATTACCCCAGCTTCAAGGGAATAAGTGTCATATGTTCTTCAAAAAGTATCTAAACTCAACTATTCAAATCCTCTTTTTAAAAAAGTGGAAATTCAAAACTCAAATAATCAATATAGTAGAAAACTATGAAGATTTAAAAATTTTGATACAAACCGCTGGAACAGAGCCCATGTTGTTCATTTGGACAGGATGATTCATTGGGGAAGCTGCCCGAGGTCCCAAGGGTGCTTGTGACATTTGAACATTTCCTATGGACAGTGGATTAAACTGATTCATTCCTGCAAAAATGCACCAAAAACAGATTAGAAAATAGATCAATATGAAAATACTTTCATTATATTCCTTTCTAGGAAAAAACCCAATAAAGAGGTAAAATAAAATATCACTCAACATAAATCTTCCTTCTTGTCAAAGAATATTTGGAACCACAAATTTATGTTTAAAAAAATGGGAAGGGAAGAAAGTAGTGATAAGAGAGCTATATCTGATTTTTCAAAATTTCCAAAATAAAGAAGTAAAACAACTGTGGGATATGATCTTAAATCATAGAGGTTTGGGCAGGAAAGGAAAAGAAGTAGGGAGAAAGCGAAAAATTAAAGAGTAGCAAGAGAAAAACAGAATAAGTCTCCTATATGGGAAGAAGTACTAGAAAAGAAAGGGAAAGGCAGTAGGTGTGAATTAACAAAAAAGAGAGGAAACAAGTATTAAAAGGAAACTAATCTGTCACAACAATCTTTGAAAGGTTTGTGTGACAGCAGAGGATCATTCTAAAAAGACCCAAGTAACCCCCAAAGCAAATCTGCATTAAAAACCTCTGAAACCTGAATCCTATAGACTATGAAGTAGGTCTTCAAAAGAGCTGAAACAGCAGGCATCTGTTTATATGTACTGTTCTATATGTGATGCTCAGGACATAATTGTTGTTGAATTTCTCTCTGAATATCTTATTTCCTTTCACTATCATATCCAATCCTATTGTTACCAGCATTGGCAATTCTTCCACTATTTACTATTTCCACATTCATAACATTAGTTTAAGCATATTCACCTATCAAAGCTACCTAGGTGACTTATCTTGTTCCCTTTCCCAATCAACTTGCAACCTCAACCATGTCATTCCTCCTCCTCACAAAACAACTTTTGTAAATGACATTTCCTCCACCTGTTTCTTCAAATAAGATCCTCATTCCCCCCCATTCAAAAAATCATATAAAAATTCATCTTTTCACAACGTATAAACCCTAAATATAAAAAATTTTAATGCTTAGTAGTTAATGTTTATATGATTCCTTTTGGGTTACCTGCTGCATTTAACAATGTGAACTATTCTTTTCTTCTATACTCTCTCCTATCTAGGTTTTTGTCATTCTTGATTCTCCTGCTGACAACTTACTTTCCTCTGACAACTCTTCATTCATATAACACTCTAAATTATGGCTATTCCCCAAATCCTGAATTAAGTAAGCCCTTTTCTCTGCTCCTTCTACATTCTCTCAGTAACTCAGCAACTTCTATGGGATAAATTATCTATTTGCAGATAACAGATATATATTTTTATACATAACATGTATAGTCCCAGTCTCTCACTTGATCTACAGTATCACAAAACCAACTGCTTATAAGACATTTTAAACTTATGCCCCAAAGATGCTCAAACTCAATATATTCAAAACTGAAGTAATGTTCTTCTTCAAGAAATCCATTTTTTCCCCAAACCTTTTCTGTCCACGTCACCATACCATCATTTAAATCTTGCAGGATTATAACCTTAGGCATTATCTTAGATGCTTCACTATCTCTACCACCACATTAACTACTCAGCTGCCCAAATCTTGACATTTCTACTAAATTCACATCTCTAGAATCTTATCTCTTTTCTCCACTGACAGAGCTACTATCCTTTTTTCAGGCTGTCGTCGTCGTCGTCGTCATCATCATCATCATCATCATCATCTCCTCTTGCTTAGATTTTCTAAAACTTAATTTGTCTCCCTGCCTCATAGTATTCCAATATTTTATGCACTGCTACCCTATTTAAATGCAAACCTAACCATATGACTGCTTTATTCATTCAATTCCAATGGCTTCCTAAGGCTACCAGGATAAAATATGAATTTCTCTGTTTTGCTTTTGCACTTCACAATTTGGCCTCACCTTATCTTTCTCAAAGCTTACTGAACAATACTCCTCCCACAATCTTGTGATTCAGGTAACTGACTTTCCTTCTAAGTCTTTACATCTGATAATCCATTTCTCATTCCCCCATGTCTTTATATTGGCCTTCCCACATGTGCCTGAAATGAGAATCCTTCTTTACCTATGCATTACAGAGTATGATTCTTCTTTTAAGATTCACATCAAGCATCATTTTGCGAGAAACCTTTCCAGATTACCCCCAATTGTTCATGCTCTCTTCCCCAAACTATGACATTTATTTTATATTATTTTAATTTACTGGCATTATATTTATACTGTACATAATACATTGGTATTTGTTATTTCCATCATTATAAAATAAACATCTTGTAGTAGGGATTATTTTATTTCACTTAAACCACAGGTGCCTACTTGTGCACTTGGCACAAAATAGGCACTTAACAAATGCTCATCGGTTATGAACTTATACATAACTATTTCATCTTCTCCATAAGTGTAAAAAACCCAAAGACAAAAAGGATCATAGTTACTAATTTTATTTTCTTTCCATACTGTCTAATAAATCATTCTAAAGATACAATGAATTTTCAACAAAGACTGAAATGATGGTTAAGTCTCACAGACAAAAAGTGAAAAGAAAAAAACTTATATGAAAAAAGGAAGGACAAAACCCAAAGTAAAAACTATATATTAATTTTAAACAACTACAAACCTGGAGAAACCTGCATACGGTTCATAGGCACACTTGGCATGGTCATAGGTCCATCTGTAATGATAACAAAAGAATCAACTTTAAAATTCTAAAAGAATATTATTCACAAGAAAGGAAAGACTAAATAAGTTGTTTTGTTTTTTAAACAGTCAACTGGTGTGACAGTATGCTATACAATGACCATACATAGAATGTTTTAAAGAGTCTATAAAGAAAGTGGAATATTCAAATACATGGACAAAATGATAGTTGCTTCAAAAATAGACAATAATGTTTTATGGTAACAATGCACTGATATATTTGTGTGTATGCATACATGTATATGTATATACTCTTGTTTGAACTTTCAACTCTATATAGTAGCCAAAATAGATATTATTAAATTTGTTTTGCAGGAAAAAAAAATGAATTGAAACCATGAGGGTTATTAAGAGCACAGCAAACAGAAAACATGAAATGGATGGACTACTGACTTGCAATAAGAGATATAAGTATATACCTCCTTCCTCTCTTTGCAGAGGTAGTAGGAGTTTATTGATGTAGAACACTGCATATACTATTACACTAGAATGAAGTCTTGCTGAACTGCTCTCTCCCTATCCTCGACCCATTTTTAAAATCTTTAATTTCCCATTATAATCCTCTCTGCTCACCCATCCAAAGAACATCTCTTATTAGATTTTTAAAGTGGTATAAAAACAATATGTATCAATAAATGTTTTAAAAGAAAACATATGGAATGAAGGATGAAAAAAAATTGAATACTTACTTGGAGGTCTCACGGACTGTGCCTGGCCCATGCCAGAAGCAACCTGTGCAATACCTGGGGGTTGAGCCCCAGGGGTTTGTAAAGCTGGCTGATTAACCAAGATCCCTTGTTTATGTAAACGAGACCTTCGTTTTTCTTCTAATTCTTTCTGTATTTTATAGATTTTCTCTGCTAACAAATGATAATATTCGTCCTATTAAAAAAAAAAAATCAATACCAAGTTCTTAAGATATTATTCCATAAAATTCATCTTTTTCAAAAGTTCTAGCAGAGAATTTAATAAGGAAATTCTCACAAAGAGACAAATGAACATTATACATAAAAAGATGAATTCACATACATTTAATTTTTAAAACCATGTATTTTTGTTTAATGTCTTACTACTTCAATAATTGCAATGTAATCAGAATGACAAAATACTGATTCAATCAAAAATATATTTTAACAAAGCAAAGAGTATTCATTATATATTCCATAATTATAACAAGGCACTCCACTAAAAATGAAATAATTACCCAGATTGTTTTGCTCTCTGGCAACTCTCTAGAAAAAAAAGGTCTCAAGACATTCCAGACTGCTTGGATAGTTGGATATCAGTACATATCACTACAAAATTAAACCTACCCTGCTATTAGCAGACTCATACATGTCCCCTTCCACTTTCCTAGCATAAGCCACCAAATTCTCCATGCGACGATCCTTCAGGGCTGCTGGGTCAGGTGTTGGAAAGATGGCTTGGACACTAAAAGAATAAAACATTTAACAATATACACTTTGAAAATGATTTCATAAGCTATATAAAATAAATAAAAAATCTTATGTATTTTCTACAAATGAGAAATGTCAGAAGACTACCTGAGCGTTACTATTAGATTTTACAGACTTATTGCTGGGAGGGAATAGGGCTGTATGGGTATGTGTGTATTCTATAAATATCTGCTGAAAATTATATCATTTCACCCTAATTCAAACCAATTCCAAGATACTTGCTTTCTCAAGAATAATTTGTTAAAAGTAATCGTCAAAGATAATTTCTGGGAAGATATCTTAGATTTTACCATTTAATAGTGAAAAACAACTTAATACTGATCATGGTACCTTATAGTTTTGAAGTTAATGTAAGATGATTATGGCAACAAACTAAAAAAAGTCTTTAATCAGAAATGTAAAAAAGAAATCTCATTCCCTTGCCTCTAATACATCTTTCTTTCTACTAAAAATTTTACTACTATATTTAGTTATTTGAATTACACTTTTGCAATTAACTTTTGTGCTAAACCTCTCCCCCCAATATCTCCTACTACCCTCTCTATCCATAAAGAAAATCAATTGCCTCTAGTACAAGTAAAGACAACTTTAAGGGACACTGAACCAATTAGGTGCTATCAATTAATTTTAGGGTTGTTATAGTTTCCTGAAACAAATGGAAAAAGTCTGCAGAAGTTAAGAGTGCCATAATGTAAAGTACAATAACTTTGGGAATGTAGTCTAACTATGTGCTGATCTGAATAGTTGTCATCTCTATGAATAATTCATCCTATTTATGAACTATTCACAACTGAAGGAGTAATACTGTAGTTTTTACTTACAGTTTATGTACTAAATGGTTACGCAGGTCCTGAGTAACATGTTCATGCCAGCCTTTCCTAACTCCAGTGCTAGAAGGAGGTGCAGCTGTAGGCATGGTGCTGAGGCTTCCAATATTACCAGAATTGGTACCATCACTCATTAATGGGCTAAAATGAAAAGAAAAAAGACTTTTTATCTATCTGCGACAAACACTAACACAAATTTCATTTCAGAATGTTAACTTTTAGCCTATTTAATTTCTTCTATCTATCCCACATTATTTTAAAATGAATATTTCAAACTAAACTACTAAACCTCTTAAAAGTATTATAGTCAGTTAAAAAAAAATTAAAACCTTTTATGTCACATTTATAAAATATGTCTCCTGCTTGAATGCCTCAGTAGAATAAGAAACTAAAACAAATGAACAGAGAAGCTGCTAAGTAAGAAATGAAAAGATGAAAGGGTGCATGAATTTCATGAAAACAAAAAAGTGTGGGAGAGAGCAAAAACAAAGAAAATCTTAACGAACAAAACAAAATATGGTAGTATCTAGTTGAATCTGTATTATAATTCTAGTTTTATTTAAGCATTATTTGGATTAATAAACTGTACTGTTGAGTATTATCTTAGAAGGGCACATTAGATTTAATAACATGTGGAAGGAGACATAAGTACAAGAGCCTTTACATCTTAAATCAATTTATTATATATTTGCCAAAAAAGCAAGGAGGCAACAATACATCCCTACATCCCATCTTTATAACCAAGCTAGGATTCATGGAGAAACTGAGCTACCTTGGCTTGAATGTTTAAGAGTTGGTATCACACCATCAATTTCCTATTCCCAGTGAGATTAGGTTTGGAGGCCTTCTGCCCACCACAGACACCTACTGCCTAGCTTCTCCTAAGTCTTCACAACAAAAGGGAAGTCCTAAGCACCTACAGTTTCTGCCACAACACCTTTTCCTCACTAAACTGACCTTGAATAACATCAACCTGAGGAGGTGAGGCTTTTTCCTAGTTGTATTCTTGGAATGGATTTAGAGGAATCTTAAAAGGCCTTCTATTCTCTAAATCTTCTGTCTCCATTTACTGTCCTACTTAAAACCTATACCTACCTTTCCTTGTGTCAGTAGAATAATGCCACAAGTTCTACCTTATCAACTAGAACTCAGATCTGGGGAAATCAATAGTTCCTAACTCAGCACTTGAGTATATAAATCTTCAGCTCTACCATTCTTTGTTCTCTCAACGCCAGTTAGCTCATTCTTCCCTTCATCTTAAAACTTCTGCAAACTCACATTTATTTTATCTTACTGCACTTAAGAGAAATATGGCTTCCATAACATAAAATCCTACTTCTTATAATCCAATGGCTATTCCCATCCCAACCCTGCCTGGTATCTGTGACCAATATCGTTAGTATGAGATGTACCTTTTCTCTCATAGCCCCTGAATCCTTAAGCCAGGAGTAGGGCATATACTTTGCTCTTCACTGCTAACCTGCAAACCCTCCCCACAAGTTATAGTTCTTATTGCTGTTATCAGCATTTACACAGTGCTTTAAGACTAGGAAATTATTTCACAAATATTATTTTATCCTCACAACCCTGGGAGATGGGCACTACTTACAATTTTTTAAAACAGATATTTCTTAATGGAAGTAGCTTTGCCCAAGATAATATACTACAGTAAATGTATGTAACTACATATACATAAACATACATATACAAATAAATAAAATACAGACAAGATAAAATAGATGAGGCTGAATTTTAACTCAGGTCTTTATGCAGGTCCAGCATTTCCCTTCAACAACTAACAGCTTCTACTCCATCTGGCTATATTGTGCAAACTAGAATATCTACCCTCTAGATTATTTCCCTCTGTTCTCAAATAATTAAGTACTTCACAAAGTTTTCCTGTCTAATACAACCTCTCACATTTAAGGACTTCAAAATGCAAATGGATATCCTTTAGAATACCTATTTCAATTTCCCCATTTCCATCATCATTCATAACTAGAAACACTAAAATTCATCTATTACCTCATCCTACTCCTCCATGCTGGCCAACATAAAAGCTATCTCTGCTATGGTCTCTAGTCCCTTCATGCCTGCCCTACTGCTCTTTACTGGTTCTTTTCCTATGTACATGACCATTTCTCAGTCTCCTTTGCTGATCACAATTCATCCTTCACCTACTAAATTAACAGTATTCCCTAAAGCTCTAACCTACACTGTTTCTCATTAGTTGAGAATAGGAATTGTTTTATTCTTTGTACTTATACCTTATTGCCTAGTGCAGTATCTAGCACAGGATAATTAATAAATGCTTAGTGGACTAAATGGTGATTTCATTAGCTTACAAGCTCTTGAATTATCATTTCCATGCATACAGCTCCTAAATCAATCCATCCATACATCTTTTCTACATTGTTCTTCTCAAATCTAATTCCATGAATTACCAATTGATTAATGAACATTCTAGCCTCAATATCCTTTGAGGGACTTTAAACCTAAATAAACTCATGTTTTTGCTGAGATCTGAATTCTATTCTATACTCATCTACTTCCGGTGTATCCTTTCTGTTAAGTCAAATAAACAATAGAATCATACTCAATCTCTACTTTTCTCTAATATTCAACCAGTTTCTAACTCTTGTCTTTCCCATGCTCTCTACTCACAAGGCTATCATTTGCCAAGATTATAATAAATGCTCCCAAACTAGACTCCCTGCATTCATGTCACTCTTCCATTTATTTTCCACAAAAGTACTATAATAAGTTATTATGTTTAATCATGTCATACTCTTACTCGAAAATTATCAATGGCTTCTTATTGCCTGAACAATAAAATTACAAGCTCTTTAGTTCAGCATTTAAAACCCTAAATAATCTATCTATAGCACACCTTTTCAGAATTATTTCATAACAATATATGTCCATTCTCTCCTCACTTCTGCCTCTCAGAATTCTTCAATCTCTTTAAAAGTTGATTTTTTGGAAGCTTTTCTAGATTCCCCCAGTTTTAATACTATTTTACTCCTATTAACTAATGATATATCTGTTTGCTTACTGCCCTAGTAGAAAGCAAATTCTATAAGGGGAAGTATCATTTGTAGTTTTTCACTGGATCTACTCAGTACCTAGCCCATAGTGCTTTGCATACAGTAGTCACTTAATGAATTGAAGTGAAGACAGAGAAATTTAGTGACCAAGTATTAAGCGGCACTGCTAAGAGAAAAACAAAAAGAAATTATAGTATCATTTTAAAAGAAAGTGTGTACATATATATGTGTGTGTGTGCGTGTGTGTGTGTGTGTCAAATGATTTAGATACTAAATTATTAAATATTAAATAATCATGAGTTGCCATAACAATATATCTTTTTAAAATGAAGTGGGAAGGGGCAGACCTGGGATACAGAGATGAGTCAAAGAATCCCTACATAGAAGGTGCTTTGGTACTTTTAAACATTTATACCTCAAGAATTCAAATTCACCTCTTGGAAATAGAAACCTCTTTGGAAAACTGTAGGAAAAGAGTCCAGTACCAACACAGAATTGTCTCTAAAACCCTTTTGCTTAACACTTTACTCCTCATTTCCAAACATACACCTCTACACCTCCATTAATGGACACATACACACTTTTACAAAATTTGTCCTAGAAACACACTTTAACCTAATAAATGACTCTTTCTTCCCTCTGTTATCCTAAAAGATTTGATTTGTCTACAAATGTTTAATTGATATTAAACTAAATGCTTTGAAATTTTAAAATTCTGTCAAATATGACTAATAACAATCATCCATAAAAAGAATGCATGTTTTCAAATAAAAAGCATGTTTTTTCAAATACCAAATATCCAATACAGTTCAGAAAAGCCCCACAACCACAAAATGTTCCTCCAACAATGAAATGTCATAACAATGAATTTGACAGAAGATTCTGAATTGCTAGGCTCTAAGCAATATTTTACTCCCATTTTCATTCAACAACAAAATTTCTTCCTTTCTTAACACTTATACACAAATTAACTTTTCTTACTAGTCCTAAACTTCTAGTTTTATATTCTATAATACAATAATCTTACATTATTCACAATGCATATAATTATTACTAATTTGTGAAAACAAGAATCAAATGAGTAATAAGACTTACTTTGTTGCTCCAAGGGAAGTTGGAAGAGCAGTTTCTGAAATCAGATTTGGTTGTTGGTCTGTTGCAATCCCTCCAGTTGGAATGGTCATTGGATTAGTACCTTTGAGAAAGAAAAATTAAACTAATAAATTCTAAAAACTAATTATATTGCTATATTAATTATATTTAATCATTATTACATTTAATTCTACATTAACAAACAATGCAAAATTTTATTGAGATTAATTAAAAGTATCAAATGCTGAGTTCATAACCAGGTTTCTCAAATTTACTCTATGCTATTGCTGCCACAAAAAGTGAAGTGACTTTCACTGTCATACAACTAATTAAAATTAGGTCAAGAACACAGATCTTCTGTTAGTTTCTAGATGAGTGTTTCCAAACTAATCATTTTTACTGACAAATTATAACCAGCTAACAAAGACTGGCAAACTACAAATAATTTCAACAGCAAACAGATTGCTGCTTCTTAGTAAATTTATTATACTCTATCTCCATGTGTAGTTACATGAATCATAAGATATTAGAGATTCAATAACATAGGCAATGGAGTTCATTACCAATACCAAACTGAAGCAGCAAGGTAAATAAAAATTTTTAGTGTATTTATTCAATACATCTTTTTAAAGACATGTTATCATTTATGAATAAAACACTCAAATTCCATCAAAAGGAATAATGGCATGGATACTAGCAAGAATTGAATTGAAGTTGTAATTCAGTTCACTACTATTGGACAAAAAGTATCTTTTTTGACTTCTTCACCTACCCAATGCATTCAGAGTCCTCATCTGCTGGTGAGTTTGAGGTTGTGCTGGTTGCTGGCCAGACACTTGAGGCTGCAACTGTGTCTGTGGTTGGTTGCCATAGGGTAGTCCAAGAGCAGCATAAGCCCGTTGCATGGAGCTGGGATCAATTGGATTGGGGTTACTTAAAGTAGGAGTATTCTGTTGGCCTGAACCAACAGAACCAATGGTATTCTGAATTCCACTTGCCGGAGATCCCAAGATGGCTATTTAAAAGAGAGAGAGAAAAAGAAGGTAAAATGTCAAAATAACTCTTAAAAAGCCACAATATCATTAATTCTTAATAATATTACAAGAGCACAAAAGCAAATTACATAATCCTCAATCACAACTAGCAAGGAAAAAACCACCCATGAAAGGAACATTCCCAGATCTCAAACTATATAACAATCATCAAAAATCACCTAGTACTAGTTAAAAAAAAAAAAAAAAAAAAAAAAGAAAGAAAGAAAAATCAATCGGTGAAAGGAACTACATACGCAAGAAAGAAATGTATCTGAAAATACTGGTCCAGTATTAGAAAAATATAAGAAGGCATATCATCAAAATAAACTATTAGATGCTCACTCAATAAGACTTTATGGTAAAACTTGCAAACAGACTGGCACACAAAATAAGCAATTTTGAATACACAAAAATATAAAGCTTACATACGAATAAAACCAATAAAAAATAATGGGGAAAATATTTATACCACCTATAACTCACAGAAGTCCGAGGTCCAAAATAAAACAATCTTTAACTTACAAAAACAAAACAATTAAAGATGCAAATTGGCAAAAAAGGAAAAATAATGGAAATAGTCAATGATATTGTGAACAAATAGGCACATCAGTTTACTACTGTAAGAAATGAGAAGTGATACTAATTTAATTCTTGACTTTACAACTTTTGACCCAGAAATGAGGACTATGCATATATGCTTAAAAGGATAACAACAAAAGGTAATAAAATTATACTATATAGTACAATTCTTAGTAACATTTTATGTGACAGAAAAGAAACCAACACAAAGCTGATGTCTATCATCGTGGCAAACAACTGGGAGGAGGGGAACACCTACAACATATAATGTAAAGCAATATTACCATGCACTAAGAAATGCCAAAGATAAGGAATTTGAAGACACATTCGAAAGCCCTATATGAATAGATGCAAAGTAAACAGAACCAAGAAAACAATAAATATAATTATAATAATATAAAGAAAAAAGAGTATAATAAACCTTAAATTTAAGTACCAAAGGATGTAGTTTAAAAAAATCATACTTCTTCATTTACAGCAGAGTGAAGGCAGGAGACAACTATTAGAAAATATAATTCACACTTTCTGATGAGTTGTTTTTCTTTATCACAAAGAGGTGGGGGAGTAAAATGGCTATGATATAAAGACAAATATCACCATTTTTTGATTGTTGTAGTTCGTACAAAAGATGTGGGGGAAAGGGGGGAGGGGCTAAGATGACTATGTGTATATATAATACACACTATATATATTTATAGATACAATATACAGCATGTACATATAATACACACAAACAGTATACATATGCAATGTTGTACACACATATATGAAAATAAAATACATTGATATATTTCAGTATTCTGTGACAAAACCTAGGCAATCAAACTAAGAAAACTCAATTAAAAAATTTTTTTTCAATAGTATTATTTTACCAAATACATGTAAATATAGTTTCCAATATTTGTTTTTGAAATGTTTTGTGTTCCAAATTTCCTTCTTCCCTTCCTTACTGGCTTCCTCCCAGGACAGCAAGCAATCTAATACAGGTATTCAATTCCTTCAAGCATATTTCCATATTTATCGTGGACAACTCAAATTTCTGTGAAATGTTCTAGCCATTCTAAAAAGTGATTTGGATTATGTCTAAAAAGTAATATCTAAGAGTTTATATACGTTAAGCCATCAATATCAATTATCAGGTCAATAGTTTAAAGAAATTAAAGAGGCAAATGACAATACATACAAATTATTTATAGTAGCTTTTTTTTTTTTGGTAGGAAAAAATTGAGAACTAAGGGGATATCCATCAAATAGGGGAATGGCTGAACAAGTCATGGTATATAAACAGAATGCAATATTGTTACACTGTAAGAATAATGTACCATGGTAGTAGAGAGAAAAGAGAAACTGGGCACAAATTCATGCAAAGTGAAACTACATCAAAAGATCAACGTATATAGCAAGACTAAATGACTTAAAAGTTACTTAAAATTGAGAATTTAAAGAAAGTTAAAAGAAAACACAACTTTAAATTTCCACATTGGAAAATGCTATAAAACATGAAATCACATTAAAATGATTTTATTAAGAATTATTCTCTTCAGGGAAGTTTTCAAAAGAAATTCGAGTTATTACTAATAAATAAAGAAATGTTAATTAAAAATTGCTCTGAGTTAAGATATCACATCTTAATTGGCAAAATTGACAAAAGCAAAATGATAAATGGTGATTTTGTGGGGGGGGGAGCACATTATTGTATTATTGTTGGGGTTGTGAACTGATCAACCTATTGTAGAAAGCAATCTTAAAAGCTACTAAAATATACGTGTCTTTTAACCCACTGATATCATTATTAGGCTAATTCCTCATTTCCAAGAAATGGGGAAAGTTCCTATTTGCACAAAAAGTATTTATAGTAAAACTCGTAAATACAAAGAACTGGAAACTAAAGGGAATGTCCATTAAATGGAGAATAGCTTAATAAATATGCCTGTAATGGAATATTATTATTTTGTTTAAAAAGATGATTTTAGAGAAACCTGAGAAGACCTTTGTGAAATGATGCAATGAGATGAGCACAATCAAGAAAATATATCATTACATCAATATTGAAAAAACCAACAATAATAAAAAACATAATAGAGGATTACTGAGGAAGAATGTTACCCATTTCAAATAACTTCAAAATGTCTCAAAACAAAGATGAAGCAACAGAACCAATAAAAGGACAAGGTGAAAAATTTTTCCACCTAACACAATTTAAAATTTCCACCTAAACAATTTAAATTTAAACACAATTTTCCACCTAACACAGTAAAAAAGATCTATGCAATTCTGAGGTACAACTTCACACTACTCAAATTGACTTAAGATGACAGGAAAAGAAAATGACAAATTTTGGAAGGGATGTGTAGGAAGACGGGAACACTAATACACAGTTCATGGAGTTGTGGACTGACCCAACCACTCTGGAGAGCAATTAGGAATATGTCTAAAGAGCTTTGACCCAACAGTCTCACTACTGGTTCTATATCACAAAGAGATCATAAAAAAGGGAAAAGAATCTACATGTACAAAAATGTCAGAACAGCACTTTTTGCAACAGCAAGTAACCAGAAACTGAGAGGATGTCCACTACTTAGGGAATAGCTGAATAAGCTGTGGTATATCAATGTTATGGAACATTATTGTACTATAAGAAACGATCAGCAGGATGATTTTCAGAGAGACTCACATGAAATGATGCAAAGTAAAATGAGCAGAACTAAGAGAACACTGTACACAGCAAACAATTCAACGATGAGATGATTCAGGTCAATGCCAATAGACTTGTGATGGAGAGAGCCATCTGCATCCAGAGAGAGGACTATGAGGACTGAATATGGATCACACCATAGTATTTTCACCCTTTTTGCTACTGCTGCTTGGTTTTTTCTTCATTTGATCTGATTGTTCTTATGCAGCATAATAAATGTAGAAATATGTTTATAAGAATTGCACATGTTTAACCTATATGGGATTACTTGCTGACTAGAAGGGAGAAGAGAGAGAGGGAGAAAAATTTGAAACACAAAGTTTTGAAAGGGTGAATGATGAAAACTATCTTTGCATGTATTTTGAAAAATAAAAGCTATTATTATTATATTTTTTTTTTTTAAGAAAAAAAGGTCTACCCCCTGGGGTGAGAGTCTGCTCTCAAGACCAGCAGGCCCCCACAAGCCAGGTACAGCACCAGCCATAGGGGCAATTGAATCGGCAACAATGGCAGTTTCTGGACTTTTCAGCCCCCCAGAATAAGATTAGTCACAAGGAGGATAGAACCTTTTTTCAGCAGGGGGATACAGAACTGTTACCTTGCGCATACATCAAAGTCCCAGAATGAGAAGAAGCAATTAGCAGCAGCAAGATCCCTCAGCAGAGCTCTAGAGCAAAAAAGTGCTTGTGTCATTCACAACCATGAGAAGAAGAGGTACATCCAGGGATGGTTGATAGCCAGTGAAAAAGAATGGAGATGGTTTGGAGTGTAGACCTCAAGATGATGAGTAACATATAATAAGGTTGGGGCCAAGTTTTAGAGAGCTTTAAAAATCTAGCAGAGAAATTTACATTTTTAGTTCACCTCAAAGACAAAAGAAAGCCTTTGATTTTACTGAGTAAGGAAGGCCTTTAATCAGACCAATGCTTAAAGAAAAGTACTTTGGCAGTTGTATGGAGGACAAGTTAGAGTGGGAAGAGATCTGAAGCAGGGAGAGTTATTAAAAAGTCATTGCAATCTAATCTAAGAGGGACATGATAGTCTATACAGAAAAAAGAAAGTGATTTAGGATAGGGCAGTTAGTGAGTATGACAAATGATGAGTGAGAAAAAGATATGGAGAAAGAACAATAAATAGGATAGGTAGAAAGAGAAACAAAAGAAAGAATATGATGAAAACCCAGAAAGGACAGAGTAGTTAACATTGCTGAATAAAGCAGAAAAATTGAGAAGGATGAGAACTAGTACTTTTAGCTAGGGCCGATGAATAATTAATTGTGGTGCTAACCTGTGGCATTAATTATGACTGCTAAAAGTACAACAACCTCCTGTAGGCATGTACCTTTCATAACTTATCACTAGTATTGGAGGTTTTAGAGGTATGAGACAAAGACACTTATCACAAGGCACTTTCATAAAGTTGGAGAACAAGGATCCAAAAGCTTAAATTTCAATGCAAGATTATCAACAACTCATACTCACAAATTTTCATGATTTGTAAACTGTTTTTTTCTCAGGACAATCTAGCGAGGTTGGTTTTTACCTCCATTATACAGATGAATTGTCTACGGTTACACAATTAATAAGTTTCAAGCAGAGTAATAAAATGGAATTATCTGTCTCCAATTGCAGTGCTCTATTACATCTGCTTCAGATCTATGAAAGCTTAAGCTTAAGTGTCAAATGAATGTTAATAGTTATAGATAACAATATGTTAAATGAGATCAGAATAGTTTAGGGCTGTTACATGACCTTTTTTTTTTTCTTGAACTAGAATATTTCTCATATAAGGGCAAAGACTATTGTTTATTTACTTAAAAGCTGGAGGGAAAGTTTGGTGCTCATGAAATACTTACAAGGACATTGATTTTTTTGGAACTAAAAGTTTAAAGCATACTTTAATTGCTTTTGTTGCTTGAATTTATTAATTTGATCCCTTCAGTAGACAAATTAATCAACTATACCACAACCACATCCCCATCTCCATTGTAGCTCTTTTTAAATGGCATTGATTGCCAAGAGATAAGGGGGAAAAATTGACAGCTTATCATTTGTACTCAATCCTTTAAAACCTCAATAAAAGCTTCTGCGATATGGCAACAAACACTTTCTTTGCTAAAACTTAAATTCCATTCCATTCATTCATTTCATAAATTTTACTGAGAAGCATATAAAATATATACCCAGGGGGATAATGACAACACAAGGTCTCTAACAATGAACACAACAAATTTTAGATGGATTTGATAATCTGGTGAGGTAATCATACCCAAGTTTAAATTTAAGAAAGGAAGGGAGGAGGGAGAGAAAAAAGATAGATAGGCAACAAGTTTAGAAAGAAAAACAAGGTGCAAAAGTAGTACTTACCTGTACTTGAAGCATCTCCAATGGAGAATAAAATTGTAAATTATGAATTGTTACTTAAAATTTCAAATGCATTTCTGTTTTACAACTTATTAGACTTAAATGATTTAAAGTACCCCTATTAATATTCTATTCCTTTTGATCTCAATTTTATTCCTTAAGTTCCTTATGTCTAAAAAGAACAAATATAGGTGCGTGACAAAATATTGCAAAAAAGGTTTAAATAGTGAGTAGGGAAAAAGATGCTTCTAGAAAGAAATTCATCAACTAAAAACTCTTTCAAATAACTATTAATTAACATTCACTAATACTATGTCCTGAAAAATCTCTCACCTTCAGGGAATTCTAAGGGAGGATAACATGTAAATAATTAAATATACAGAAATATAGATATAATATAGATTAAAAGGAATCTACTTCTTTGCCAACTTCACTTTCGCAATTCCTTGAATTTAATGCCTCCTCCTATTAATTTCCCTTTCATCCCCTGACAAATCTAAGATTTGATCCGTGCCTTCCTTCTTTCCACCAGATTCCTATTTAAAACCTAGAAAGTGGTCAATGAATAATTTTGATCCCTATACCTCTTAAAGCTTATTCTTAAGCTTCCCTTTACAATCTACTTTTCACTGAATGTTATGTAAAGAAAAAGATCAGTGTATCAGGATACCTAAAACATAGTTAAAAGGACCCTTTAAAATGTCCACACAGACAACTGGAAGAATTAAAGAGATCATTAACATTGTCTCACCCAGCAGACTAATCAAAAGTACAATATGCAACTAGTACAGAAATGCCTACCTTCCCCAAATTAACTTAAAATAATTTAAAAAAAATCTTTGTAATTACACAAAACATTTTAATTTCTAACAAGAAACTCAGGGTCTACACTCACCAAAATTCATTTGACCCAATTCTACATACTATACAGCCCATTATTACAAATGAAAAATAAATTCTTAATTCTTATTTTATGACAAATACACAGATCACAAATAGGTTATACAATTTCTTTAAAATTATCTTTCTAAAGTTTAACATACTCAGATGTTTTAATGATACTGCTACTAAAATATTAACATGTTAAGCACTTCTAACATGTGACTACTTAAGACAGATTATCAGAGAAGGAAACAAACCAAATCACAAAAAGTCTCAATATTATTTAAAATGTACCAAAGTAAAATCCAAATAATTGCATATAAAAAGATACTAAAATAAAAAGATATGTGGTCTAAGAAAGCTAAGAGTGTTCCATATAGATCAGGAAACAGCCTCAGGAACATAGGATATCTAGAAAGGTAGCATGGTGCAAGAAGCAAAACAAAGGTTGAAAGAATGTAAAAGGAACTTCTAGCTCTTCCTCCTGGTTATCTAAACAGATTTCTAACAAAAGAAAGTTACCTTAATACTCACTCCTTTAAAAATTGAAGACATTTTTTTAAAAAGAAAGGGGAAAAAAAAGCTGCTTGATGTTTCTTCAACAGTTCTTTTCCCTTTCTTTTATTTGAAAATAGGAATGCTTCAGATTTCTGCTTTAAACACTAAAAAAAACACACAAAAAAACTTAGGAGTAAACTAAAAGATAAATATAAAATTAAACTAAGAAAGAGATAAACATCTTTTTGAAAGTTACTAATATTCTTTTTTTAAATTTTTTTTTTATCTTAATAGTTTTTATTTACCAGATATATGCATGGGCAATTTTACAACATTGACAATTGCCAAACCTTTTGTTTTAATTTTTCCCCTCCTTCACCCCCCCCCCTCCAATGGCAGGTTGATTAATACATGTTAAATATGTTAAAGTATAAATTAAATACAATATATGTATACAAGTCCAAACAATTATTTTGCTGCACAAAAAGAATCGGACTTTGAAATAGTGTACAATTAGTCTGTGAAGAAAATCCAAAATGCAGGTAGACAAAATTAGAGGGATTGGGAATTCTACATAGTGGTTCATAGTCATCTCCTAGAGTTCTTCTGCTGGTGTAGGTGGTTCAGTTAATTACTGTTCTGTTGGAACTTATTTGGTTCATCTCATTGTTGAAAATGGCCACATCCATCAGAATTGATCATCATATAGTATTGTTGTTGAAGTGTACAACAATCTCCTGGTCCTGCTCATTTCACTCAGCATCAGTTCCTGTAAGTCTCTCCAGGCCTCTCTGAAATCGTCCTGCTGGTCATTTCTTACAGAACAATAATATTTCATACTATTCATATACCACAATTTATTCAACCATTCTCCAATTGATGGGCATCCACTCAGTTTCCAGTTCTGGCCACTACAAATATTCTTGCACATACAAGTCCCTTTCCCTTGAAAGTTATTAATATTCTTAACTAAGGCTCTGAGCTATTGTGATTGAACTATGTACACCTTAAAAGCCTTCATATTGCCCCTAGTGTGGCACAGATCATTCACTTAATAAATACTAGTAGATTAACTGATCCATTACATAAATTAAAAATTTCAGCTAAGTAATGATTTACTATTTAAAATTTAAAACACTTTTGTTGAAAGTATTATTGACATATAGTGCATTCTTCATTCATTTTTATTAATGATTTAATCTTTGAATAAGGCCAACTTAGCCATAGAACATATTATGCAAAATCATTAATTAATTAATCAAGTAATAAGCTTTCAAGATCTTATCTTACTGTCAATATTCATGACGTCTTTTCAATATCCTTCTTTTAATCTGTTTTGGTCTAAGAAATCAAACTAGGACTGTTAAAATTATATATAAATTAATATATTAAGTACCTACTATGTGCCAGATGTCATATATAGTCAAAAGCAAAACAGTCCTTACTTTCAAGCAGCTTACGTTCTTTAGGATGACATACATGCCTGTGTGTGTGTGTGTGTGTGTGTGTGTGTGTGTGTGTGTGTGTGTGTACACACACCTATAAACAGCAAAAAAGATAACGTTATAGCATTTCCAATCCCTCTGATTTTGTTCGCTTGCATTTTTTATTTCCTTCACAGGTTAATTATACATTATTTCAAAGTCCAATTCTTTTTGTGCAGCAAAATAACTATGTATATATGTGTGTGTGTGTGTGTGTGTGTGTGTGTGTGTGTGTGTGTGTGTGTATATAGTATATAGTATTTAACATATACTTTAACATATTTAACATGTGTTGGTCTACCTGCCATCTGAGGGAGGGGATGGGGGGAAGGAGGGGAAAAAAATGGAACAAAAAGTTTTGCAAGGGTCAATGATGAAAAATTACCCATGCACATATTTGTAAATAAAAAGCTATTTAAAAAAAAAAAAAAAAAAAAAAAGGTAATGTTAGAGAAGAAGATGAACAGTATTGAGGGAGGGAGGGTGTGAACAGCACAGGAAAAAAAACAAAGAAAAGCTGGTGGGGGAGAAGGCCTTAAGCCTTTATGTGGCACTTTATAAAAATCCAAAGGATTCCAAGAAATTTAAGTGAGAAAATGCTTTAAAACACAAAGAACACAGAGAAAACAAATACAAAGGCAGGAACTGAGAAAAGCAATTTTGTGCCACAGGAATAAGAGGACTGGTTTAGCTAGACTGAAGAGAGCCCAGATATGAAGTTATGTGTAAAAAGACTGCAAAAATGAGAATGGATTAATCAGAAGAGTCTTAAAAGCTCCAAAGAAGTATTTATATATTGTGTAAACCTAGAGTTTGACAGGACAGGAGATAATTGTGAATAAATTTAATAATGGTTAGAGCCCTCTTCTAGAGTACAAAGATCCAAGTTGCCTCTGCTTAGTGCAGCATACCTCATATATTGGGTTTTGTTTTCAACCACAGATTTACTTCATACTGTTCTGGAGAACCAAGAGATTCTTCGGAAATATAATTAGTACCATACTATGCTACAGACCGGAATACGCAAATCTTCAACCATTCTAAAAATTTGCTTTATTCGAAATTCTTAAAAGCAGGGAGTAAATGTCAAAAGTTTTGGAGAATAAATGAGGTCTAGATAATGAGTAAAATTACTATATGTTTAGTAATCTTACAATTAAATTCCATTTATATAGCACTCTACAAAGTCCTGAATTTTTTTCTTTAGCATTCTAAGCTGTTCGAAATTCAAACATGTCTAAGATTCCTTGAGAAAAAAAATAAAACAACAAAAATCCTTTATTCTGCAGAAATCATGGACAACATTGATGAGCACTTCACATTTGTAAGCAAGCAAATACTAATCAGCAAAACAAATGACCTTATAACAAATGTACATCAAGATCAGTCTGTGAACCATCAACCCCACTATAAAAAATCCAAACTCTGGTTCAAGCTTCATATAAAATAGTTTCTTTTGAAAAGCTAATTAAATCAAAGTATGGATGGATTTGGAATGTTATTTTAATCAAATATAAATCAAGTTTAGAAACTGTTTTTACTAACCTCACTCTCTAGACTAGTAGCTTAGGCTAGGTCAAGGAGTCCAAGGTAAGTGTTAGAGCCTCCCTCAAGAGTTTACTTTCTTGGAAAATGCCATCCACATCCAGAGAATGAACTATGGAGTCTGAATACAGATTGAAACATCCTATTTTCACCTTTTTTTCCTTTCTTGTGCTTTTCCCATTTTGTTCTGATTCTTCTTTTACAACATGACTCATGTAAAAATATGATTACTATGATTGCAAATGTATAACCTGTATCAGATTGCTTGCTGTCTTAGGAAGGAAGAAGAGAAGGAAAGCAGGGAGAAAAATTTAAAACTCAAAAATAATAAAAGAGAATGCTGAAAACTATCTTTAAATATACTTGAAAAAAAATACTATTAAATGTGGGAGGAGTGAGGGGGGGTAGGATGGGGTAGAGTTTACTTTCTTTAGAGCATTTTCCATGGAGTTTAGTTACCAAGAACCCTCGGATATGTCTTAAAACAGACAATTCCAGAAGTGATCCAGGATATTCAAGGGCTCTTTAACTAGGGCTTTAGAAATAAGGGCTAAGCAACATTAGTAACCAACAAACATTACTTCTCAAGATTACTTTGGGAAACATCAAATCAGTACATTTTAAGATATTATACTGATCTTTTATAAGATCAATATCAAAAATAGCAGGAAAATATAAAAAATAAAAATTTCTTATCTCAGTACATAAAAATGTTATGCTCTATTTTCATTTAATTAGGTTTGTCTCAAATTTAAGACTGCAAAAATGTAAATATGCTCATATGACTACGTATATATATATATATATATATAACATAGGCCTAATACATGGCAAGAACTATTTGTATTATATAAAGCTTACTGGAGAAAATTCAAATTCATAAATAAATCATAAAAGTATCCATTGATAGACTGACTCTAGCTAGGCCAAGCATCCTATCCACTGTACCATTTAGCCACAATTTTATTTATTATTTACTTATTTTACTCTATCTATCTATCTATCTATCTATCTATCTATCTATCTATCTATCTATCTATCTAAGAGTATAGATGTCATGACATTTATTAAAAGGCATGCTACAACACTGTAGTTGTTAGGAAAAGAGTTAAGTATAGATAATCAAGTAATAATCAGCAAATACACAAACTTAAGAGAAATGGAATATACTGTAGTATACAGAAGCTTGAATTAACCATGCACTATGCAGTTAGAAAATGTTTCTTTAATATTTTATCTTCTCTTTGCATTTATAACAGAAGTCATTTCAACAGACATGGAATCCTTTTTTCCTCCAATGCCACAAATGAAAGCTGGTACTGTTGCTTATCAAAATACACAAGACAATTGATGTTTTTATATAAAACCACTTTATACTTTAACTGGTTCCCAAAAACTTTTTTTTTTTTTTGAGGGCCAGGTAAAAAAATGTTACAAATATTTACAGCATTTTCTTGTGTTAGATGAACATTCTTGCAAACTGAAAAAGGGAATTTTATGAACAGACCATGTAAAACACGATAGAATGTCAGAAGCTCCTAGCTGTGCTAATTTTTTTTTCTTGAATACAGTACTGAAAATAATCCATTATCCCATGCCTTTAACCCAAATCAATCTGTTCACATTTAAACTCCCATTTTTCACTAGGTGGTCCATTCACCAAATAGAAAAGGCCACGATGCATTGGGTCTTTTTTCAGAAAGGAGCTTGGGGGAGAGTGGGGAAATTTAACAGAATGTCTCAGTAAAACCAGAACAGTCTTTGGTCAGAGCAATGAGGTGACATTCTGATGCAAGAACTTGCTTAGTCGGCAATATTTATGATTTGTGCTGCTACAGATTTGGGATGAACCTTTGAAGGATTTGGTTAACAATGTTAAAAAAATAACAACAAACAGAAGTCTGGAATGTGATTAAAATGACAGTATGAAAGTAACTATTTAAATATTCACTAATATTACAAACAATGCAGAAATCCAAGAACTTAAAAAAAAAAAAAGTTTACAGTGCTGATCTAAGTTTGTTGGAAAGAAGCTTCTGAGCATAGCTAGCATCTTCAAGGACACTGGACTAGGCCATTATCTCACTAGGCCATATGCCCCAAATTAGAAAAGATACCACGACCACTTACAAAGATTTGAAGCAGCTCTATTCCTAGATTCCTGCACAATGCTATAAAATGAATATGGTAAATAGCCACAATTTTAAACAAAGTTTTAAGTTCTGCATTCTCCCCAAAGCTTTTGCCTCATCTCAGTGAAGTTTTTTTCTCCTCAAGGTAACACCTACCTACAGAAATTGTTATCTATTTATTTAAGCATATACTACTTTGTATTATAGGGTAACTATCGATGACATATTGGCATTTTTTAGGACAGCAAAAGAGAAGGGAAAGCTTACCTTTATTCAGTTTGACTTTTTTTTTAAAACAGGCAAGCATCAAACAATAAACAAAACAGAGTAACTAAAGTGGTTCCACACAGTTATTTCAAGCTAAAAGAATTCTTCCTTCACCAATATGTTCAATTCAATTACAAAAGCACATAATAAAAACGATATTTATTGAAATCAAATATATTTCACTCAAATCTATAACTTACTTTGAAATGGAAAATGTATTCATTTTTTCTTAAAAATCAAATAAGTATCAAAAGAGTGAATCCTAGAATGATGACAATCCCTATCTTTCTCAGTGACTTCAAATTATAAAATCACCCTTGAAAAACTCTATATTATGACTAGTAAAAAAGTTGTGGTTCACCACTTAAGAGTAGCAACACTGAATCAATTTTCACAGCAGTCATAGCTACTAGCATGTTGGTTGTTTTTTTAAACCACATGAAATTTTTTTTTTTAAATAAAAACCACATAAGACCATCAAAGGGAAAAAAAAATATCACAAAAATTTGTAATGACTGTGGCAGTGCATATTCAGAAAGATAAAAATTGCCCAGAAAACCACACCCCCAAATCTAAAGTTGAAAGTAAAATATCTATATGGCCTAAAAATACTGCTTCTCATGTATCAGGTACTTTACACTATCAACAAGAAGTTATTGCTCAAAAAAAAAAAAAAAGCTTATTTCTAGAGTCAAAGGATCTTATAACAATGTGGTTGTTACACATAAATTATATTTATTCACAACCTGAGAGGTAGAGTGACAAGAATCCTTTAAAACACCCAACCACACTCACACATAATCTACATAGTTCTCTATCACTAATGTGGGTAGGAATTTTTGGAGAAGCAAGCAATATTCACTCACCTACTAGAAAAATTCAGATATAAGTCATATAAATGCTTCTGAAATATGCATACAATGAAATGTATTATGAACAAAAATAAAAAGAAAATGAAAATTTAAGTAACCTAAATAAATTAGAAGAAATTGTTCCTTAAAAAACAATTACATTGTTTTTTTAAGTGAAAATTTCTTTATGAAAAAATTCTCTTTTCACTATTTCAATTTATCTTTTGAGTGAAACTGGATATTCATCTTAGTTACTATAAGTGAGGTAAATGTATAATACCTTTTCACCTAAATATCCAGGCATATCCAGGTAGTGATACATAAGGAGTGATAACAAAATCCTATACAAGAAAATGTAATGCTGACTCCAGCACAAATAATCCATAATACCTTACAAGAACAAAGGTCCCTTTAAGCTCTTCATGCCACACTGAGAAAGAATGAAATAAAAGCAGCAAATATATACTATGCTATAGACAAAAGTAAAAACTTTAAGAAGATAATCAGGAATTATGATAAATAATATTCATATGTAAAACATTAACTTTGAAAATATAAAAAGTTGCTTGGTGCTTATGCAAATGGTGATATCTGCTAGGAGAAGAAATAAAAATTATAAGAGAAAAAGATCAAGTTTATATGTGTGTGTGTATATATATGTATCATTTCTCAAAACGGAGGGACCCAAGTGAAGATAAGAAAGGGACAGAGGGACTCCTTCTGAAAAAAGAGTAAGGAGATAATTGTATAATTATAATAATTCCAAAATCCTCCTAAAACTGCACAGTCAGACTACATACTAAATTGTTCAACTATGTAAGGCCAGGTTTATAGGATAAAAAGCTAGACCAGAGTACAGATGAGGCAGTTATTTTGGTCTTCTTGTTAAGTACGAATCACTGAGATTATTTTGGTCAAATGTTACATAAAACACATATTTAATCATACCATGACAAATTTAGTGAAAAAGTATAACTGAAACTGCCACAAAAGCACACTTATGTTTTTGATTTCTAAGATTGACACAAAAATAAATATATTTCTCACACAAGTATATGAAGCATCCTACTCAACATAAGTAATCAATGAAGATGACTTTTCCCATTTCAAATTATCCTATCTTCCACATGCAATGTTATCTTATTCCAAATAAGTTACTTAAATTCAAAATCTGAGTTTGATTTGTCTCTCCAAAAGAGGCACAATGGGTGGAACTTCAGGTCAGGTACAAAGGCAATTGTAACTAACTCCAATTTCCCTTTTTCATTAGCCCAAACCCAAATATAAGAACACATGAAATTCCAAAATGCTATTTTAGGAAAATCTCCTACATTGCTATATAACATAACGCTAAATCAATAATATTAATTCTTGATCGTACATCTCCATGACACTCTATGGTCAGCAGTATCCTCTACTCTTTCTTTTATATATGTTAACTTCTATGAAAAACTTCTAAGTTTTATACCCATCTTTCCCAATGATCACTTACGTTGTTGATTTCGCTTGTCACTGGCATTTTTCAAAGGGAGACACACAGGACAATCATGCCGCGTGCAATTCTTCCAATGGGAGATGATTTGTCGAGAAGATGCACAATGGGCAACTATGACCAGAAAAACAATGAAATGTTACTTTGCACCCCAAATTTTAAACTTAGCTTTACATTTAATTTTAAAAGTTTAAACAAAAATATAAGTATGGAGACAGACAAAGAGACAGATAGACACAGATATAGATATGTCAGTTCTTGTAGCACTATTCTCTGATTTCAAATCAGAATCATCAAATGTTAATGAACACTGATTCTTAGGATTTTTTAACCACCAAATTCTGCCATTATCAATGCCGAAGAACAGCAAAATATTAATGGTCCATATAGTATTAATGTCAGTTTACACTTTTTATCTGTTCTATGAGTTGCTGAGACAAAACAATATATCAATTAGTGGTCAGCTTTCTGGTCATGAGCCATATGAGATGTAACTAAATTGGTCCTTAAGACAGGAAAAATAGTCTAATCACCAAGAACATACTTGAAGTCATACTTCTAAAATCAGTAAAAGTAACTAGATTCAGGTACCTGTGAATTAAATCAATTGACAAAGAAGCTGGTACGAAAACAAGATTGGTCAAAAGCTCCTTTTTAGGGAGCTAATTTAAAAGCACTGATTTCATTGTATATCCAAAGACATCACTTTGTGGGAATGGATGATATGTAATCAGCTCTATCCACTGGATCACTCAACAGCACTAGTAATTGAATATTCAAACTAGTAAGATCATAAATCTAAGTTTCCATGAAGATAAAATAGCAATTAATATTTAATTAAGGAAAAAAAAAAAAAAAAAACAGTTCAAACTCAATTGGCATAATGTGTTCCAAGAGTTTGTAAAACAGTTGCTTGAAATTCTGCACTTACTTTCTCATGAAAATATTATTAATGGTACTTAGGTTTAGGTCAACAAAATTAAATTTAAAGTGTTAAGTAACTGAGCATTGAGTAATTGAGCATTATGAATGAAGAACAGTATCAAACAATACTATCATATTATTATTACTTTATTTTATTTTTTGCTGAGGTTATTGGGATTAAGTGCCTTGCCCAGGATCACAAAGCTAGGAAGTGTTACATGTCTGAGACCAGATTTGAACTCAGGTCCTCTCTCTACTGCACCACCTGGCTACCCCCTATCAAACTACTATTAAAAAAAACATACAAAACAAATTTTTTGGAAGAAATTTTTAAAAATTGATCTTGAGCGATGATATTTAAGGAAATAAAGGATGAGACAGATAAAGAATTACCTAGTTAAATTCTTAACATTACTCATATACCTAACAAACATGGATCACAAATGGAAATGATAGAAAGGGACAGAAAAAGGATAAATTTTTAAATGGGCAGTGAAGAAGAGACTGTTCTCATAACAATTGGACAAGAGATAGGAGAAAAAGGAAAAAAGATATTTATGTACATGTGAGAAAATCAACTTCATGTAAAACTGAATGAATTTTTTAAAGTAAAATAAATCTAGTTGGCACATGAGAAAGAGCACAGAAGTTTAATGTAGGAGGACACACGTTTAAATTCGGTCTGAGAACAATTCTTGAGAAATCATTTAACTTGTTTGCCTTAGTTTCCTCATTGATAAAATGGTAATAATAGTGGCAGCTACCTCCTGGGGTTGTTGTGAAGATGAAATGAGACATATTTCTAAAGCACATGGCAAATAATAGATTGCATATAAATGTAGGTGTTATAATGAAAGGAAAATTGAGTAAGTACAAATAAGCAAGACCCTCTTCAAAACTGGGCCAAAAACATAGGTTGAACCATTTCACTTTTAATGCTCAGCAAAATTAACTTATAAGGAAGTTTGGTTGGTTTTTGAAATAGGGAAGGAGGTACATCTAGAACAAAATATATAATGGCAGCTGGATTTATACATTTTAGATATTTGAAGAGCAAAGGTTCATGATGTAGATTAAGGTCTATGATTCAAAAGAAAATCTGAGACATCTACAACCTGCTGAATATGTTGCAAATATGACAAACAAAATCTGTGATAAAGATAACAAAATACACATACCCTGACCTCATGTTGATTACTGTGGTCTAAAGAAATAATATTCCAGAAGACTGGTATTTCCAATAGAAACATTATAAAGTAACAAAATACAGTATAGCATTTTGGAAGAACTTCACAATGACAATTTTGGGCTAAGAGAAGAAAAGGGGAAAAAGAACATGCTTCTGAATACAAAATACAATGTCCTATA
This sequence comes from Sminthopsis crassicaudata, assembly GCF_048593235.1. Classification (NCBI taxonomy): domain Eukaryota; kingdom Metazoa; phylum Chordata; class Mammalia; order Dasyuromorphia; family Dasyuridae; genus Sminthopsis; species Sminthopsis crassicaudata. Next base: position 398,699,827 of record NC_133617.1, read on the forward strand.
GGAACTTCATCTGATGATCTTGAAAAACTATGTCTCATTCTCCTATCCAGCAGCTTATTATTATAATGGTACTACCTGATGTTAAGATTATAGAATTGTAAAAACATTTACCTGGGCTACTTCAAATATGGAACAATAAATATAGAAAAAATTTCATGGCAACTTTTTTTGGAAGTGGGATTTTAGAAAAATACACTTACCTTGACAAGCTTTCCCAGCCTGACAATGTGTCATGTGATTTAAAACATTTTTCATGGTTCGACAGTGTGGCAGAGAACAGGCCCGAACCTCTCCATTTGCTTGTTCTCGTCGCTGACATTTATGGGCATGAAGCAGGAGTACCAGCTGCTGCTGTATCAGTTTGCGTTTCTCAGGATCTGCAGTAGGTCCAGTCGCCATTGCTTGTGTTTGTACAATTCCTACTTGTTGTACCTGTGTTTGCATTTGAGACTAAAAGAAGGAAAATAAATTTAATGAGTCAAATGTTAAAATTCATGATTTAAAAAGGGATAATCATTAAGGATGAAATTTAAATTAATTATATCATAACCTATCTCCATAGGTAGCTTTTAAAAACTTGACTACTTTTCATATTCACTATGCTAAAAGGCATAAAAAGTAATAATTGTTTAGGCTGCTACTTTTGTTGTAGTAATACTTAAAGTCCTATGGATGAATTGATGTAAAAATAACTTTTTGCTTAGTCATATGAAATACAAAAAATTTTAAAACTGCTAAATGAAATAAAATGAGGCATTTTAAACAATTATCTGGAAAAAAAAAATCACATATTTATTGCCTATAAGAGATTTAGATGAGATAATTTATCAGTAGTTTCATTCTTTATCAAAGTACCACCAATTAATAATCTTTTGAGAAAAAGCTGCTGTAAGTGATTAAGATGAAAAGAATTTAAATTTCCATCAAAGGAATTTCCAATATTTTAAGTGGTATTACTTTACTGTATTGAACCACAAGATACTTCATACTTCCTAAAAGTCCACCTCCAAGTTTCAAATTTACAGGGAAGAAATCCTGAGTGATTCTTTAGTCCAATCTTCTTAGTAGAAGCTCAGGGAAGTTGAGATTCATTAAAAATTAATGAGAATTAAAATCATTTTTGGTTTAAGGTTCCCCCCCCCCAATATTTTTTTTTAAAGAAAAGAGACTTGTTTTTATATATATATAATTTTTTTTAAAAAAATACCTAAGAGAAAGGTCACAAGGCACTACACCTCTCACTTTGTGGCTTGGTACTCTAAATTGTAAGTGTATTATTTCTAATACTTAACAGTCCTCTAGACTGTTAAATATGCAAGCAAAATGACCTCCTATATAGAAAAGAGTAAGGTAAAGAGAAAGGTAAAGAGTCTGCATACCATGTGTTTAACTTCGGAGAAGAGAAAACTCAAGAGGTCTAAATTTGCAAGTATTTGAAAAGCTGTCATGTCAAGGAATGCTCATCATAAAATCTAAGCAGCCAAACACAATGAGTAAAGTTACAGCACAACAAAAAAGATCTGTCCAAACAAAAATAGGCTGCATTTAAAAATAATAATAGAAAAGATGAGATTTCTTAGAAAATTAGACTCATCATGCAAAAATGGGCATGATAAAAGTAGAAATAGTAGGAAGAAGAGATTAAGGAGAAGTGGTTAAGAATTCACAAAAGAACTATATATGAAAAATCTTTATATATCTTAATAACTATGATGATATGGTACTGATGTAAACAAAGCCAGACATCCTAGAGAATGAAGTCAAGGGAACCTCTAGTGGAAGGAATGGAATTCCAGCTGAGCTATTTAAAATCCTAAAAGATTATGCTGTTTACCAGTAAATTTGGAAAACTCAACAGCCAGTAGATTGGAAAAGATCAGTTTCTAGCCCAATTCTAAAGAAGGGCCATGCCAAAGAATATTCAAATTACCAAACAACTGTGCTCATTTCACACAATAGCAAGGTTATGCTTAAGATTCTACAAAATATAGGATGATGACTGGTTTTGCTTAATTTTCACAAATAATCCAATTATTAAGAACATGTGTATTAAGTTTGATCAAAGTAGAATAAAAAAAATTTATGAATTAAAAAAAGGAAAGAAAGAAAGCTGGGTTTGCAATATGCAAACTGAGAACTACCTGAATAGGAGGCTAGTTTTCAAAGATACAGAGAAACTAGAGACCAAACATCTACTTCTGCTTAACTGACTATAATCATTGACTGTGTGGATCACAACAAAATGTGCCATGTTCTAAATAGATGGAAGTACCACATCATCTTATTTGTCTTCGAAAAACTTCAAACATGGAACACCTATTAGTTTAATACTGGAAATGGAGTACAGACAAGGCTACCTATTGTTACCTTATTTAACATATATGCAGAGTACATTATGCAAAATGCCAAACCTGGGTGAATTTAAAGTTAGATTTAAGGCTGCTAGGAGAAATAAAGAATCTCAGATATGTAGATATCACCAATCTGATGGCAGAAAGTGAAATGGAATTAAGTTTCTTGCTGAGGGTGAAAGAGGAAGAAAGTATGTAAAAAGCTGACTTGAGGCTTAACACTAAAAAACAAAACAAAACAAAAACCTAAAAATTAAAAAGAAATAATGGCAATTGGTCCCATCACCTCTTGGCAAATGAGAAGGCAAAGAAAGGAAGCAATGCCAGATTTTATATTCTTGGATTCAAAGACTGCTACTGAAGCCATAAAATGAAAAGATGCTTGTTTCTTGGAAGGAAAAGCTGTGGCAAATCTGGAAAGCACATAGAACCACAGAGATATCACTTTATCCACAAAGATCTACATAGTTAAAGGTATGGTTTCTCTACTAGCAATGTATGACTATTATGTTGGATTATAAGAAAAGCCGTGAAATTGAAGCTTTCAGATTATGGCATGGAAGATTTTTGAGTCTGTTGAACAGAATGGAGGTCAAATCAGTTAGTAATTAAGGAAATCAATTTACTCTATTTACTGGAAGGTCAAATACTAAAGCTGAAGCTTAAACATTGTGGTGCATATTGCAAAAATAGGACTCATTGGAAAAAAAATCCTGATTTTGGGAAAGACTGAAGGCAAAAGTAAAAGATAATGGCAAAAGATGAGATGGATAGACAGCATCACAGAAACTCTTGAAAGAGACATAGATTAGATTTAATATGTTTCACATGTATTGGATTACCACCTGCCATCTACCGGAAGGAAGGGAAAATTTGTAACAGAAGGTCTTGTAGGGTCAATATTGAAAAATTACCCATGCATATGAGGAAGAAAGGAGAGAGGGAGGGAAGGAGAGAGGGAAGGAGAGAGGAAAGGAGAGAGGGAGGGAAGAAAGGAAGGGAGGGAGGGAAGGAAGGGAGAGAGGGAGGGAGGGAGGGAGAGAGGGAGGGAGGGAGGGAAGGAAGGAAGGGAGGGAGGGAAGGAAGGAAGGGAGGGAAGGAAGGAAGGGAGGGAGGGAGGGAAGGAAGGGAGGGAGGGAGGAAGGGAGGGAGGGAGGGAAGGAAGGGAGGGAGGGAGGGAGGGAGGATTCTCACAGATGTTATGGGCCAGAATTTGAGACAAGGTAATCTTCTTGGTTTAAACCTTTAAAGGAGTTTACACTTTTAAAGGAGTTTGCTCATTGGTTCTGTAAGAGTTCCCACAAGCCCATCTTCTGGGAAGATATAAGGAGCCAACACTGAGTAGAGAAGTCAGTCTGGAAGTATTCTGATGTGAGTCAAGGGGAGAACTTCAGGGAAGCTCCAGGAGATTCAGAGATAAAGGATTCAGTGGATTCACAAGTCTAAAGGAAAAGCCTGCTCATGGACTTCCAGGAGATTCACAACTAGGATTGAATTCTGGGAAACCCATAATCCCATACTCTGGGAGGCAGAGTCTGAAGCTGGCTGGAGACATTCTGACAGGAAGAGATTCAAGACTTTGAAGGGCACAATAAAGGATACGGATTTTAACTCCTGTATGGATTTGGGATTAAAGAATTGAACTAAAATTAAAGCTGCCTCCAGAAGCCTCCCCAAGAAAATCTGCCCCCAAGAGAATGATTGTAATCTAGAGAAACAGAACTTCACAGAGGAGAGGAATGGTGAATGTTGAAAACTATCCTTGCATATATTTTGAAAATAAAAAGCTAATTTTTTAATTGATTTTTTTTCTGGTTATACATGTACGTTAATTTTTAATACACATTTCTTTATGAATTATGTTGGGAGAGAAAAATCACAACAAAAGAGAAAAACCACAAGAGAAAATAAAAGCAGAAGAAAAAGAAAAAAATGAACATAAAATGCGTTGATTTATATTCAGTCCCCATAGTTTTCTCTCTTAATGCAGATAGCATTTTCTATCCAAAGTTTATTGGAACTGCCTTGGATCACTGAACCACTGAGAAGAACCAAGTCTTTCATAGTTGATCACTGCACAATCTTGCTGTTACTGTGTACAATGTATTCTCAGTTCTGCTTGTTTTGTTCAGCATCAGTTGATGTAAAACTTTCTGGGCCTTTCTAAAATCAGCTTGTTCATTATTTTTTATAGAACAATAATAATCCATTATTTTTATATATTATAACTTATTCAGACATTCCTCAACTGATGGGTTTCTGTTCATTTTCCAATTCTTTGCCACTACAAAAAGAGCTGCTTAGCAAAAAGTTTAGTTATTTTTACCATCAAAGTTCTATTAACAAATGTCTACTTTCCTGCTATATTCCATTATATAATCAAAGATAAGTTGTACTTGGAGGGAAGAAACCTAACAACTAACCTGGGTAACATATGGAATAAAACAGTATACAAAAATACTATTACCAAATGATATAACAAAAAACAAACCACCACCACCACCACCACCACAAAATCACCAAACCCCACAACAGTTTTAATATTAATAAAATTATTTTCTCATGCTCAAATCACAAGTTAATATTAACAATTAAAATGAACTGACTAATAGAATAGGAAAGGAAAATGACAAATATTGGAAGGAATGTGGGAAAAACGAGTCATTAATGCATTGCTGGTGGAGTTGTCGATATCACTACTAGATCTGTCACTCAGGAGATAAAAACCAAAAAGAAAAAGGACCTATATGTACAAAAAATATTTATAATAGGTCTTTTCTGGGGGCAAACAACTGGAAATTGAGAGGATGCTCCTCAATTGAGGAATGGATGAATAAATTGTGGTATATGATTATGATGGAATACTATCGTCTTGTAAAAAAGAAGAACCTGGAAAGACTTCCGTGAGTTGATGCAAAATAAAATGTACTGCATACAAAGTAATAACAATACTGTAAAATAGATATGAATGCTCTAACTATTCTTAGCAATACAATGAGCTAAGACAACTCTGAAGGACTTATGATAAAAAAAAAAAATGCTATCCAAAGCTAGAAAAAAGAATTGATGGTATCTGAATACAGATTGAAGAATATTTTTAAAAATAGTCTTTATTTTTCTTGAGGGTTTTTTTTTGGGGGGGGTCTCTGTTTTCTTTCATAATGTGACTATTATGAAAATATTTTGTCTGACTACACATGCATAACCTCTATAGAATTGCTTATCTTCTCAATGTAGGGCAAGGAGGGGGTGGTGAAGAGAAGAGGAGGTAAGAATCTGGAACTCAAAAGTTTTTAAAAAGAATGCTATAAATTTAAACATAATAATAATATAAAATAAGGAAAATAAAAGGAAAAATAAAATTCTACCCTTTGCAATGTGAATTGTTTTCCATGAGGCTCATTGGCCTTCAAAAGTTCCAACTGTGTTCAGTGTATAGTTTAATTATCAAAAGCAAACTTACTGGATCCTCCTTCTAACTATACAATTTCTATTAATAATGTATTATTTATTCCTAAAAAGAAAAAAAAATTTAAATTGTTTGATGTTTTATTTTTCAGTCAAGTCCAACTTTTCATGACCACCTTTTCCTTGGAAAGTTACTGGAGTGGTTTGCCATTCCCTTCTCCAGCTCATTTTTTACAAATGAGGAACTGAGGCAACCATAGTTAAGTGACTTGGCTCAAGGTCACAAAGCTAGTAAAAGTCTGAGATCAAATTTGAATTCAGAAAGTGTAATTTTCTTGCCTCTAGCTAGAACCATCATTCTATCCATTGTGCTATCTAGGAATCATCTTTGAATCCTTTTGTTCTTCATATACCTGTGGCCCATGGCAAATTGTTCCTTACAAACTGTCACTTTCATCAACATTCTACCTTTTTTCTATTCTCATTGCCTAGCCTGAGCTAAGAACTTCCTTGACCTTTCCAAAGAATAGTGTGGAAAGGGATTAAGCCATCAATGGGTAGGAAAATGTGTCACAGATCACCTTCCCAGTTACAACCAATCCTGGGGCTTCTCTCAAACTCAGTTACTTTATCTTCTAACTTTCTTCCACTCTGACTTCCTTTCATTCTATAGGCTCCTAATCTTCCCACTTAAGATCTAGCATCTTCTTTCCTATAGCAGCAGCTGTCATTGGGGAAATTGTCCCTCCTTTTCCCCTGCAACATATCATCCTTTTATTCAAGTGGAATAAAGCAATCCCTGTAAGTTATAACCGATCATCCTAGATGATCCTACATTTTTGCCCCTAAATCTACCATACTTCAAAATTTCCCTATTACTAGTGAGATTACTACCTTATTTTCAGGCACTCAGATATCACAACTACTGTGTCATTCTCCATACCTCATTTTTCCTCACTCTACATAACAAATCATTTCTCAAAAACTGTCCACGACAACTTTTCCATTTGTCCCCCCCTTCTTTCTACTCATAAAGCTGCCATTACCACTGACCATGTCACTTCCTTTATTCAATAAACTCTAATGGTTCCCTATAGGATCTAAAATCAAATATTCACCCCATTTTAAAGTACATGCAATTACTGGTATAACAGCATGTGTATTTAATTTTAATTAAATAAATATACTCATATTGGGAGTAGTCACACAATTTTCCCCAAAGAAGTATATGATCAAAAAAGTCTAGAGACTACAATTGCAACAAGTCTTCTAAACAGTCTTCTTGTGTCCAACTACTTCTTTCCATCATCCATACAGAAGATTTACTCTTCTTAATATGTAGTTCTGTTCATTTCATTTTCTGGCTCAGAAACCTTTAATTAATTCCTACTGCCTGATTACAGATTAAAAGTCCAATCTCCTCTGTCCCATCATACTTTTCTAGTCTCATTTTACCTTATTTCTTTCCAAGTTTTCTACATCATAAATTCTAAACAGGGAAAGATGTCTTAAAGTTCTCTCATCAAATTGTATGATGACAATTTCAGGTCCAGAGATATTCAGAATTTCACTGGTTACATTAGGCAGGGCCTAGATTCCAAAGCAGATTCTGTGCTTCTCAATCAAACATACTGTGATATCTCCAGACAAATCAGACTAGTACTTTTTGAGCACTTCATTCTCATACATCTCCAACCCACACCCCAACTCTGCTTGTAAAAGTAATTTTCTTTACCTGGAGGGCTGTATTCTCCTTCCTCATTTGTGCCAGTTAAAATTTAATGAATAAATTTTAAATTTTATTTTCATTGCGAATTTAAAGATCATGATTTACTGCAATATACAAAACACCCCAGAAAATGCAGAATATATTCAAAGCTGAATACTTATTATATAAACTTGATTTTTCCATATATATGTAACAAAACTATTTCACTTTTCTGTGACACCATCTGACCTTCTTTTTGTTGCTTATTTCATGAATCTTTTTTTTTTTGCCTCACTATCATTACTTATTCTCCCCCTACACCCCTTACTCTGCCCTCACTTCATCTCCTCCTCACACAAAAAAAGTGTATAGTTAAGCAAAACAAAATTTGAAATTGTCTTACTCACATTAAAGGGCTCTTAAACCCGGGGTCACAACTGGTGGTCTGATAAAACTAATGGACACTTCTCCAAATGATTATTTTTAAAAATGCATAAAATATGTATGGTTACAAAAGAAAATAAATTATATGAAACAATTTTCAAAATATTTTTTATAAGTTCATGGATCTCAGGTTAAGAATTTCCTTGCTATAAGGAACACTGGGAATTGAATGTAAACTGTTTGCACTACTGTCTTTCTACCCAGGTTACTTATACTTTCGGAATCCATTTCTTACAGTGCAACAAGAAAATTGGATTTACACACATATATTGTATCTAGGTTATACTGTAACACATTTAATATGTATGGGATTACCCGTCATCCAGGGGAGGGAGGGGAAAATTTGGAAAAATGAATACAAGGGATAATGTTGTTAAAAAAAAAAAAAAAAGAATTCCTTGCTCTAGTCTATCCCGTTTCTGCCAAGAAACATGATTAATCATCATTAGCTTTCTAAGACATAACTGCTTGTTGCATTAGAGTTAAGTCTTTCAAAGTTATTTTCTTTTTATTCTTTTATCTTTAATAGTCATTAATTTTTCCAAATATGTGCAAAGATAATTTTTAGCATTTACCTTTGCAAAATCTTATGTTCCAAATTTTTTCTCCTCCTTTTCCCCTTCATCCCCTCCCATAGACAGCAAGCAATCCAATATAGGTCAAACATGCAATTCATCTAAATGTACTTCTATATGCTATGCAAGAAAAATCAGATCAAAAGGGAAGGAAGAAAAGAAGGGAAGGAAGGGAGGGAAGAGAGGGAAAAGAGGGAAGAGAGGAAAGGAAGGAAGGGGGGAAAGGAGAAAGAGAAGTAAGGAGGAAGGGAAGAAAAGAAGAAGAAAACAACAACGACAAAGTTTCCACAGTTCTCTTTCTGGATGTGGATAGCTCTTTCCATCACAAGTCTTTTGGAATTGTCTTGAATCACCTCACCATTGAAAAGAGCCAAATACATCAGAGTTGATCATCACATAATCATCTTTTTGCTATGTACAATGTTCTCTTGGTTCTGCTTATTTCATTTAAGTCAAAGTTATTTTCCTTTAAGCTTACTGTAGTAATTACATAAACTGTTCTACAGGTTCTGTTCACTTCATTCTGCATAAGTTCCTATTAGTATTTCCAGGTTTCAACCACTCCTCTTGTCCATGCTTTTTGAAATCTTTCTTGATTTTCTAGCCTTCTCAATCTAATCAGAAATGCACTTAAGCTCTAAATTTTATATTTTCCATATACTTATTTTTTCACGTTTCTAATCGTTAGAATAAAAAGATCTGTGAAATGTAGAGACTGTTTTTTTTTTCTGTGATTCCACCATCTAGCAGTGCATACTATATATACTAAATGTTTCTTCAAGGTTTGCTAAAGTGAAATGAATTTATCTTTATAGAGAATCTGAGCATTGTTCAATTTAACTGAAAGTTAAGAAAATTCACGATAAAGTCATTAAAAACTTTATCCAATTATAATACATAGCACAGTACCTTAATTAATTTAATCTTCATCAGCTTAAAATATTCTTGCTGCTTGCAACACAGAATAACAGAAGCAGAAAAGCTTGGAGGAACTTCAGAACAAAGAGTGCTTGTCAAAATGGAAGAAAATTTAGAAATCATCTATTCAATCCAGTAAGTTGGACCAGCAGATAGTTTTTTACAGGGAATCACAGAATCAGTAAACACACTAACTTTTATCAATTAGGACTCTCTTCAGCTTCAACAAAATATACAATATGATTCAATAAATACAAAAACCTATATTCTGTAAACTGATTTATGTTTTGCAGATGTATTATTGTTTTTCATGTGTATACAAGTGCTATTATGATTAATAAAATACACATTCCTTTGAATTCCTCTGAATTCATGAAATCTATATGGTCACATGGTTTCTCAATCAATGGATATTATGGAACAATTATTAAGCATTAAACTACAAGAATCTTTAACATTTAAAGGGGATTCAACTCTATATTGTTCAAGTCTAATCCTTTCATTTTAGAGGAGAAAACTGATGTCCAAAAAAGGAGTACAAATGAACTGCTCAAGAGCACACAGCTAACAAGTACCAGGTTCAAATACAAAACCTAAGACTTCTGGCTCTAGATCCAGTGTTTTTTCCTTTGTACCAATATGGCAGTCAAATTATTTTCTTGTATATACAGGCAAAGCTATTATGGTGACATATTTTATATATAATATTTGGCCCATAGTAGGGGCTTAACAAATGCCTTTTGGTTGATTTGATTATCTTCACAAATAAAAGATTGTAAGAAAAAATTAGCTATAAGAATTTTTATGCTGAAGTTAAAATTTAAGGGAGGTTTAGCATATGCTCTCTCTAAGAAAGATCTTTTAAAATGGTTATTGACTAGCCCCAAGTCTTTTAAATTAACCATTATAAAGACAAAGGAAAACTATAAGAAACTCCAATATTTTGACACTAAGGAATCAAAAATATTCCATAATGAATTATTTTAGATTAATAATTACTTCCAAAATTTACTATGTATTATTGATTTAATCGATGAAGCAGAATTTCATAATTGCTAAAGAAATTACTATTATGTTTAAGGTGAAAAAAGTAAGATCTGGGAGCTTTTTTGAGAATCTCATTCATGAGGCCCCAAGACACATGAAATTCCCAAGAAATTCTATTCTGATTCTGTACTGTAGTAAGGTATCAAAAAGGGCAAATATTATACAAATGATCAGGGTATATATGACATAATAGGCTTGGAAGAAACTTATTTCCTTGGATTTCTAGAACATGAATCTACACAGGAAAGGGTCAATAAGAAAAGGAAGAAATTGTGTATCTACAGATATTTAGTTAGCATGTATATTAAATATCACTGCCTACTCAACATGTGAACTGGGGGCTGTAGAGACTATATAGTAAATCATAGAAACCATTCCTGTAGTTAAGGCACCTAAATAATTAAAAGAGAAATAGGAAAAAATATACAAAAATATATAATGAAACCAATTTTTAAAAAGTTGTTTATCATAGATCACAAAATCAAAGAGTTGAAAGGGAACTGAGAAGTCATCCCATGTGAGCCCATAATGAAGCAGGAATCTACTCTAAAACATCCCTGATAAGGGTAACCTAGATTCTGCTTGAAAACTCAGTTCCTTGCAAGGCAATCCTTCTGGTTTCTGGATAGTTATACTTATTAGAAAGTTTTTACTTATGCTGAGCTGCTATTTACCTTTCTGCAACTTCCAATTATTGCTCCTACTTCTGCTTTCTAAAGTCAAACAGTCTAAAACTTCTTTTCCACAAGAAAATTATTTTCAAGATTTGAAGAGTTAGCAGACATTCCCAAGTCTCTTCCTTTCAAGAACAGAAATCTGTAGTTTACTATGAAATATAAGAGTCTTCATATGGCACAACCGAGTTCCTCACTTTCCTTTACAATATACTTCTGATAATGGAACACCTAAAAGTTGAACATTATATTCATGATGTAGTCTGATCAGGGCCATATTTACTGCTCCTTTATATCAGGAAACAACACTTTGATTAATGCAAGCTAAGAATGAGTTTGTTTGTTTGCTTGCTGTGTCCAAAACTGTTGACTGATTTTGAACTTGTGGTGCAATGAAACTACTAAGTTCTTTCTATAGTAGCTGTTGTCTAACTCAGTCTCACCTGTCTTAGCATATGCCCTCCCTAAGAGAGATCTTTAAAAATGGTTATTGACTAGCCCCAAATCTTTTAAATTAACCATTTTAAAGACTATTCTAATGAAGTTCTATGAACTAATGAAATTTTAATGAACTAAAAAAAAGTTCACTTTTTAAACAAAATGTAAGAATTTGCCTTTGTCTTAATTAAATTTTATCTAAATGATATAAAAGCTATGTGAGATTGCTTGGTGGACCTTTTCACATGTTATAGAGGAAAGGAATATAATATAGAATGGAAGCAAAGGAACGGCATTTCATTCCATGGGCTATATGAAAGTCAAGAACAGGTTACCTGAGTAGAAAGAATAAATAGCTTTGTGTACTAGGAACATTACTATATGCTGATAGAAAAGAACACCAAAGTAGGAGAGTAAAATGGTGGTTGCAAAACTATTTATAATAAAAAACTTGAGAATTTGAAAAGCTATTATTTATTTCTAGGTTATGGATACAACTTAAATGATTGATTAAAGTGATTCATAAGATGGTTGCTGATGTTAAGTTAAAGGCATTTATTAAAAGCCTATTATATATTAGGTCTTATGGTTACAAAAATGAAATAATCGCTACCTTCACTGAGTTTTACATTCTTGTGATGGGGGAAGGAAGGAAAAATAACATCCACACAAAGATACATACAAAATAAATGTAAGATAAATTTAATTTGGAGGGCACCAGAAGCCAGGAATATCAGAAAAGGCTTCTCATAAAAAGAGTTTCTCAGAACTATGGAGACTGAATGCTAATCAAAGCATACTATTTTCACTTTTAAAAAAGTTTCCTTTTTCTAATGATTTTTCCCTTTTGCTGTGATTTTTCTTTCATAACATTACTAACATGGAATAGGTTTAAACTGATTGTACATGTATAACCTATATCAGATTGCTTGCTGTCTTGGGGAGGGGGTGGGAGAAAGGAAGGAAGAAAAAAATTCAAAACTTTCAATCTTATAAAAATGAATGTTGAAAACTTTTTACATGCAACTGAAAAAAAATAGTACTGTGAAAAAGTAAAGAAAATAGTGTCTCAGCTAAGATTAGAAGGAAAAAAGAAAGTGATTCTAAGAGACAAAAGAAAGAAGGTAAAGTATCTAGAATGGAGGACAGTATGTATAAAAGCAAAGATGAGACAGTGTTGTGTGAGGAACTTTAAGATCAGTCTGGATTCACCTTAGAATGCAAAAAAGGGGGGGGGGCGATATATAATAAACAAGGTCAAAGATATAAGTTGAGTCTAGGTTGGGAAAGGTTTTTAAAAGTCTAACAAGAGAATTCAACTATTTGGAGAATGTGAGGCAGGGAGATCAATTAGAACCTGCAAAAAGCCTGGATGGAAAGTGCTAAGAATTGACAATATTTGTTAACTTTTTTCATTATGTGGACTGAGTGAAAATAAAGAATCATAGATATCATCCAGTCCTATAAATCTAGATATGTGAGTTGGAGAGGTATCATATTGAGAAGTAAGAGGGTTTATGCCTCAGAAAGCAGAAATATAGAAAACAAGGATTAGGCAAGCAGTATCAGTAGGAGTTTGATAGCTATAAGCAAAGTACAAGTTGACTGCAATTATATAGTACCAGTACAACTCCCAAAAAGGTTATGAGTAAAAGCTGCATATATCTTAAGTATCTTGAACTTTCAAAGTTTCTATGTAATCTAGATATCCAATAAGTCTAATTACCATAGATTATATCTTATAGTCCAATAAAGAGTTTCAATTTTTTTAAAAGAAGGATAACATTTCAAACTGGTATACTGTTTCTATTTTATATTGAGTCTAAAAAAGCACAACATAGGCATCGTTCCTGCTTAAAAATGGAAAAACTGAAGACACAATGGTATTACCTAAAATCATTAAGTCAGGTAAATGGCCCAAATCTATAGTTCTATTAAGATAAATGCTATGCGTATGTCTTTGTACATGTCCTAAGTCAATGGACTTTTTATTCATATTTATAATAAATTAGCAGTAAACAGAAGTGTTATAAGAGCGACTTTCATTCATCATATCTCAGGGTTCTGATTACTGAGCAAGATGTTGCAGCTTAGAAAATGTTTTCAAAGACATTAACTTTCTACACAGCAAAAGTATCAATGAGAACACAAGATAAGCACTCTAGCCACTCTTGTTTCTCTTTTACATTTTAGACCGGCAAAGAACTTCAAGCAATTACCTGGACTGTCTAGCCAAGAGACCAATTAATTTTTCTTTCTGTCCCTCTTCAAATTTCATCATTATCATATAATAAATAATTTTCTTACAATTAATTCAGGAAAAAAAGATTTCTTATTAAAAATAACTTATTTCAGAAGAATTAAAATATCAAGAACTAATAAAAAACTCACCATATTTGGCACATTGGTAACTGGAGTATTTTTGATGTCAGTAGGAAAGGGTGGCAAACTGTTCACCATGCCTGGTTTGCTTGATAATTGAGGATTTACTCCAGTAGCTCCCATTTGTTGCCCTCCAGTCTGACTAAAGGGTTGCCCAAATGGACTTGTGTTGCCAGTCATTCCCATCTAGAACAAAAACAAAATGTCACTTATTAAGATGTGAATAAAACCAAAAGAAAAGGAAGGAAAAAAATTGTGGTCAAAATAGTAATTTTCTATTTAAGTTCCACCTCTACTGTAAATAATATCAATTAATCAACAAGTATGAGTCAGGTACTATAAAAGGCAATTGTCACACAAATACAAAGAATGAAGCAATCCCTATGGACAAGGAACTTGCACACACACACAGCTTATATGTGCATAAATATATAAATGTATATATAAAACATGTACGCAGGATAAATATAGGTAATACATTGTACAGGTACATGCACATTCACTAAGTCATTAAAGCAAAGGTAGTTTATGAAGGAGAGTGCTAGCAGTTGGAAGAATCAGAAAAGTTTCATGTAGAAGGTGGTATTTCAATTGTAACTTAAAGGAAACAAGATTCTCTTTGGGGTAAAAATAAGGAAGGGGCACACTGCAGGCTTGAGGAAAAAGCAAAAGGAGGGGATGGAGTAAGATGAATGAGGAACAAGAAAAAGCCAGTTTAGTAAGAAAGGGAAAGCAATAGCTGATAAAGCTTGAAAGATAGGTTAAAGCCAGATTGTCAACATTTTATAAAGTTAAATAAAAGAATTTGTATTTTATTCTAGAGGCAACAGGAAGTCACTAGAGCTGGAATGGGCAGACGAATGCTTAAGAAAAATGGTGTTGGTACCAATGTGATGAAAGAATTAAGAGTGGTAAGAAGCTATAGGCAGGGAGAATAAGTTAATAAGTATTGCAATAATCAGAGCAAAAGTTGATAAAGATCTGAATTAAAGGGATTAGTATAAGTGGTTAGACTGAATAGATGTTGTACAGGAAAAAAAATGGCAAAATTTAGCAACATGAATAATGAGGGAAAATATTAAGCGAAATGCATGACAATACCAGGATTTCAAACTTGAGACAAGGGATGCCTCTAGTAGAAATAAGTTAAGTTTGGATAGAAAGTTGGGTTTCAAATTAAAAATGGATTCTGTTTTAGACATTTTGAGTTTAACTTGAAATCTTTGATAAAATAGGCAATGCAATTGAGGGGATGGAGATAAACTAGGTCAAGGGAAGAAAATGGGACTGGATATGTAGTTTTGGGAGTTATATACCTACTTAAACTGAGAGGAATCGATGAGGTTAGCAAGAAAAATACAGACTCAGAAGAAAAAAGAGACTAGAGAAGAACCTTGGATCATCATAAGTTGTGCTTGGAACCTATCAATAATCTAAACATATACAAAAGCTACATCAAAATAATAGTTTTTAATCCTTGCTACCTAATCCCTCTTCCTATAACCAAACTTTACCACATCAACAAGACAGCATCAAAAAAGCATAATCCTTCACATTCGATTATCACAGGGAAACTTCTCATCTAAATTTTAATATTTAATTATACTGTCTAATTTAAGAACAGTTTGTCATTCATTTGCTTCTTTCATAGTCTTTCACAACTTCTTGTATAGTCTATATGAGGTTGGTGCCCAAGAAAGTGAATAACAATTAGAAGAGCTCTTTTCCTAAATCTTCCACTTAACACTGGCAGACTTGACATTTCTAGTCTCCCCAAATACCAATTTGCTTATAGGATTTTACCAGGTGATAGGGAATTAAATAGTTAGGATCAGCATTAGAGTATAACCCAGAGTCAATATTTCTAGTTGTCCTATTTCAAATGGCCAAGACTAGATTACTACAGAAAAATGATGAAGATAATCTCCCATATTATAAAACCTATAGCAACTTCTGAAGCAATGGTCACCATATGTACATATTATAATCCTACATCCTTCCTACTACAAAAAGTCAACTTTATATTATTCCATGAAAATGGGATGGAATGGGGGGGGGGGGGGAGAGAAAGAAAAATAAAAATTTCCAATGAAGTAGGGTCATACAACTAAGAAGATTAGCAACAGGAAACTGTAAAAGAAAACTCAAGGAAATAGGAACTTAAAAAAGTACTGACAGAAGTGTGAACAAAAACCATAGCAACAATGGCTATAAGAAAAATTCGTTGATAAATTGTAGAAATATGTACAGAAGAGTTGCACATGTTTAACATATACTGGATTACTTGCTGTGTAGGGGATGGAGTGGGAAGGAAAGGAGAAAAAAATTTAGAACACAAGATTTGGCAATGTTGAAAACTATTTATGCATGTGTTTTGAAAATAAAAACCTCTACAAAAGAAAAATACTTGACAATTATCTATCTATATAACATAAGTATCTCCACCCCCTCATTCCCAAATTGTTCACATCCTAAATAGTAAAATAAACTCCAAACTTTAAACAGACAAGAAATTGTTAACGATTCACTTTGATGATTCACTAGCAAAAAAAAAAAAAAAAAGAGGGAAAATAGGATTTCCACTATGGTTCCAAGCTCTAAAACCTATGATTCTATTAGGAAACTTGCTTAATTCATTAGGTTATTATGGTATAAGAATGAATTTTGTTTCCGTCTGGTATAAACTGATGATTTCACTGATATAGTAAACTCCTTTTACCAAAGCAAATGTACAAATAAGATAGTCTTGGAAATTTGCCTGGTTCCCTGAGATTAAGTGACGCTCAAAGTCACACAACCATTCATTAAGCACAGAGACAAAACTAGAATCCACAAATAAGATTGCCTAAATACAGAGTCAGAAAGGCAGTATATTGATAGGAAAAACACATCAGATCAGATCCAAATTGTATCAAGAAATTTGAGATATTACTTGCTGTCTTGGGGAAGGGAGTGGCAAAGGAGGATTGCAGAAAAAAATTGGAACACTAAGTTTTACAAAAATGAGTTAAAATTATCTTTATATGTATTTGAAAAAATAATAATCGAGAACATTTTTAAAATTCCATTTAAAAAAAAAAAAACACAATGACTTTTCCAGTCTAGATTGGCATTAAGAGAAAGACAGCCTATGGACAGTGGGAATAGAGACTAGCCAGGATCACACAGGGAGCTCTGTAATTCCCAGAAAATGAAAGAGGATCAGGATAAACTCAAAGGTAAGAAAAAGTCTTTACCCCAAACTAGGGCAGGCACTTTAACCTTACAAAGAGTACAGAATAAGTGCCAAATGATAACTATCACTCAAGACCAGGTACTTAATGGTTACTAGCCTTAGAATGTGTACTGATTGAGGAACAAGTTCAGAAGTATACACAGCAGTTGAGAAGCTCAGGCTCCTAGAGTGAAGCAGAATCCAGCTCCAGCTCTAGACCAGTCAAAAGTCTTCAGGATAGCTTGGGACAGGAATCCCAGACCAAAAGGAAGCATTTGTTTCTTTTATTTTCAATCTACAGAATTTTCCCATTGGGTGACAGTGGAAGGGTCCAACAACAATCTCCAACCAGAAACAAACCTATATATAGGATCTTGCTCAAAACCAAAAATAAGTCAGAAACTTGCAGAGCTGAGAATCAGACTTTGCCCTCGATCTCATCTGAGAACATTGAAAAATCGTAGGTTCCCAGCCTGAGCTACCCACAAAAGCAATAGCAAGATCAGCCCAAGGGTTTTCTCCATAAAAACAGGGAGCCTAGGGATAGCTAGGTGGTGCAATGGATAGAGCACCAGCCCTGAAGTCAGGAGGACCAGAGTTCAAATTTGACCTCAGATACTTAACACTTCCTAGCTGTGTGACCTGGGCAAGTCACTTAATCCCAATTTCCTCAGCAAAAAGAAAAAATAAATAAATTAACAAGAAGCCTTGATCTAACATAAAAGCCAAAGTTAGGAAACAAGTAGAGTAAAAATATGAGCAAACAAGAAATTTTTTTTTACTATTAACATACTATGGCAACAGAGATGCCCAGGATAGAAACTCAGAATAAAAGAATAACTACAACATTCAAAAGCAATGCTTAAACAAAAATACAAATAGAATTCCTGGAAGAGATGAAGAGTTTGTTTAAAAGAGTTTACAATGTTTTTGCAAATTAAATGAAAATTCTCAAGGAAAAAAGAAATGAATTATGAAAGAAAAATGGGAAAAAATTAATAGCTTGGCACATGAGGTACAAAACCTTACCTAGCAACAAACTCCCTGAGAGTTACAATGGACCAAAAAGAAGATAATGACTTAGAGAAAAGGAAATCTTTATAAAAAGAAGTCAAAAGACTGAAAACATTTTTTTTTTAAATTAAATTATCTCATAGCAAAAATAAGTGACCTGGAAAACAAAGAAAGAAGGGAATATTTAAAGTGCACTGGACTACTTAAAGGAAACATTGAAAAACAAAATACACCTCAGAAATCATATTTGAAGAAACTGAAAACCACCTATAAGTCTTAGAAATAGAGGATAAAGAAAAAAAAATCATTTATTTCCTGAATGAAACTTCAAAATGTAAACTCATGAAAATCATATTCAAAATCCAGAACTTCTAAGAACAAAAACATTAAAGCATCCAAAAACCACTCCCTTTCAATAAAGGGAGTTGAAAGTTTCAGAATAAATACTCCAGAAGGCTCCATAACCAGGAATAACTTATTTGGCAAACAGGAAAATCTTACAAGGGGAAAACTAAGACCATTAAGTTTTTAAACTTCCAAACATTCTTGATGAAAAGACCAGAATTACATAAAAAACTCTGAAGTACAGAAATAGTAGTTTAGAAAAAATATAAAAATGAATGAATATGAATGAAAAGTTTAAGGAACAAGAACAAACTGTTTATATTCAAATACAAAGAGATGTTGCCTTTATATCCTCTTTGAACTTCCTCATCAATAGGATCTTGTAAGAGAAAAGCTCTAAGTAGAAAGCTTCAGAGTGATTCTATTATGTCTTTAAGATCTCAAGAGAAAGTGAGGGGAAAAAAGAACATACTAAAGAAGGAAAAGTTGTGGAAAATTATCTCACATAATGGAATATATAAGAAAAAGCCTATATAAACAAGAAGGAAGGGGGCAGATGGAATGGCTTGTTGAATTTCACTCTTATCTGAAGTGTTAAAAAGAGGGAAGAATGTATACATAAATACGTACACAGTACATAATACATTTAATTATCTAAAAACATTACTCTGGGGCTATACAAACTTTACCAAACTCTCAAAGAAGTCTATGACACACAAAAAGGTTAAGTTTTAAAATAATGTAAGTCTATAGATTCACACAAATGGTAAGTAAAAATCTGTCAACATGTCTCCTTTCTATCTAAAATTTATTTTAATTTTTGAGTTTTTAAAAAAACTTTTTAAGAATCAAATACTGTTCTAGGCTAATTCATGTAGTTATTTACACATGTAGTTATCCAACCTTGTCTGTGTTAGTTTTTATTTTTAATTTCTAGCTTTTATTTATTCCTTTATCTATCTATTTATTTATTTGCTTGCCCTTTGCCTTGTATAAGTCACCCATATCTTTTTATCAAATATGTAAATCAAATAACATGATGTAAGACAAATATCACTTTGGTAAAGTTAATTTATATGCATATCACAAAAAACATTCCTTATAGTCTAAATTGGTTTCTTCTAACTATTTTCAACAAAGGCTAGACCAGACAGTTGTAATTTGATAATCCCTTTAGAGAGTGTTAGATATGTTGAAATTGCTAACATGCTATTTTTATAGTCCAAGAAATTTGGGGATAAAACACAGAAAAACCTTTTCTATACCAAAGAACTCAGAACCTTCAAATTATAACTTACGTTACAAAATCAAAATTTATAAACATGGGAAAGCTTTATCATTGTCATTCACAAATATAACTACAATATTATTTGTAATAATTTTTCCCTATTGGTGTTCATTTTTATTTTTACCTAGAATTAGAAAGGCTAGCTATAAAAATAAAATGAAGGAAATACTTATAAACATAAACAAAAAGACAAAATTATCTCTGATACTGGGAGGAAGTAATGGTTCGTTTTTTTTAAAGATCAGCAAATTCACATGGATCCAAAAAAAATATATTTCTATGTATGATTAATAAAATGTCTGAAGGAGATAGAAAGAGATTCAGTTCAAAGTAACTATAAAATAGATAAAATATTAAGAACATGTAGAATGCATATAAATATAACTATAATCTCTCTTTGGAGAAATAAAACATAATGAATGATCATCTATTTGGAACACACAAATAAAATAAAAATGATGCATATAAATCACCAGGTTTGGTCATACAAAAACTATCCCAAAAAACTTTATATAGAACCAGAAAAAATGCTAAAATTATTTTTGAAATATCATAAAGCTTAAGCCTTCAAGGGAAATAAAGAAAAAAATATGATAATTCAAAGAGTCCAGCATCAATAGATATCCAACTACAGTGTAAAGTGGTAAATGATGAAAATTAGCTGACAGAAAGCAGATCCCTAAAATCAGCTAGATCTAGGAGGAAATGAACAATGGTTAAGTGAAGAATGCAAACTACATCAACAAGAACTGTTGGGAAAATTGAAAAGAAGCCAACTGGAAATGATGTAGACATTCATTATCTTACTACCTTCATCCATCACCATTTTACACTATCAAAAATCATATAACACAATGTTCCAAGTTGACAAGCAACTTAAAGGTCTATTATTAAAAGATGAGAATACAAAAAATAGAGATGCTTTTTAACAATTATGTTGACTATTAAGGGGGAAAAAAAGAAAAGAAAGTGATTGCAAAAATCAAAAGAGACTCATTTCTATTACATGAAATAAACAAGTATTAGCAAGAACAAAACTAATGCAACCAGAAGGGAAATTGCAGAATGGGGAAAAACTTTTATAAGAAATACCACTAATAAAAATCTGGCATCTAAAATCTATAAGGAACTACTACATATATGTGAGAGCAACATCCAACAGTTAGCTGAATGATATATTTTCAAAATAATACAAACTATCAATCACAGCTTTAAAAAGTATGCTCCCCATATCACTAATAAGAAAAATGCAAATGAAAACAATTTAACAGTTTTCCTTCAAACTCCTCAAAGGTCAAAAAAGAAAAAAAGAATAGAATGATCTATGTAAATTGTGGGAAGACTGATAAGCACATATACTGTTAATGGAGGTGTGAATTAGCCTAATCTTTCTGGAAAATAATTAGGAATTTTAGAGAAAAATAACTGCTCCCGTTCTTTGAGATAAAGCATGGCACAGTAAAAAAGACTTCTGGATTTGAAACGAAAGATCCTGAGCTCAAATCCTAGGCTCTGTTATTTACTACCTGTGTGATCATGGCTAATTCATTTGATATTCTGGAGCCTGAGTTTTCTCATTTGTTTCTTTCAGTTCATTGTCTATGATCCTCTATAACTCAAAACTCACTGGCTACAAAACTTATGGAGAAAGAAAATAATAGGAAAAGTAAGTAGTACAGGTATTATCATTTCCATTTTACAGAAGGAAAAACTAAGAATGGTTCAGTGACTTGTCTGTGGTTGTACAGCTAGCAATTGTCTCAGGTGGATTTAGATTTTCAAGATTCTAACAATATTAAATACACTACACCATACTGTTCCCTCTATTCTTATGCATACAGTATTATCTAATATAAGTTAAAAGAATAATGGAAGTTAAATTGGATAAATAAGGTTATGCTATTTTAAACCATTTTCTTTTTTTCTTTTTTTCCTCTGAGGCTGAGGTTAAGTGACTTGCCCAGGGTCACACAGCTAGGAAGTGTTAAGTGTCTGAGACCAGATTTGAACTCATGTCCTCCTGAATTCAAGGCTGGTGCTCTATCCACTGCGCCACCTAGCTGCCCCTGTTATGCTATTTTAAAAGAATCCAGATTTTCATGAGATGAATCCACTGTATTATGCCCTGATTCTAATTGGAATATCATATTCTGTTCTGAAAACTCCATTTTAAGAAGAATATTTACAAGATGGATCACATCAGAAGAATAATGTATTACCATATTATATGAGGATTAAACAATAAACTTAAATGGAGGGGGGCGGGGGAAGAGGATTTATATAACTTCTACTTGGCCCCATAGGAATAATAACATAAGCTAACAGAGAGGCAAACTTTAGTTTAATATAAGCAAATAATTCCTACCCATTAGAGTTATCCAGAAATGGAATGAGCTACCTTGGGGAAGAGCTCCTCCTCATTAGAGGTCTTCACACAAAAGCTGGATAAATAGTTTTTATATTTTCAGAACTTCTGTGCTCCCTTCCAACTCTGAGATGCCATATCATCATGAACAGAGATTCCACTGGAGTTGATACGTCACCTTATAATAAAAAATTATAACAAAGGTGGTTTGGCTATACCAGTGACTAATCAATCCAGCCACAAGCATTTATTTAGTGATTTCTATCTGCCACATACCTAGAATATAAAGTCAGAAATGAAAACAGTCCTTGCTTTCAATGAGCATAAATTTTATTGGGGAGATAGCATGTATGTATTATGTGTATGTATTAGTATAAATATACATGAATAGGTGAATGTACACCCATACACAAAATACTTTGGATTTAATTTTCATCCAGTGATAAAGCTCTAGATTACAGGATGGTTATATGAATACAGAAAAGAAGTTAAGTATGACAGATTTTGTGGACTCTGAATCCACAAGATATGGTAATTAATGGAAAATGAGGGACATCTTAAATACTTAAGACTCAGAAATCTCTTTCCTAGGACTAAATTTAAGGACTTTTTTTTTAAGAAGGGAAAAACTACAGGTGCAAAAAGATTTTTCAATTGTCAAAGCCTTTGGTTTTTCTCCCTTCTACCTAGTCCCCCCAATGAGGGAAAAATAAATCCAATGACTTATAACAAGTATGGTCAAACAAAGGATTCTCAAATTGCTCATGTCCAAAAAATGTGTGTTCTTATTAGTCTACTGCTTTTGGTTAAGAGAGGGTAGTAGTTGATTACCAGTTCTTTGGAAATATGACTGATAAGCACTAATTAAAAGTTCTTACAAATCTTAAGATTAGTTATTTTTACAATGTAGATGTCCTAAGCATATAATGTTCTTTAGATTCTGTTCACTTGTTTATCAGCTCATACAATTCTTTTCAAGTTTTTCAAAAATGGAATTTTTCATTATGTTCATATACCAGATCTCATGAAGCAAGATAATTGGTATTAAATATGTATGCCTATATTGGATTTAACATAAATTTTTAACATGTTTAACATATATTGGATTGCTTGCTAAGGGAGGGGGTGAAAGGAAGGAGGAGGGGGAATTTGGGTTATCCATGTATATATTATATATATATATATATATATATGTATTTTAAATAATACATTTTAATATTGAATGAAATCATTTATACGTTTGCCTGATATGTTATTGTAAAAGGATTTTGCATTTGATATGAAACATGTCAAACTTTTCAGTATTTCTTTAAGCTTCTACCACTAATCTACATAATTTTCAAATATCAATTTAAGTGGAAAAAATACATTTATTATTTATTATGACTAATAATCTTACATAATACTTCCCACTTTAAAGCATTCTTCATCTTATTTTCAGTGATCAGATACTTATATCCATGTATATATTTTGAACATAAAAGGCTTTAAAAAAAAAAAAGATTTTTAAAAAAAGATTATGGGTTCCCAATTTTTTTCTTCCTCCCTTTCTTACCTCCCCCTTGCCCAAGACAGCAAGCAATCTGATATAGGTTATACATGTACTATCATTTTAAGCTTTTTTCCAGATTGGTCATATTGTAAAAGAAAAATCAGAACAAAAGAAAAAAAAAAAAAAAGCTGGGGGAAGTCAAGGAAAAAAAAAGGAAATAATATGCTTTGATTCCCATTCAGTCTTCATAATTCTCTCTCTGGATGTGGTTGTCATTTTCCATCCCAAGTCTCTTGGAATGTCTTAGACCAAGACAAGCCTATCATAGTTACAGCAAGATTATGTGATCATCAACTATGTTCAATGTTTTCCTAATTCTGCTTACTTCACTCAGTATTGACTCATGTAAATTTTTCCAGGCTTTTCTGAAGTTGACCTGTTAGATGAGTCTGTTTTCTAAACCAGTGTTATGCTTGACTTCTACTTCTCTCCACTTAGAAATGAAATAAAAGCCATTTTGCCACATAAAGGTGCTCTTTTTCTGTCCTTAGCTTCCTCATTATAGGAACTGCTTTACAAAATATTTCAAAGAAATTGAGATAAAAGTTAATGTCTTTTCATTTAGTGACATGGTAAATAGAGTTCTGGGTCTCAAAGCATGAAGACCTGATTTCAAATGTGACCTCAGATTTTGATACTAGATCAAAAAGGGAAAAAACTGAGTAAGAAAACAAAATGTGAGTAAACAACAATAAAAAAAGTAAAAATGTTATGTTGTGATCCACACTCATTTCCCACAGTCCTCTCTCTGGATGTAGATGGACTCTCTTCATCACAAGATCATAGGAACTGGCCTTAATCATCTCATTATTGAAAAGAGTCATGACTATCAGAACTGATCATCATATAGTCTTGTTGTTGCCAAGTAAATGATCTTCTGGTAATGCTCATTTCACTCAGCATCAGTCCATGTAAGCCTTTCCAGGCCTCTCGGAAATCATCCTGCTGGTCATTTCTTATAGAACAATAATATTCCATAACATTCATATGCCATAACTTATTCAGTCATTCTCCAACTGATGGGAATCCACTCAGTTTCCAGGAACTCAATCTTACAAAAACGAATGCTTAAAACTGTCTTTACATTTATAACTGGGAAAATAAAATATTAGAGAAAAATAAGACTTAGCTAATCTGATCAAAACCAACATCCAAGACAACTTCAAAGACCTATGATAAAAAATATTCTGTACTTGCAGAGAGAGAACTGATGAACTCTGAGTGTAGACTGAAGTATATATTTTCATTTTCCTTTTATTTCTTTTTTTTAAAATCTATTCTTTGTGCAACATGCCTTATATGGAAATATAGTTTACACATCTTTACATGTATAATTGATATACTGCTTACCTTCTAAAAAATTGATGGATAGACAAAAGAGAAATTTGGAATTCAAAAAGATCTTAAATGAACATTAAAGATAAATAAATGAAATTTTTAAAAAAGAAAAAGGAAACAAACTCATCTGTATAAGTCTAGATAGGAGCAATACTCAAAGATTAATTACATTATTTCACAAAGCCAGAAAGGTAGCAGAAAGAAAAATAAACATTGTAGAAAGCTTGGTAAGAATATTCCAGATGACACAGATTACCCCAAGAACACTGACAAAGGTGGGGTGGGGAGGAGAAAAAAATAAACAAATATATTTATCAACTTTTAAAAAACAATATTCTTATCCCGGATGATAGTAGAACTAACAAATAAGAACTACAACAGTACTTTAGTACTTAATAAAATCCATTCACTGGGCATACATTTTAAAACTTTCCAGCTTATAAATACTAAGCTTACATTCTACTAGCACAATCTTCAAAAAGTTAGTTATTACCAAGTCATAATAAGGCATAGAAACTGGACATTTGTGAAGTTTGAACTGTAAACTCAAACTTTATCATAAACATTCTGAAAGTATAATAAAATAATTTGATGAAACTATATAATTTATAAACCATTCATAACTGAAAAACAATTATTTCCTTTGATGCAACTATAGCTATCCAAAAAATGTTTTGCTACAGTAGGATTTTTCATCTCATGTCTTCACACCTCACTATCAATTTATAAAAACAAATTAAATGGATAAGATATATAAAGAATTTTCTTAAAAAGAAAAAGGCCAAAAGTATAGTATATGATTGTCTAACTTAATATTTCAAAATTTTATTTAAGGGTATTAATTTCTTTTAATTAATATTAAGAACAAAACTAATGACTAGCTATGGTCATATTTTCCTGAAAAGCCAAAAGTGGTTGGGTATTGTTGTTGTTGTTGTTTTTGGCATTCTACAAAAGCTGGATAGAAGCCAAAGAAAACAGTTTTTATGAAAAGACATAACAGCATTCAGTTGTCCTTTATCACATGGTCTCTTGGAATCCTTCCAGTTACTCATCTTAGACAAATAAAGAACAGAAATACCAACTTGTTATAAAGCCATAGATATTGCTGTGGCCATCAAGTATCAAATAGGTAAGTAAACATCTCGAGTTGAAAAAAAAAATTGGAGAAAAAATATAAATACTGTTAAATGTACTTTAGAAGCCCAATACTGTGCTGCTGTTGCTTCTTTTTCTTGCTACTAATACTAACCTACCACAAAATAAATGATTAGAGAAATTTTTCAACCCAGAATAACTGAAAATTTCCCTTAGGGAGAAAATATTAAGCAGAAAGTTGGAAATAATTCTGACATGATGCTGGATAGGCAAGGTCTCAAATTAGTTCACTGTGCTTATGTGTACATAGGTAAATAAACTTAATCCAGAATGATTAAGAACACTAATGGAGAAAGAACTCTTATGTTCAAAAAAATTCAATGGGGAAAAAAAATGGATAGATGTTTACAGAAAAGTGATTCTGGAATGACATCTTACACTATATGTACAACAATAAATTAGAAATGGATAAATGCTTTCAAAATTTAAAAGCTTTATGTTAAAAAGTTTAGAAGGGAACAAGAAGGTTTTAGTTCAAGGAATCTATAATCCAATTTAATATTAATTTTAAAATGCCTAACAGACTACTTAGGTTATAAGGATAGGGGTTGGATCTATGATTTCAATAGTTTAGGGATCTGCCAGGTGAAAAAGCTCCTTTTCAGAATACAGATTAGCATTTTCTTTTCAACTTATTGTCTTAGATATTTGACTCCAAAGTGGAGATATTACTGCACCTTAGCAAAATAATATGAAGAATTCAAAGGAACATGTGAAGATTTGTGGGAAGCCAACAAAGCAGAATTAACAAAATTACATATATAATTACCAAAACTGTGAATGAAAAACAATGCTAAAATAAATAAAACATAAGTTTAAAACTATGGACAATATTGCTATTTGTTTATAATGCACATACTTGTTCTAATAAAAAGAAAAATTATTAAAGTGCAAATTCACATGTACTATTAATCATTCTTGTATGCCATTGCTTTATTTTATTGGGGATTACCTATTGTGTGGGGCTAATTGGGAATATAACAGAAGATATGTAAGATATGCCAAACAATTTATCAAGAAAAAATGGGGGAAGAGTATAAAAGGGAAAACCAAGATGAACTGTATTCCATAAACTCCCGTCTATTTTCAATAATGAGATTCTGTGACACATTCTTTATTACAAAAGCCAATTTTAACATGAATGTTCTCCTAATGAAATTATACGGCTACAAATAATTAAACTTCACAATCTCAGATAAAAAAAAGTACGTACAGCTGAATGGCAAGGCAAAGATATGATAGGTGTGGGCAGACTACAATATTTCATCAACAAGGAACTACATGATATGGTACTGGTAGGAGCAGTTAAGATCAAAAAAAGAATGGGAAAAATTTCAATTTTAAGTTCATCATGTCTCTTTTGGACTCATGGTTTATCATTGTGTTGCTAAGAGTTCTAAAGACTTTCAAAGTTGTTTTTCTCTATTTTCATTACATAAACTGTCCTACTTTCCACTTCATATCAGTTCATAAAGGACTTGTCATTTTCCTCTTAAATTGCCAATTTCATTAATTATGACACAATAGTATTCTAGTAATATCACAATATGTTTAACCGTTCTCCAATAGCAAAACATTTCCTCAGTTTCTAATTTGGGACTATCACTTAAAGGCTAAATATGCTGATATATAATAGTTCTTTTTCCTCTTTCTTTGAGGATATAAGCTTCCTAGTGGCACAGGTAGGTCAAAAGGAATTTAATTTGGTAACTTTTGGGGCACAGTTCCAAATTCCTTTTCAGAATCATTGATCAATTCACAGCTCCACCAACAGGCCACAGCTCCCCACAGCTCTTCCAACATCTGTCATTTTCTTCTTTTATCATCTTTGTCAATCTGACAGGTGTGAAGCGGAACTGTTTTAATTATATTTCTTTAATTAGGATTTAAGGCTTTTTTTTTTCATAATATTGTTGATAGCTTGGATTCCTCTCTTTGAAATCTAATTCTTTTCTTTGACTATCACTAAGGAATGGCACTTAAGTCTTATAAAGTCTACTTATATATCTTAAAAATTAGACTTTTACTGAAGAAACTTGTTAAAAATTTTCTCCCCTTTTAATTTTAACTAATCCATTTTATCTTGTCAACTTCTTTATCATTTAAAAGTTATAAACTTTTCTCTATCCAGAGATTGGAAAAATAATTTCTTTCCTTCTCTTCAAATTTATTTAAAACTTTTTACATCTGGTTCATATTCTTATTTAGACTTTATCTGGATATATGGTTTGATGTTTTGATCTAAAGCTAATTTCTACCAAATGGATGCCCATCAATTGGAAAATGGCTCAATAAATTATGGTATATGAATATTATGGAATATTATTGTTCTGTAAGAAATGACCAACAGGATGATTTCAGAGAGCACTGGAGAGACTTACATGAACCAATACTAAGTGAAACAAGAAGAACCAGGAGATCATTAAACACCGCAACAAGACTATACAATGATCAATTCTGATGGCGTAGCTCTCTTCAACAATGAATTGATTCAAACCAGTTCCAATTGTTCTAATGAAGAGAGCTCTACTCCCAGGGAGAGGACTATAGGAGTTGAGTGTGGGCCACAACATGGCATTTTCACGTTCTGTTGTTGTTTGCTTTTATTTTTGTTTTCCTTCTCAGGTTTCTTTTTTCTTTCTAGATCCAACTTTTCTAGTGCAGCAAGATAAATGCATGGATATGTATGCATACATTAGATTTAACATATATTTTAATATGTATTGGAATACCTGCCATCTGGGGAGGGGGTAGGGAGAAGGAGGAGAAAATTTGGACAGGTTTTGCAAGGGTCAGTGTTGAAAAGTTACCCATGCATGTTTTGTAAATAAAAAGCTATAATTTTTTAAAAAAGAAAGAAAATTTAATCCCTTAGGTTCTGAAGCCTGGGTAGAATCCCAACCACTTGATGTCTCCAAAGGATTTTTTGAATAGGTCACAGTCATTTCTCTGCCAAATAGGGACTTATTCATTTTACTTTAAACAAACACTATGCATGATAATTGTGGAAATATGTATAGAATTATACATGTTTAACATATATTGGATTACTTACCTTCTGGGGGAAGGGGTATGGGAGGGAAAAAACAAATTGGAACACAAGGTTTTGCAAGGGTAAATGTTGAAAACTATGTATTTTGAAAATAAAAAGCTCTTTAAAAAAATTTATAAACAACCACAATGTTTTTACTTTGCTCACACTTAACTGAAAATTCTACCCTGTTCTATGTGTAAAAACATTTAAAGCATTAAAAAAAAAAAAAAAAAAAAAAACTGTTGGGTGTAGAGTCCCTGCCCTCATGAAGCATAAAGTTTAGCAGAAAGAGATGACACACATACAAATGATTATATGCTTTACCCTTCCATTTATTTTTATGGTTAAGGCCAATCTTCCCTTGTCCCCGTGTCTTGGTTTTCTTATCTTTATGACTTTATTAATGCTATTTTTTGAAATCTATAATTTCTTTCCTTACTTTTGCTTCTTGAATTCCTAACCATTCTTTGAGCCCAACTCATGCTACTTCTATAAAGTTTTCCCTGATCTACCCTTCCCTATGCACATGTATTATTTTATAAGAGATTATCTGGTGTGAAGGCAAAGATGACAAGATCTGAAAATAGGGTTGGTTTTGTTAAGGATGATATGTAAGCTGTTGGTTTGGGTAACTGGGGAAATGAAGCTGTGCTCACTAAGAAAATAAAAGTTCATTGGGGGATGAGGGAGAGAGACTTCAGGTAGAAAGATAATGAATTGTTTGGACATACTGTATTTGAGATACCTATGAAACAGTCAATTCAAGATGTCCAAAAGGCTGTTGATGATACAAGACTAGACTTAGCAGAGAGAGGGGTTAGGACTAGATATATAGAAATGGGAATTATCTGCATATAAATGATAATTGAACCCATAAGGAGCTAGCTAATGAGATCATTAAGCAAGGAACAAAGAGATAGAGATAGACCCTTAGAAGCCACCTATATTTAGGGGCTATAGCTAGAATGAAAAATGAACAAACAAATCTGACAGTGGATGGATGATAACAGGAAAAGAAAAGAATCATATAAAGTAAATGTAGAGAGAAACTCATCCAGAAGCAAAAATGTTTAATAACAAGATTGATAACTTTGGAGAGGGAAGTTTCAGTTAAATGACGTTGGAAGATAAGATTGTAGATTTGAAATAAAAAATAAAGGAAGTAGAGCCACCTAATGTAGATAGTTTTCTCAATAAATTTAAAGGGAGATAACAGACAGATCAATAGTAAACAAGGATGGCTGGATGAAGTGAGGTTTTTTGTTTGTTTGTTTGTTTGTTTTTTAAGGAAGAGTGAGGCAGAAAAGATGAGTAAACAGTAAGAAGAAATCAGTAGATAGGAAGAAATTGAAGATTGGATAGCAGCAAGGAGTGATAGAAGCATCAAATCAGTGGAAAAGACAAGAAGGGATAGGATCAAAAGTACATAGAGAGACTAGTCTTGCTAAGAAGGGCCCCACCTCTTAATACTAAACATGAGTAGAGATGGGATGATAGGGAAAGAGAGGAAAGAAGGGCAGTTCTCCACAAAAAGGCCTCAATTGTTTCAATAAAATATGAGATAAGATTCTTAGCTAAGGAGGCAAAGGGAAAAACTAGAGATGAAAAGATTGATTATAACCAATTTCAGTCTGATGTGCTAATTTTATAAGCTAACTCTCTATATTCCACTATAATCTCTATTGTAGAATGTCCCAAAGAAGGCTAAACAAGATCCAGGTGTGAAGCTGAAATGAGGCAAAAGAAAATGAAAAAGAGTACTTGGAAGTAGCAGATAAGTAAAAGAAAAAAAAATTTTTTAAGGTGCAAACAATGGCTTCAAGTAGAACTCACCCTCAAGTTAATTTTGTAAATAAAAATTTAAAAACATACCTAAGTTAAATTTCAACAATATTATTGATGGAATAAGAATTATAAATTTTCTTTATAAAGGTCCCTGTGCATACCAAAATATTCATAGCAGCACTTTTCTTTTGGTGGCAAAGAACTAAAAACAAAAGTACATGTCCATGGAATGGAGAATAGGGAATGGCTAAACAAATCTGGGTTTGTTTTTTTTTACTTTTACTAGTTTTTCTTTTTCTTTTTGAACTAAGTATTTAGTCCAGTTCCTGGGCTACATATAGTAACGATTTTTTGATCAAATTTTTCTCGTGCAGCAAGATAATTATATAAATACGTATGCCTATTTTGGATTTAATATATATATATTTTTATCATGTCTAGCATATATTGTATTACATGCCAACCAGGGATGGGGGTAGAGAGAAGGGGGAAAATTGGAACACCAAGAGTCAATGTTGAAAAAAATATCCTTGTATGTATTTTAAAAGTAAAAAACTGCAATTACATATATATATGTAGAAAGATTTAATAAATTCTTGTTGACATAGAAGAACTACATTGTGGAACATAAATGTCAGATTATTTTGATGTAATAATTGGTTATAATAATTTTTTTTCTATTGCTCTTATTTTTTTTTTAACATATATATATTTTTAAAAACTGTATGGTAATCATCTATGATAGACTTAGTTCCTCTCAGCAATAGAGTGATCCAAGACTATTCTAATAAGACTTGTGATGGAAAATCCATATCTAGAGAAAGAACTATGGAGACTGAATATAGATCAAAATATACTATTTTCATTTTTCTTTTCTTTCTTTCTTGTGGTTTTCTTCTTTTGTTCTGATTTTTCTTTCACATGATGAATATGAAAATGTTTTAAATTACTGTACATATATAATCTATATCAGATTTGCTATCTTGGGAAGAAGGGAGGTAAGGTAAAGAACGGAAAAAATTTGGAACACAAAGTTTAACAAAAATGAATGTTGAAACTATCTATACATGTATTTGGAAAAGTAAAATACTATTAAAAAAATGTAAAAGAAAACAATAACAAATGTTTGTTTTGTTTTGACTTGGCTAGGTCTGATTATTACTATTATATATGATTTGATGTTTTAGTCTTAATTCTTTCTTCTTTTTCATTATTTCCTTTTAGATTCTAGCTTTTTTGTTCCTGATGTATATATAGGTGTAGAGAAAATGTAATAAATCATTTTTAGAATCCTCACTGGTTTTTCCTTCTTCAAGCAAGTACTAGGATAGCCTTTAAACTAACCCCCTGTTTAAAAATGCTTAGAAGAAAGAAATTTGTGACCAAAGAAGAGCTGGAGATCATTATTGACCACAAAATAGATAATTTTGATTATATTAAGATTAAAAGTTTTTGTACAAACAAAACTTAATGCAGTCAAGATCAAAAAGGAAGCAATAAATTGGAAAAACATTTTTACATTCAAGGGTTCTGATAAAAGGCCTCATTTCTAAAATATATAGAGAACTGACCCAAAGTTCTAAGAATTCAAGCCATTCCTCCAATTGATAAATGGTCAAAGGATATGAACAATTTTCAGATGAAGAAATTGAAACTATTTCTAGTTATATGAAAATGTGCTCTAAATCATTATTGATCAGAGAAATGCAAATTAAAACAACTACACACCTCTCAGATTGGCTAAGATGCCAGGAAAAGATAATGACAAATGCTGGAGAGGATGTGGAAAAACAGGGACATGGATACACTGTTGGTGGAATTGTGAATAAACTCAACCATTCTGAAGAGCAATTTGAGACTATGCCCAAAGAGTTATCAAACTGGCCAGCAGTGTTTCTACTGGGCTTAAAACTCAGATCTTAAAAGAGTAAAGTGTGCAAAAATGTTTGTGGTAGCACTCTTTGTAGTGGGGCAAAAAACTGGAAACTGGGCGGATGGCCATCATTTGGAGAATGGCTGAATAAGTTATGGTATATGAATGCTATGAAATATTGTTATATAAGAAGTGATAAGCAGGATGATTTCAGATAGGCCTGGAGAAACTTGCATGAACAGAACCAGGAGCTCATTGTACAGGGCTACAGCAAGATTATGAGATGATTAAGACCAGTTCCAAAGGTCTTGTGATCAAAAGAACCATCTACACCCAGAGAGAGAAAGAAGACTAAGGGAATATAGCATTCTCACTTTTTGTTGTTGTTTGCTTGCATTTTATTTTCTTTATCATTTTTTCTGGTTTGATTTGATTTTTCTTATATGGTAAGATGATTATATAAATATGTATGCATATAAAAATAAATAAAAGTATCTCTTAGGATTGAATTGGTTATGAATACAAAACTCATGGCCTATGAAACTAAGCTTCAATCCATCTCTTGACAGAGAGCTTTAAATCTTTAAGATTTAACTTGAATAAAATAACAAGATCAACAAATTGGGCATGCAACTTAAAAAGCTAGAAAAAACAAACTCTCAATTAAATACCAAATTTGAAATTCTGAAAATAAAAGGGGAGATCAATAAAGCTGAAAGAAAACTATTGAATTAACTAGAAAGACAGAATACTATGTAGAAGAAGATATATTTTTGGGCAATGCCATTATGGGAATTCATTTGCTTGATTATACCTCTTTGATTATGAGGCTTTTGCTTTTCTTTTGGTGGGTGGGAAGAAAAAAATGTGTAATAAATGAAATCTTTTAAAATTCTTAATTTAAAAAATTGATTGAATAAGCCTCACCTGGGTGTAGCATCTCAATTCTAGGACCTCATTGAGTGACAGGAAAAAGAGGTTATCATTTCCTCCTTAACAGACATGACAAATTATAGCTAAAAATTCACAAAATCCCATCCATAAAAGCACTAACAGTACATCTTTAGCTACTGATGACTTGTTTTATTTTTCAAGTAAAATTAATTTTCTGAACACCCAAATAAATCATCAGACTTAAAAAAAATGAAAACCGAAAGTTCCTCAACCCTATTAAAATTCTCTTCTTCCTCCCTTAATCTTTATCCTATTTATCTTGTGCAGTCTTTTTCTATTTACTTTATCTGTTTATCATGTTGTGATATGTAAGCAAAAAGATGACATTCAGTTGAAACTATAAAGTCATCTATCCCAGGTTTCCTGTTATACCTTTCCTTGATTTACCTTTTTTTTGGAAGGATCCCAGTAAGCAGAAAGGACAATACAATGCCAAAAATAAAACTTTAAGAAGCCTTTTCAAAAAGGCAAAATGACATAGTGGACAGAGCTCAGGACTTAAAGTCCTGAACAAAACCTAACTGAAAACTTGCTGTGGAGTGGAACCAAAATGGCTGAATAATGGAAGCAGCCCAGTTCTCCCAATGTTTTCTTCCAAAAAATATTAAAATTAACACCTCAAATCAAATTCTAGAGTAGGAGTCCACAAAGGATGAGACATTTTCTTGGACAGACAATTTGGAAGTATAAAAGAGGTCTATGACAAGTAGTTGGGATTGGACTGGAATCCACATGGTGGCAACACCAACTGGGAGCGGCCTTGCAAGCAGAAGCATCAAGAGCACTCAAGTCAGACTAAGTAGAGGATCTATAAACTAGTCAGAAAAAGATTACAAGGGACGTCAGCAATAGCACTGTATACAAGGTGCTGTTCTGAAACTTTATTGACTGTACCAACTTCTGGGTGGAAAATTATACTTGCAATCAGTCTCTGAGGAACAGTACAGCTAGCAGGCACATAAAGGAGCAGGGGCCAGAAGAGCAACGTCACAAAGAATCAGGAGTTCTTTGTGAATAAAGACCAGAGCATAGACCAAGAGAACATAACCACATCTTTCCCCAAATCACAGTAGCCTGAAGCTCTGAAAACAACCAAACCCCAAAACTAGTTCTGAAAACAGCAGTGCAAAAAAAGGGTCTGAAACTTGGAAACACACCCTGACCAACACATCAAGAAGAGGAGTCAATTTTAACAAAAAGTTCGAAGTCAATAAATAGGTTGGAGAAAAAAGGGCAAATAACAAAAGAGAAGTTATTATAGTGACAGAAGAGAAAGATAAATTCACAAGACAACTAAGTCAAAATAACTACAAGCAAAATGGTAGGGGTAGGGGAGGGAATGAATTGGATGCAAATCCAACAAAAATTCCTAGAAGAGCTAAAAATCAAATAAAAGTGATAGAGGGGAAAAAATGGAAAAAGAGATGGTTAATCAAAAAATTTTGAAGACAATTAACAGCTTAGCAGAAGTGGCACCAAAAAAACTGAAGAAAATAACACCTTAAACTATGCCCAAAGGGCTCTCAAACTGTGCATACCCTTTGATTCAGCTGTTTCACTACTGGGCCTATATCCCAAAGAGATCAGAAAAAAGGAAAAGGATCTACAACTGCTAAAATGTTTGTGGCAGCTCTTTTTGTAGTAGTAAGGAACTAAAAACTGAGTGGATGCCTATCAGGGGAATGGCTGAATAAGTACAGTATTCATATAGTATATAAATATAAATTAATGTTGTAGAAATGAAAAGCAGGCTAATTTCAAAAAAGCCTAAAAAGAACTATATGAAGTGATGCTAAGTGAAGTGAGTAGAACCAAGAGAACATTGTCTACAGCAAGAACAAGATTATGTGATGATCAACTGTGATGGATTTGGCTCTTTTCAACAATGAGGTGTTTCAGGACAATTCAAATAGGCTTGTGATGGAGAGAGCCATCTGCATTCAAAAAGAGGACTATGGGGATTGCCTGTGGATCACAACACAGTATTTTTGCTTTTTGTTGTCATTTACTTGACTTTTTTCTCCCTTTCTCATTTTTCCCCCCTTTTAGATCTAACATGATAAATGTGGAAATATATTTAGAAGAACTCTACATGTTTAACCTATATTATATTACTTGCTGTCTAGGGCAGGGGGTTAGGGGGAAGAGAGGGAGAAAATTTTGGAACACAGTTTTGTAAGAGTAAATGAAGAAAACTATCTTTGTATATATTATTGGAAAAAAAAAAACAAACCTCTTAAAAAACTGAGAGGCCCAAAAAATTCAAGAAAAGAACTCCTTAAAGAGTACAACTGGGGAAAACAAAACAAAACAAGAACTTATCTCAATGAAGAAAATTAATTACTTAAAAATTAAAATTGGGCAGCTGAAAGATCCATGAAAATTCAAAAAATAATAAAGCAAAGTAAAAAAAAATAGGGGAAAATGGGAGAAAATAAAATTTGTTGGAAAAAAGAACTGGTCTGGAAACTAGATCAAAGAGAAATTATTTGAGAATTATTAGAATACATGAAAACCATGAGCAATTTTTTAAAAAAGAGCTTAGACATTTTAAACACATATACACATATAATTTGATACATACACACATACATACATTTAAACAAGAAAAAGTACTCCAGTATCTTGGAAATGGAGAATAAAATAGAAATTAAAATAATCAATTGATCACTTTCAGGATCACATAAGATTAATCAATTATTATGTTAAAGAAGTGGAGGGCTTAGATTGTGTTATTTCATGAGGTAAAAGAGCTAAGACTATAACTAAGAATCACTTACCCACCAAAACTAATTCTAATTCTTCAGGGGGAAAAATGAGATGCTCAATAAAACTTAGAGCTTTCACACATTCTTGATGAAAGCACAAACATCTTTAATGGGGATAAGCTAGAGAACTTCTGATAAGATCAGGGGCAAAAGCAAAGCTGTCCAACTATAGCTAATTATCTAATATTGTATTTTAAATACTATCTATCACAATAAGATAAGAAAAAAATTGAAAGTAAAAATAGGCAATGAGGAAACAAAACTATCACTCTTTGAAGATATGATCAACTAAACAACCAATTGAAATAATTAACTATTTTTGCAAAGTTTCAGGATATAAAATAAACCTACACAAATGATTAATATTTCTATATATTAGCAACATAACTTGGCAGGAAGAAACAAAAGACAACTCCATTTAAAATAACTGCAGAAATCCAGACAGAAGATAATGAAGACTAAATGTGGATCACAACATAACATTTTCGGCTTTTTTTGTTGTTTGCTTGGTGATTTTTCTCTCTCTCTTTTTTTTCCCCCTTTTTGATCTGATTTTTCTTGTGCAACATGATAAATGTGGAAATATGTTTGGAAGAATTGAACATGTTTAACCTATATTGGATTACTTGCTATCTGGGGCAGAGGGAAAGTGAATACAAGGTTTGGCAAGAGTGAATGTTGAAAACTATCTTTGAACATATTTTGAAAAATAAAAAGCTATTATAAAAAAAAACCCAGCAAAAAAGTATAAAATATTTGAGAGTCTACCTGCTAAGACAAACTCAGAATCTATAGAAGCAAAAGAACAACATTTCCCCACACAAATAAAGATATACCTAAAGAACTGGAAAAAGACAAATTGTTCATAGAGGCTAAACCAATATTTTAAAAAAGACAATTCTACCTAAATTAATTTACTCATTCAATGCCTTACCAACTGAACTACCAAAGAATTGTTCTATGGAGCTGGGGGGAAAAAAAACCCAAACAAACAATTAAAAAAAAAAAAAAAAAAAATCAAGAATATGAGAATCCATTTCCCAGTTAAATATGATATATGTCCAAAAGGCTATAAAATGATTCATATCCTTTGATCCACCACTACCACTACTAGCAAATCTCAAGAGATTTTAAAAAAGGAAAAGGACTTCTATTTACAAAATATTTATAGCTGTTCTTTTCTTAGTGCAAAGACTGAAAATTTAGGGGATACCCATCAATTGGGGAATGTCTGAATAAATTATGATATATGATTATGATGGAATATTATTGTTCTTTGGGAAATGAGCTGGCTGCTCTCAGAAGAACCTGGAAAATCCTCCATGAACTCAAGCAAAGTGAAATATAATGTGTACAAAGTAATAGCAATATTGTGGGATGATCAACTATATATGACAGCTATTCTCCAACAATATAATGATCTGCAACTACTTTGAAGGACTTCTGAAAAATTTTATCCATACCCAGAGAAAGGACTAATTGTGTCTGAATACAGATTGAAGGATACTTTTTTTTTTTTTTTAACTTTATTTTTCTTTGGATAGGGAGGGAGGAAATTGGTATTTTCTTTTGCAACATGACCTTTATGGAAATGTTTTATATTAACTTCACATGTAACTTCTTAATGGGAAATTTTAAAAACAAAGGTAAATAATTACATGTAATTGGGGAAAAATAAAATTATCTAAATTTTTTTTAAGCATCAAGAAAATCAATTAAAAATGTTAAATAAGATAGCCTAACAACACCAGATTTCAAACTATTAAAAAATGTTAACCATCAAAATAATCTAGTATTGGCTAACAATGGGAGTAGTAGATCAGTGGAAAAGGCTAAGTACACAATAAACAGTAGTAAATGACCATAATGACTTGGTATTTAATAAACTTAAAGATTCTATTTTTGGGGATAAGAACTGAGAAAGATCGTTAAGAATACTGGAAAGCAGTCTGGGAGAAACTAAACATAAACCAACATCTCACACTATATAAAGATATAGATATATATATATATATATATATACACACACACACACACACACACACAAGGTCAAAAATGGGTAAATATTTAATTCAGACATAAAGGATGATATTATAAATTGAGAAAGTATAGAAAAATTTAACTGTCACATCTAAATAAAGAGTTTATGACCAAACAAAAAGTAGAGAGATCACAGAAATTAAATGGATAATTGATTGCATTTTATTAAAAGGCTTTTGCACAAACAAAATCAATGTAGCCAAAATAAGAAAGAAAGCAGGAAAACTTTGAGGAAATTTTTACAGAAAATTTCTCTGAAAAAGGCCTCAAACATTTCTCAAACATATACAGAAAACAAACAAACAAACCGTGAAATCCAATTTAGGAAAAAAAAATATATTCCCCAACTGATAATAGGATATGAATACATAGTTTTCAAAAGAAATCAAATTATACTCACATGAAAAAAAAATGCCCTACTGATTAGAGAACTGCAAATCAAAAGAATTCTGAGATCAGCACCCTATCCATATCAAATTGGCTAACATGATAGAAAAACAAAATGGTAAACATTAGAGGAGTTGTGGAAAAATAGATACATTAATACACTTGTCAGTGGAGAACCAACCATTGTGGAAAATACTTTAGAACTATACCTAAAGAGCTATGAAACTATGCATTCCCTTTGACAAGAAATACCACTACTAGGTCTATATCCCAAAGAGAGTAAAGGAAGAGGATATACACACACACACACACACACACACACACACACACACACACACACACACAAATAATAATAATAATAATAATAATAATTGTAACAACCTCTTTTTGTAGTAGCAAAGAACTCTAAATTGAATAGAAGGGGCAGAAGACTCTTCTGAAAAAGCTCCAAGGTATCAAAAATCCAAAGTTCAATGGAAGCAAACTGGAGTTCAGACTTACTTAGTCTTTTCTTTCATCTGCAGAGTTCCAAAGTTTATCAATATCTCAGATCCTGCTGATTTTGGCATGGCAGGAAAGGGGCCCTCTTCCTTTCCTCTTAAAAGCAGTATTTGCCCATCAATTGAGGAATGGCTGAACAAGTTGTGGTGTATGATTGAGAGAGAATGCTACTGTGCTATATAACGAGCAGAATTGGTTTCAAAAAAACCTGAGAAAATTTATATGAACTCATGTAAAGGGAAAAGAGCCGAACCAGAAGAATACTGTATGCTGTAACAGCAATACTGTATGATGATCAACTGTGAAAGACTTATCTATTATGATCAAGACAATTCCAAAGGACCCATGATGTTATCCCCTCCAGAGAACTGATGAACTCTAAATGAAAAGTGAAGTAAAAAGTTTTGACTTTCTTTTTGTTTTATGGTTAAGATTTTTTTTTGCAACATGACTAATATAAAAATGTTTTGCATGTCTTCATATGTTTAGCTGAAATATTGCTTGCCTTTTCAATGCATAGGAGGAAGACAAAAGAGAAAGAAAAATTTTAACACAAAAAATTATTTTAGATGAACATTGAAAAGTAATTAACTTTAAAGGTTGAGGGGTTAACTCTGATTGTACAATCCTACAAAAAAACTTAATCTCCTGACAGTTAATTTCATCATTTTAAAAATGAGTGAGGACTGAGCCTTGTATGTTACCTTGAAGTTCCAAATCTATAATCTAATGATCTTCCATTAAAAAAAAGCAGTAACACTCTACAAGAAGTCTTCTTAATTTAAAGTTTAGGGACTTAAAAAAATATATTTTCATAGCTGCATTTTTAATTGGTTTCTTTTGTAATTCTAGTTATTTTATATTCTTAAAACATTCGGAAAATCTACCAATTACTAGACTGCTACAATACAAAAAAAAAAAAAAAAAAATTCCAGCTCTACCCCAGCCACTCCTTATACCCAGCAGACTTTTTTTTTTTTTTCTTTTTCTGAGGCTGGGGTTAATGACTTGCCCACGGTCACACAGCTAGGAAGTGTTAAGTGTCTGAGACCATATTTGAACTGGGGTCCTCCTGAATTCAGGGCTGGTGCTCTATCCACTGTGCCACCTAGCTGCCCTCCCCAACAGACTTTTTAAACACCAACTAATATTCTCTAAAATAGTTAACATTGTTACTAGGTTATTAAAAAATGTAACTTTTAATGAACTACAATGATAACAAAGTTACAGAATGTTAGTTATTTTTGTTCTTGTCAGTTCTTGGACCAATGACATAACCCTCAAAAACAATAAATATATGATAATGGTACATCTCCCCAAGATGATTGCCCCAAAGAGGAAACCCAACTTACATGTATCTCTTTCAGCAAAAGCCATTAAGATAGCACTAGACCAAGTAATAATAATAATAATAATAATAATAATAATAATAATAATAACCTACACTGTTACTTCACCACCCCAAAAACTATACAAAAACTCAACCAGATATCCACTAGGAACAGAATAGGTAGCTTTGCCCAAAAAGCCAATGTCATTGCAAGCGAAAAAGAAACTTCTTAGGATCACTATAACTAAATCAGAAAGACTAGCATCCTTCAAGTTCTCTATCCAGAGGCAGAAGGGGCAGAAGAATTTTGAGAAAGCTCTAAGATATCAGAAACCCAAAGTTTAGTGAAGAAATGGAGGTCAGGCCCAGTCTTTGGCTTTCATCTACAGGCACCATTAACATCAATTTCTCATATCTTGCTGACTTTAGTTAAGCATAGTTATTCCAGGTTGTCATCAATTAAGGGTCTCTGCCTGAACTGGGGTCTAGATCTCAGTTCTCCCGAGCCTTATTGACCTTTGAGCTTTATGCTAAAAGGGTCAAGGGACACTTAGGCTAATTGTTCAAAGGAAAACTGAGTAATGACTCCCACAGTTATGTAAGTTGGGTATCTGCTCATTCCTCCATGAGATGCCCCTCCAAGCTAGTTAGGTAAATTAGTTTCCCCCAGCAGACTCTATATGCCTTTTATTCTGGGCATCAGTTTTCCATAGGTGTTCTGCCAACTTTATTCATGCGCCCAATTCTTTCTGAATAGATTCAGTAAAAGGTGAAGCTGACCTCCAAGTAATTAAGGTAACTTCCTTCATTGTGACAGCTTACTTATTCCCACTGTTACCCATCTTGGGTAACAGATCTGAGCTATTCCAGCTAATAAAAAGACTTGAGGATGATATTTTTAATTTTAAAATAATAATAATCAAAGGAAATCTTGAACTACAATATTCCAAAAGCAAAAGAGAAAGACTTAAAACAAAAAATAATGTATCCCACAAGTATTATGTCTCTACAGATAGGGAAAATGCACCTTAAAATAGAAGATTTTGATAACAGTATTTTCATTTTTTTCTTTGCTATTTTTTTTGTAGTTTTTTTTCCCCCCATTTTGGCCTGATTTTTCTTGAACAACATAACAAATAGAAAAATTTGTTTCAAAGTACTGTATACTGTACATGTACTTGCTTGATATCTTGGAGAGGGGGAGGTAAGGGAGAAAAAATTCAGAACACAAAATCTTACAAAAATTAATGTTTAAAACTATATTTACATGTATTTTGAAAAATTAAATAGCATGGAAAAAATACACTAAATTCAAAAGGGAAAAAGACAGGAAGGAGGCAGGGAAGAAAGAAGAGGAATTAAAAATGAAAGGAAATTAAGATATCAACTAGTCAATGGCTAAAAAACTGTAGCACATTAATAAAATATTATGCACTATTAAAAATGTCAAGACATGATTTCAGAGAATCTGGGAAATATGAACTAATGACCCACATGTATACGTAGAACAAAGAGAGTAATTTATAGAATATGGTAAAGAAAAATAATCATGAAACATCTCAGATCAACTTTTTGATGATGATTTTTCGATCATTTTCAGTAGTGCCCAACTCTTTACAACCCCACTGAGGGTTTTCTTGGCAAAAATACTGGATATCCATTGCCTTTCCAGCTCATTTTACAGATGAGGAAACTAAGGCAAACAATTAAGTGGCATGCCTAGATCAAATACTCAGACACAGTAAGTGCCTGAGGCCAGATTTTAACTCAGAAAAAGTCTAAGTCTAGCACTCTCTCTACACTGTACCATCTAATATCAGAGGATCAAAGCAATGACTAAACTATGGATCCTAAGAAACAACTTTTGGAATGTGACTATTAGATAGATTTCTTTCCCTATGGTTATTTGTTACAAGAATTATTTTTCCTTGTTTTAACTGAGGAGCCTCATTTAGGGAGGCAAAAAAAGAAATTTCTAAAGGAAAAAAAAAAGGGTCATAAAAAAGAGGGTCATTGAAATATTTTTTAAATATCCAGAAAAGGAAGATGAGAATACACAGAGAAACAAGACACTTTTGTTATACACAATTTTTAAAAGATGCAATATGTAATGGTCACAGTTTTAACTAAAACCCTCTTTTGGGTTATACTTTGTATATGGAAAAGCTGCTTTTGTAACGGAATGCCGTTTTAAAATTCAGGAAAAAAAATACTGTTAAAATAGTCAATGACTACAGCAATCTAGTATTTGACAAACCTAAAGGGCCCAGCTTTTGGGATAAGAATTCACTATTTGACAAAAACTACAG
The DNA here is from genome assembly GCF_048593235.1 of Sminthopsis crassicaudata. Lineage (NCBI taxonomy): Eukaryota > Metazoa > Chordata > Mammalia > Dasyuromorphia > Dasyuridae > Sminthopsis > Sminthopsis crassicaudata. The sequence goes on from NC_133617.1 coordinate 398,743,027, forward strand.
GGAAAACTGGAAACTAGTATGGCAGAAAGTAGGCATAGACCCACACCTAACACTATACACCAAGATAAGATCAAAATGGGTTTATGATGTAGACATAAAGAATGATATTATAAACAAATTAGAAAAACATAGGTTACTTCTCAGATTTGTGGAGGAAGGAATTTGTGACCAAAGAAAAACTAGACATCATTATTGATCACAAAATAATTTTGATTATATTAAGTTAAAGTTTCTGTACAAATAAAACTAATGCAGACAAGATTAGAAGGGAAGCAATAAAGTGGGAAAACATTTTTTATATCCAAAGAATCTGGTAAAGGCCTCACTTTTAAAATACATAGAGAATTGACTCAAATTTATAATAGTTCTCCATTCTCCAATTGATTAATGGCCAAAGCCATTCTCCAGTTGACAAATAGACAAAGGATATGAACAATTTTCAAATGAAGAAATTGAAACTGTAGTCACATGAAAAGGTGCTCCAAATCATTACTGATCAGAGAAATGCAAATTTAAGACAACTCTGAGATACCACTACACACCTCTCAGATTAGCCGCTAAGATGACAGGAAAAGATAATGACAAATGTTGGAGGGGATGTAGGAAAACTGGGACACTGATACATTTTTGGTGGAACTGTGAATAGATCCAACCATTCTGGAGAGCAGTTTAGAATTATGCTCAAAAAATTATCAAGCTGTGCATACCCTTTGATCCAGCAGTGTTTTTACTGGGATTATATCCCAAAGAGATCCTAGAGGAGGGAAAGGGACCCATATGTACAAAAATATTTGTAGCAGCAAGAAACTGAGTGGATGCCCATCAATTGGAGAATGGCTGAATAAATTGTGGTATATGAATGTTATAGATTATTATTGTTCTGTAAGAAATGACCAGCAGGATGATTTCAGAGAGGCTTGGAGAGGCCAACATGAACTGATGCTAAGTGAAATGAACAGAACCAGATCATCATTATACATGACAACAATAAGACTATGAGATGATCAATTCTGATGGACGGATGCGACTCTCTTCAACAATGAATTGATTCAAACAAGTTCCACTTGTTCAGTGATGAAGAGAGCCATCTATACCCAGAGAGAGAACCATGGGAAAAAAGTATGGAACATGGCATAGCATTCTCATTCTCTCTGTTATTATTTGGTTGCATTTTGTTTTCTTTCTCAGTTTTTCTTTTCCTTCCTTCTTGATCTGATTTTTCTTATGCAGCAAGATAACTGTATAAACATGTATACATATATTGGGTTTAGCATGTATTTCAACATATTTAACATGTATTAGACAACCTACCAGCTAGGGAAGGGATGGGGAGGAGGGGAAATTTGGAACCAAGGGTTTTGCAAGGGTCAAGATTGGAAAAATTACCCATGCATATGCTTTGCAAATGCATAAATAAAAATAAAATACTGTTAAACTCTGCTACTTACTAGCTTGCTGTTCATATCACCTGGCTGGAGAGGAAAAGCTTAGTAAAGAGTACCACAGGGAAGAAAATTACCTAGTATTTAAAAATCATTGACTGCAAACAGCAAAGTCACCAATGTCATTTTGTTTCTTAGATAAGACAGTTTTAAAGAAGAGCATCATATCATGGTGATTTTTAGTATACTAACCTCTTTAGTTAGTCCCTTTCCTCAAATTATAATACATTAATTTATTTGGTTCTTATGTTGTAACTTCCTAAGAAAACAAGGGAAAGGACTTCACCTTTCCTCTTCACTTTATAGTCCCATACCTAACAGTACATAAAGCAAGTGCTTAATAAATAACTATTAAACTAGATCTAATCACATTCTGATCAAAAGCTCTTAACCTGGCATCATCATACATTATAAATAAACTGCAATTTTAGTCCCTATTTTTAGCCAATATTTTTCCTCCCCCAGAAACATTCAATTTATATATTCAAATATATATTCTTAAATACTCTCTTGGGGAAAAAAAAATACTCTCTTGAATCTTTTCTAATTTGACCATCGAGTACAAGTACAAGAACAATTAGCTACCATTAAGAAATGGGAAATGATATCTTTGTGAAAGCACAATATTTTTCAATTAAACAAACATTTGGCAACTACTACACATATAGTAGTATATGTTATGTACCAGGGATACAAAAACAAAAACTGAAATAGTCCTTGCCCTCAAGAAGTTTACATTCTCCTAGTGGGTATGCTAATAAATACATACAAACTACTTTCAATACTACTACTGAACAATCAGGAATGTACTTCCTAAACAATTTTTTTTTTCTATAGTAATGAGTTCCTCTTTTCCTTCAGCTGATCCTCATATGGTAGAGTCAAAGTGCTACACCATTGTGGTTGTCATGCTTGGGATATTCTTCTGTTAATCATTGTACCTTATAAACAGCTCTTATGTAACTTAAATTTTGACAGTAGAGACACTATATTTTAATAATTTACAAGTGGCTGCCTTTATTGGGAAAAATCTCATGAAAAAGTCTCTTATTTCTAACAGTCAGCTATCTAGTATTGTTTTCATCATCTCTATCTTGTGGCATTTACCTTGGCATGTTCTCCTTTGAAGTATCTGCATTTACACCTTCAAAAAATGAACAAAATCACACAGTGGAGGAAAAGAACACAAAACTGGCAAAGGTAAAAAATGAGCTATGAATCAAATTTGCCTCTGCCAGGAAAATGAAACCAAAAATGCTAAATACTCCAGAAAATCATATAATCAGAGAATAACTATCCCTGTGTGACAGTGATCACATTCTCCAAAGAAAACCACAGAATGACAGAAATGATAGAGTAGAAAGAGGGCTGGTTTTCAAGAGAAGAGGTCCTATGGCCATTTTCAACAATGTGATGAACCAAATCAGTTCCAACAGAGAAGTAATAAACTGAACCAGCTACACCCAACAAAAGAACTCTTAAGAGATGATTATGAACCCTACATAGAATTTCCAATCCCTCTAATTTTGTCCCCCTGCATTTTGGATTTCCTTCACAGGTTAATTTGTACACTATTTCAAAGTCCGATTCTTTTTGTACAGCAAAACAACTGTGTTTGGTCATGTATACATATATTGTATTTAATTTATATATTCTATCATATTTAACATGTATTGGTCAATCTGCCATGGGGGGTGGGGGAGAAGAGGGGGAAGGAGGGGAAAAATTAGAACAAAAGGTTTGGCAATTGTCAATGTTGTAAAATTTACCCATGCATATATCTGATAAATAAAAACTATTAAAATTTAAAAATTAAAAAAAGAGAAGAGATCCTAGCTTTGAATGTCACTTATTCTATCTCCATTTCTTCCTTGTAAAATTTGTAGCTTAGACTAGCCATTTTCTCATGTCCCTTCTAACTCTAAATACATAAACCTATGATCATTTCATATACCCTCTCATTTTAAAGATAAGGAATTTACTCAATCAGAATTAATAAATATCAAATAAAATACCTACTACCTAGCAGATACTACTAGGCAATGTAAGATACAAAGATAAAAATTAGCTAGTACCTATTCTGAAGATATTGCCTAAGTAGATACATGTAATTAATATTAACATTATTATTACTTTCTTCTTCTTTTCTTCATTATAAAAAAGTAATTTAAAACAAGAAGTCCATAAGTTAATTTTTTAAAAAATAATACATGCAGGAGGCAGCTAGGTGGCACAGTGGATAGAGCACCAGCCCTGAAGTCAGAAGGACTAAGTTCAAATCTGGCCTCAGACACTTAACAATTCCTAGCTTTGTGACCCTGGGCAAGTCACTTAACCCCAAATGCCTCAGCAAAAAAAGAAAAATAATACAAGCAAACTCTTTCTAAAAACTAAAGATGCTTCTGAGAAATTTTGGAATCATTATCTAATCTGTTTTTAAACATCAACCAATAGCTTCCCACAGGTTGTACTCAATATCCTGATTGATATAACAAAAGGTACATGCCAAATTAAGAGGGGGTAACCCAAAGCTAGGTAGAATAATCTGTTCTCTGTCCTGCACAATGTCATATAATGCTGCAGAGATCTAACATGAACTATTTCCTTTTCCCCAAATTCAGGACTTTTCAATCCCACCAGATTATGACAACGTATGCCACTTGTATAGTATGTTTTGATAGGATTTTGCAATTCTTTTGAGAACTTTCTTCAATAGCCTAATAAAAGTGCTATTTTTTTTTGAAATAAAAAAAAAAAATCTGCTCTCAAATCTAAGAGTTGCATGGATAATCCTAACAACAATGTATATTAAGAATGAGGCTGACCTATAAAGTCCTGTTCAGGCTGATACACACAATGGAAAGACTACAAATGAAAAAATGCTTAAAAAAAAAAAGGGGGGGGGGATTTAAAAGGAAAAATACTAGAAAGAGAGTTATAAGAGGACTTAGTTTCTTATCCTGGTTCTGTCCCTGCCTATGTGTTACCTCCAGCAAGTCATCACACCTATTTTGGGTCTCAGTTTCCTTCTCTGTAAAATGAAGCTGCAAGACCAGATCTTGAACATACTCCTACTTGTCTCTTTCCACAGAGGACAGGCCAGTATTTACTGGATGGCTATAACCACAATTCAGGTTGCATATTCAAAATTCCCTTCCAGGGCAGCTAGGTGGCACAGTGGATAGAGCACCAGCCGTGAAGTCAGAAGGACTAAGTTCAAATCTGGCCTCAGACACTTAACACTTTCTAGCTGTATGACCCTGGGCAAGTCACTTAACCCCAGCCTCAGGGGGGAAAAAAAAAATTCCCTCCCTACCTCTGCTTTCAGCAACCCATTATTGGCCTTCCTCCCACCCTTGTTGGAAATGGTAAATGTATAAGAGCTATTAAAACATCCTCTTTTGGATGTATTCTGATAGAAGTGAATATCTTCAACATAGAGAAGAGCTAATCCAATTCCAATTGATCAATGATGGACAACGTCAGCTACACCCAGAAAAGGAACACTGGGAAATGAGTGTAAACTGTTTGCATTGTTTTTTTGTTTTGTTTGTTTTGTTTCTCTTCCTTTGCAACAACAACAAAATTCGGTTCTGCACATATATATTGTACCTAGGATATACTATAAGATATTTAATATGTATGGGAATGCCTGCCATCTAGGGGAGGGGGTGGAGGGAAGGAGGGGAAAAACTCGGAACAGAAGGGAGTACAAGGGATAATGTTGTAAAAAAAAAAATTTACCTATGCATATGTACTGTCAAAGAAAATGTTATAATTACAAAAATTAATAAAAAACAAAATTAAAAAAGAGGCAGAAAGGTGACAAAAAAAATCCTCTTTTTTGGTTGAGACAGAGTAAATAGAAAAGGATAAAGCAAACACATATAGATTTCAATCTGTATCACAGATCTCTTATTTTTCCTCTACAACTTCCCTGTGTCTTCTATAAAAAGTAGCACCATCCTTCCAGTCATCTACTTTCTTCACAACCTTGGTGTTATCCACAATCTATTATCTCATACACATAACCAACTGCTAAGTCTTGATTCTGCCTCCACAATGATCAAAAAAAGAGCTGTTCTCTGTCCTGCACAATATCATATAATGCTGCAGAGATCTAACATGAAGTATTTCCTTTTCCCCAAATTTAGGACTTTTCAATCCCACCAGATTATGCCAACATATGCCACTTGTAGTGGAGTGGAGAACCTTCTCTCCACTCAACAATCACCTTTCCCTTAAAGTATGGTAATAGTCTCTAACTGTCTCAAGTCTCATATCCTTCACACAGGTGCCACACAGCGAATTTCCTCAAGCAGAGGTCTTACCATGAAGTCACTACTCTACTAAAGATTCCACCGAGTGTCTCCCTACTGACTCCAGGATCAGTTATTAATTTATCACTATGTCATGCTTCCATTTTTTGTTTTAAAACATACATACAAACACAAATAATTACAAGTACAATAGTATGTAAATAAAATCCATATTGGAGGAGGGTGCTCAAAAATTCTTTACTGATAGGAGTGGTCAAGGAAGTTTAAAGACCACTGCTTTAGAAAATTTAAAAAACTATGCAAGTATTCTTAAGTTTTTCATTTTTCAAAAAGATTCTCAACAATATAGGACTAAAATTAAAAAATATCAAAGAAAATATGGTACATGAATTTAAGGGAATTAAGCAAAGCCAGGAAAAATATATACAAGGACTATAATAATATAAATGCAAAGAACCACCACAAAACAATCAAAATAAAATGCTGCAAAAGTATTTAAAAAAAATAAAAATGGGGGGGGGCAGGCAGCTAGGTGGCACAGAGGATAGAGCCCCAGCCCTTAAGTCAGGAGGACCTGAGTTCAAATATGGTCTAAGACACTTAATACATCCTAGCTATATGACCCTGAGCAAGTCACTTAACCCCAATTGCCTCAGAAAAAAATTAAAAATTAAAGAAAAAACTTGGTCCCGAAAAAGACATGAGAAGACACTTCCACTAGCTCATTTGCACAAATTTGGATCCATGGATACACTTTTCAAAACTAGGTATCAACTAGTATTAAAAAATGAATCTCAAATCCCATGAAATGGAAATATTATTAAAAAATTACACTGCACATTTCCATTGGTAACCAATAATCTTATTTTACATCACTTTAAACTTTGAATAGTGAGAATTTTAATAATCTTAATACATGCAATCATTATTCATTATTCTTACTAATCTGGACCTAGTTGTTGTGTCAGATTCCTAATTTTTCAAATGTTTAACCTATGCAGAATCTTTGCAGTCACTCTTTCTAAATGATCACCTAGCACCTTTTAATGAAACCTTCTATAAGCACAGAGACTATATTTCTTTTTTTGAAAATTGGGACATTTTCCTTCCTTCAATCTTGTGAGCTCTTTCCTATTTTTCATAATTTTTCAGATATCACTAATAGTGGCCCAGTGATCATATCTACCAGTTCTTTTAAAACGTGTTAATCTGGGCAAAGTGACTTAAATCCTAATAATTGCCTGCTGCTTGATTTCTTCTCTTAACCACTTCTATCTCTTTTATAGACGCTTCCCATTCCTTAAAGTAGGTGATCAATCTTTGCACCTCATCTCTCATTCTTCTATACCATAACATTTAGCAATATCACCCAATAGCAAAATTAAGCAGATGACTCCCAAATGTGATTCAGCTCTAAATTCTCTCTTGGGTTCTATAGTCATCACCTCCATCTGAATATCCCAGCACTGAAAACTTAACATGCCTCTGACTAATGTGGAAATGTGTTTAATATGACTGTATGTCTTTGGAGAGGAGGAGGAGGAAGGGAAAATTTTTTGGAGCTCAAACTCTTACAAAAATGAATATTGAAAACTATCTTTACATGTAATTGGGAAAAAATACTATCAAAATTTTAAAAATTAAAAAAACCCTAATATTATTTAAAATATAACCCAATTATTTCTCCCTCTAAATTTGCTCTTCTTAACTTCCCTTTATGTAATTAGAGATTAGCAATATTAGTATTCACCCTGTGTTCCAAGTTTCTAATTTGGGGTTTGTCTTCATCTTTTCCTTTTCGATCATTTTCCAAATCTAGTTAATTACCAAGTGTGGTAATTTACTAATTTACATTGCAATCTACCAAGAATATCAAAATTTGCCTAGACATTTCATTTCTCTTCCCCCTACCACTATAGGCCCTTATTACCATTCATCTGAGATACTTCAGAATCCCCCAAAATTCTTCCTATACCTCCACTCTATCCATTTTTCTAATGCAAATGTTGCCAGACTAATCTTCCTTATACCTAAGTGTTATTGGGTTAATCCTCTGCTCAAAAATCTTTGGTGGTTTTTTTTGGTGGTTTTCTCACCAAGGAGAAATTCAAACTTCATGCAAAACTCTCCAAAGTATGGCACCAACCTCCACTTACAACTCCATCTCTCCATACAAGCTAAAGGAAACTACCTTCTGTGCTATGCGTTGCCATCTTCTCATCTTTACTCAGTGTTCCTTTATGTCTGGCAGGTCCTCCCTCCTCTCTGGCTGAATTCCTACCTATCCTTTCAAGTCCAACTGAAATGTGACATTGAGCAGATCAAAAGGGCCCTTGATTCCTCATCTGTAAAATGAGAGAATTAAGACTAGATGATTTCTAAGGTCCCTTCTAGCTTTAAATTCTAGAAAACACTACTTTCTCCATTTTTCATGAAGTCTTCTGGATTTCCCCCCTCCCCCATATCAATGACATCTTCCAAATCTCTCACAGAAGCTTAGGAGATAGTGTAGCATAATAGAAAGAGAGCTGGCTTGAAATCCAGGAAAACCTTCGTTCAAGTCCTGCCTCCAACATATGGCTATGACCCACTTAACCTCTTAATGGTCTAGACCATTAAGTGTCAAACTCAAAATAGAAAGGGACACTAATTTAGAAATAAGCAAAAAAAGACTTAGAGGGTCACAAATTAACATAATCTATGTTTTATTTTATTTATTTTGTTTCATGCACTTTTCAGTGCAGATTCAGGCCAGTTTTTTGGGCCATCTATATATAAAGTTTTTTGCCAAGTTCGACTACTCTGCTCTAAAGCAACTCTCTAAATAAAAATTTGAGAGGTTTCAACTTGCATTGGTAGAGGGAATTTTGGCATTACTAATCAATGAAATCACAAATCTAGATCCTATCCCTATTTTTATCCCTAACCTCTCAAGTTTCAAAACTTTCTAAATTACTTTACAATCTATTAAAGTTACTTTTTGTTTGTATTTTAGCTCTCTATCACAAAATAGGAGAGAACAGGAACCATCATGGCCTTCCAGGTTCCTCCCAGATCTAAATCTATGATTCTATCTATGTCTTTTCAAGACTTTGTTAACTTCCCCTGCCATGTATGTGGTCTTCTGTTCAGAGTAGAATCTAAACAATTTTTTTTCCTTTTCTTTTTCTTTCTGCTGAGACAATTGGGGTTAAGCAACTAAATAAATCTTTATTGCATGCTGCATATCTGATTAGATTAACAAGAAAATTTCAAATACAATGAATATCCTGCATTGGGTATCCCCCATTTAGGTCACTGTGCAAAAACAACATTAATACAATTATATTCAAAACTCACTATAACACTGCAAAATCCATAATATGACATCATTTGGCCAACTGCTTATGTCATAAAACTCACACGGAAATAATAATCTGAATTGCCACTTGAGACCTAGCAGTTTTAGTTTTTCTAAATCTTCTTAATATCACCCTATTGATAATTGCATATGCAAATATACCATTCCTATGAAATAATCTCCAATAAAAAAAATTTCAAGTAGCATTGTTTTTTTCAAGAAACCAAATAATTAAAAGATTAGGCAGGATATTCCATGCTAATGGGCTGTCAGCAAGTCACACCATTAAGTAGAAAAAATTTTTTAAAATTCTAAGGACATAACACTTACCTTTGTCATAGCTCCTGCCTGTGCCGTGCTCAATCCTGCATGACTGGCCATTTGTGGTGAAACCTGGGTCAGAGTCTCTGCCAACACACTGCCTGCATTCCCTGGCATGGCAGGAGCAGAATACTGCATCCCAGCTCCTCTTCCTCTTCCAGCTGCACCAAGAGATCCATTCATTACCTGCCCCTGGCCTTGCTGGGGCTGATTCATTAAACTATGGCCAGAGTTACTATTAAGAAGGCCTTGATGTGTCTGATTAAAATTAGCATTCATGCAGATCCCAGGTCCAGTCTGTGATGTAGCAGGACTGCTAGTCACCAACCCCACTTGTTTTTGTGCTTGAGAGTTCAATGCTTGTGAAGCAGGGGGTGTAGGTCCAGAGGTGTTAGTGGCCTGCTTTGGCAGGCTTGATGCTGAAGAGTCTCCCTGATTCAGAGGGCTCTTGCCCATGGCACCTAGATTAGCAATATTAGCACTGTTCGGCTGCCCTTGGGCCTGGCTACCAATTCCTTGCTGGACAGGGCTATTGGAGTTCACATTTCCTATTCCTGGGTTTAGACTAGAGCCACTGCCTCCTCTCAGAAGCTCTGAAAGTTGTTTGTGTTTGGAAGCTGCATCTGGAACAAGGTTCCCACTGTTTAAAATGCCTAATTCTCCACCATTGGGGATCAGCTCATCAGGAAGATCATTTTCTAAGTCAAACAGTGACCCAAAATCTAGAAATTAAACAGAAATAGGTATGAAACAACACTAAGTAACAATAAATTTCATATAATCATTATATTTTTCTACAATTTTTACTGTACAATTTTTTACTATAGTTTGTGTGTTGGACTGATGGAATACTAAAAAGTATTGAACAGTATTTTATATTTTCCAGGTAGTTATGTCACAATTTAAAGGGGGGAAAAAACACACAACCACTTCAAGATACATTGCTTAGCTGCATTTAAACATGTTACACTTGTTACAGGTGATTCCAGTTCCCCTTTCATAGGAATCAGAGAGACTAATTTTAAAAATTCAAATGGAAGTATCTTAGCATAATCTCAACTATTTGAGTTTTGTTCTATGTACCACACACATGTATACATACACACATAGCCTTCCCTCAACAAACCCCCAAAATTACTAAACCTTGTCCTAAATCCTTTAGACTTGAAGATAGTTACCATATTTTAAAATAACTATATAAAAAAGAATTATTCAAAATGTTTAAACATGGATGTTTCATCACAATTATGGCAACATTAAATGCTATTGTTTAGAACTGATATTTAAATGTCCTTAGTCAAAATACTGCATAGCTAATACCAATCAATAAAGAATAGTTTCTTCAGCACCTTAGTCCCCTAACTCACTATTATACCACTCCCAAGATTGCCCTCATGCCCCCATTATTTCCTAAAGTCAAAATTTCTACTTAGTTTTATGCTTCCCCTTACCTGGGGAAAGGATATGCCAAACACAATAATGACAGAAACAAAACTTTCAGATATCTGAAATTTGTTTTGTTCTTCTTTTTAAAATTTGCAGGTGCTTTCTTGTAGTTAACACCTAAATCTTTTCTTGCTAAGGGAGAAATGTCTGAAGTCATTTTTTCCTAGAATCTATGATTAACAGAAGCAAAAGTAAACATGCTATTCCAAAACCTATTTCTGAAACGCCATAACATTTTTAAAAACTTTAACTTTTTAATGCATGTTTTACAGCAACAACACTAATGCTATTATTCTGAAGTCTATGTGGATTAAATATACATCTAAAGTATTTTTTCATCTCTACTTTCTTATTAACAGTAGTGAAGAAATTTAGGACACAACATGCCAGTGACAATTTTTTCCAAACAGCAGTTTAATGCATTCAATGAGAAACTACGGCTTGAATCACTGAAAAGTAGAAAGTTTCCAAAATTCAAAACTAAAAGCATCCCTTGAAATTCCAAGTTAATATTCAATTTAATGTTGCTACATCCAAATTCCTAACATCTAGTAAAAATGATCTAAACTTTTTTTTTTTAATTCCTACAAAATATCATTAAAAACAAGATAAAATCTAGAGCCAACATGTTCTCAAAACAAACAAACAAAAAATCATCATGGAACTTCTGGGTTTTTTTCTGGTAATGCTTGAGTTGAATTATTTTCTGAAATTTCATACTAAGAGTTATCATTCGGCCTTCTCAGTAAGTGAGCCACATCTCCACTTTGAACAGGAAGTTTCTCCATTTTTTGATCTTGCCAGCAACAAAATTGGAGAGTTCTGACAAGGTAGTCAGAAGAAAAGAAAATAATGACAGCATATGCTTCCCAACTTCATATGGAAAAGTACTCAAATCTTCAAGGACTTGTAGAGAGGTAAGGAGAGGAAAAGGAGCATCAAAACTAGGAATTATAGCTCAAACATTGATTACTATTATATACACAGAAAAAAAGTCTTTCATGAACTGACATAAAATGATTATCTTATTTTTAGCCTGGGAAATAAATCCAACAGCCTATAGATAAGGGAGACTTAGTAGTATCAAAGGGAGCTTTACTTGCATAAATAATACCAAGTCTCTGAATACATTCAAAATCCATTATCTACAGATAGAAGATTCCAATTTTAAAAACTTTGCAAAGACAGTTTCAAGTCACGGTAGCAGAGACAGAGTACTAGATGTGGGTCAACCAATAAAGAAGATCAATTATTAAATACTTACTATGTGCCGGACATTAGTCACTTTATAAGCAAGCACATATGGCACATTAAGCAGAAAATCAGTGACTTTCTGCAATTGTCTATCTCAAGTAAATGAGTTCTTTGAAAAGATACCTACAAAACTCATTTCACAAAAGAGATTTTTCATTTTGTGAGAAGTCAATACTCTTTTAAAAGTAGTATGAAAGTTTAGATTTGGACAGTCTTTGGAACTAAATTTGGATTTTAAAAAAGAATTTTGTCCTTCTTAATTGTACGAACATTTGGCAGAAGCATTCAAATAAACAAAAATTATGAAATTACTTAATTTCCTGTTTATCACATTGTCTGTTGACTAAAGCATATACTAACATAATACTGACCATGCTGAACAATTTTCAAAATTATAAGAAGTAATACTAATGATTTGTTTGGAATCATAGGAAGTATTGTCTGTGATTACTAGGAAATTTATAAAACCACTAGTATTAATCAAGTTGTTTCTCTAGTCAGAAGTTTGAACTGTATTTCAAAAAGGTTAATTTCTACTTTTTTTTCTCTTAACACAGAAACTGAAAGGTGAAAGACGTTGCTATAGAAATACAAAGGTAGGAAATGCAATGATTTGCATAATAATCAAAAGTATCCAAGGAACCGAAGTAAAAAAAGTTACAGGGGAACACATATACACACACACACATATACATATACATACATATATATATATATACACACACACACACACACACAGGAAGACACAAACATACAAATATATATATATATTATTTCTCTTCCCCTTTTTTCCTGTTTTATTTTTTTTTATATCAATTTTACCTCTCAACTTCCCCTAGGCATAGAATACTCCTTTGCAACATATAATACAATCAAGGTTCTCTGCCAAAGAACAAGAAGAAGAAAATGCATTACTGAGAGTTCTAAACTCTTTCAATTTTGTTTTTCTATACAGTATTTACAACAACCCTCTTCACTAAAGATTGGTCTAACAGACATTTTGTAACTACTAGCTACCTTTACTCAGTGTAGGTCCTAGAGATATAAAGGGGGAAACAAAAGTGACTATCCTCATGTTATATTCTAATTCTAAGCCAAACTAGGCAATTTAAAAACTAATAAATCAACAAATATTTAAACACCTACCATGTGCCATGCACTGTGCTTAACCCCAGACTATAAAGTAAAGCAAAAGGAGTTCATGATGTAATGGAGAAGACAATATGCAAAAACCTATGTATAAATATAGGATGAATTGAAGATAATCACTGATGGAAGGTACTAAGAATAAAAAGAACTGGAAAAGGCTTCTTGCAGAAAGTAGAATTTCTAATTAAGACTAACTTGAAGCTAGAAGACAAGGGAAATGAGGAGAGAGAGTTTCAGGCATGCAAGAAAGCCAATGAAAATGCCCAGGAGATGAGAGATGAAATGGAGTAAGGTATAAGAAGATCAAATTATGAATAAAGGAGCCAAGGATTCCATATTTGATCCTGAACCTACTGAAGTTTATCAAATAGGATGATAAAGTCACTACCCTGAAGTTTAGGAAGATCATTTTAAGTGCTGAGTAAAAGATGGAGTAGGAGAATTGAAACAGGAAATCCAATCATATACCTATTACAGAAACCCAGGCAGCATGAAGATAATAAGAGCTTGTACCAGAGCAGTGGCAGTGTCAAAGGACAGAAGGGAGGGCCTACACCAGAGATGTTAAGAAAAGTGCCTGACTGGATGCGGGAAGCAAACAACTGAAGAGAGAGGACAGAACCTGAGTGACTGAGTAATGGTTGACTAAAACAAATAACAAAACAAAAGTCCCTCTTCACTACACAGTGGCAGGGAACTGTTAGGATAAAATATTAGAAAAATACACAGAGAAAATATACTGTTAAGACATGTTACTGTTGCATGTATTTTCTTATGCAAAACTTTTATCATGTAGCATTCTTTCTTTTTTGAGAATACATTCAATTGGGAGGGATGGGAGTTATTTCCAGAAATGATTGATGGAAAAAAGTATTAATAAAACTTTTTTGTTCTTAAAGCGGGGGAGGTGATGAGGAATGGAGGGAAAGAGGAGAGAGAAGGAAGGAGAGAGAGAGAGAGAGAGAGAGAGAGAGAGAGAGAGAGAGAGAGAGAGAGAGAGAGAGAGAGAGAGAGAGAGAGAGAGAGAGAGAGAGAGAGAGGAGGGAGAGACAGAGACAGATAACAGAAAGAAACCTGGATTTTAAACAACAATGATATGCTATACTGCCTGTGTGGCCTTGTACAAGATGATTTCTTTCTCTGTTCTTCAGTATAAATGAAGACCTATAAAATAGGGATGACCATATTAACATTCTGTCATCGTGTAACTCAACAATGCTGCTGTGGAAAAAGTGCTTTACAAATTATAGAGAAAAGCTTAGGATAGTGGTTTAGAGATTTAAAAAGACTTGGGTTCAATTTTCATTTAGGCCAAGACTGTGATCCTAAGGCAAGTAATTTAACATCTCAGTACCCCCAGGCAATTCTTTAAAACCATAAACTGCAGAATAGATTTCTGCATTGACAGAGGAACTATCTCCAACAGATGGGAGTTTCAGAGACGTAGACCAAAACAAATATCATAGATATATGAACTTCTAATAAATACAGAAAAATATGAAACAATATTATCAAGCCAAGGTCATTTCACAGCATTATATATTACAACCATATATCAGCAAGATAGGGAGAAAAATATACACATATAGTGTCCATACCTACAAGATCACTGTCAGATTTAAATGAGAATTTCACCAAGGAGCTGTGAAAGCATTAAGCATTATATAAATGTCAGTAGTTGTTACTACTACTACTATCACTACCACCACCATAACTACTACTATTTTTACTATTAAACTAATTGCCTTCTACCAACTTAGTTTTAGTCAATATGGTGTTTGATACAATCAATTAATATGATATGGGCATGTGCCTGTATTTTAGTCACAGAACATCATCTAAATTTGGGGATTCTTTAATCATTTTCTTCTCTAGTTTGATTCTTTATTAAAGTATTTTCAGATTTTTTTCTTTGGAATCTCCCATTTTCCTTTTTCTTTGGTTCTCACATCTAACAAAACAGAAAAATATTACATCTTCTACAACTCAGACACTAAGATTTTTCTTAAATAATTTTGAAAGATATCTTTATCTTGGGAAACCTAACAGAAATTCTGATTCTTTAGTAAAATGTAGCTGAAAAACTTAAGGTTATCAAGGTCCCACAATTTGTACTTTAGTTAGGTAAAACTTCCTTTTTAACTGTGCCACAATTGGTATAATATGCCTCAGGTAAATTCAAAATTATTCATAGCAATAGTTAACATTAAAGTAGTTACATCAATAAAAGTCTACATTGCCACTGGGTTACTGGTACATGAACTAGATCGAGCTTATGCATAAGTTATCATGTCACCTTCTTTCTCAAAAAAACTCCTAATAGCTACTTTGTACCTCCTCCAAGAACAAATATAAACTAGTCCAATTTGCATTTAAATTCCTTCAAAAGCCACCTTCCCTTAGCAGAAGCAGTAGTTCATGTAGTAGTCAAGATTTTTTAAACTGATATTTTTTTCTTTTCTATTTAAAAAAAATTCTGTTTTGAGGGACAGCTCTCTAGAAGACTTTGTATTTAATTAATTTCATTTTTATAGAATGAAGTACTTTAAAACCTGGACTCACCCTACCTTTCCAATCTTATTGTACATTACTCCATGGACACTAAAGTTTAGCCAAATTGATCTTTTCTGCTGCTTTTAATAGGTGGTATTCTATCTCCTAGTCTGAAATGAACTCCTTTGTCATCACCACCTCTCAGAATAGAGATATCAAGGAGCTTCCTTAAAGGCTAAAGCCAAACAACATCTTTTTTATGTCCCAGCTAATTTTTGCTTTCCCCGAAAATCATGAGGTATATACCTATGTATATAACATGCCAATCAGTCAACACTTATTAAATGTGTACTATGTACCAGGCACAGAGAATAAAAAGACCAAAAACAGTCCCCATTCTCAAGGAGTTTTTAGTCTAATTGGGTAGAGAGCATACAAACAACTATGGACAACCAAGTTAAGTAATAAAATAAATTGGAGATAATTTCAGAAGGAAAAATTAAGGAAAGCAAGGAAAGCTTTCTTGCAGAAGGGGGACATCAAGTGAGACTTGAAGCGGACTTGCATCCTAGGTTTATAAGGACAATATAAACCCTAAGTATGCAAATAGAATTTAAGAAATGGCATAGAAGCCAGTGTCACTAGACCTATATAGTACATGGAGAAAAATAATAAGGCTAGAAAGATAGGAAGGAACCAGGTTATATAAGATTTTAAAAGTCAAATCAAGAATTTCATATTTGATCCTAGAGTTAGTAATATGGAACTGGTTTACTTAAATAGGGTAGCAACAAGCATGATTAGATTTGCATTTTACAAAGATCAATTCTTCTTTGGCTATAAGATCCTTTAAGACACAGACTATTCATTTTTGTTGGGCTTAGTATAAAATAGATCGATCAGCAAATGTTTAATGTTATTTTTTGTTTAACTAAACAAAAAATACAAATAAAAACACCACTAAACAAAATTCTCATAATTTGGATTTGGAACTTTTTAAGAATTAAAAACTCAACCAATTTTCTACTTTTAATGACTAAGAGGTAGCCCTAGTTTGAAAATTTGGTAAAAGATTAAATTTTGGGTCAAATGTGCCCAAGCTCTAAGGTGTAAGAGTACAGTCCTGGTAACAAACTGTATGTTTGTTGTCCAAGAACCAGTCTGGCTACAATGGAAAGCCAATGGATAATACATCTTTCTACCAAAGCAACTTTTGGAAACCATATATACCAAGTGAGAAGGGGTGTAATCTGTTCTTGCAGAGAAAATACCACAATAAGGAAATTACAACTCTGTCAAATACAGTAGGCCAAAATGTATCTTTTCTTTAGGTATTATGCTAATTGATATAACAAGAGAAGTGCTACAAATACATTTGAACAACGACTGTAACGTAAATGAAAAAAATCATTAAAGGGCACCAAATTAGGTAACTAAAAAGTCAATGATGATCCAAGAAAAGAAATTAAACATACCTTCCTCTTGAGGAAGGGAAAAACCAAAAAGGTCAGAAATGCTGCATGTAACTGTTAGATGAAATTATAGCATCACTTAATTTTACTCTTTTTTTTATTATAAGAAAAGGAGAATTAAGAGATACAGAAATTATAATGATATTAAGAACAAAAAGTATCCATAACATGTATTTTTAAAAACAATTTTATGAACAAACAATTCAAAAACCCTTAAGTACTTTACAAAGAGAGCATTTGGAGAAAAAAAACCTGTGGCCTTGAAAACTCTCAGAATTTTCAAAGTCCTAGGGTAGTTAAGAAAGGCGTAAGGATGGCAACAAGATTATGCAATGATCAACTCTGATGGACATGGCTCTCTACAACAATGAGATGATTCAAACCAATTCCAATTGTTTAGTGATGAAGAGAGGCATCTACACTCAGAGAAAGGATTGTGAGAACTGAGTGTGATTCACAACATAGCATTTTCACTTTTTTTGTTGTTTGCTTGCACTTTATTTTGCTTTTTTTTTTCTCATGCAGCACAGTTGTATAAATATGTATACATATATTGGATTTAACATATATTGGACTACTTGCCATCTAGGGGAGGACATGGGGGAAGGGGAAGAAAATTGGAACACGAGTTTTGCAAGAGCTAATGTTTATTTTCCCCTGGAGGCTGGGGTTAAGTGACTTGCCCAGGGTCACACAGCTAGGAAGTGTTAAATGTCTGAGATCATATTTGAACTCCTGTCCTCCTCAATTCAAGGCTGGTGCGCTATCCACTGCACCACCTAGCTGCCCCTTGCAAGGGCTAATGTTGAAGAACTGTCCACGCATATGTTTTGAAAAATAAAAAGATTTAATTAAAAACAATTTTTTTTTTTTAAAGAAAGAAAAAAAGATGTAAGGAGGGAAGGTTAAGCTGGATGATCAAGACAACCAGCCTAAGCCCAAGGACTTCTAAGTTCTCAGAGTTGCCACAGAGGTTCCAGGAGATCCAACACTAAGAAGCCCAAAGTTGTAGGGGAGGCCTAACCCCTGACAGTGTAAATGAGTAAAAGAATACAAGAGATACAAGGAGAGATCAAAGAACCCTATCTCTACCCACTCAACAGAGAAAAAATTACAACAGAAGGTTGGACCTCACTTTATGCCTCAATTCAGGAACTAAAACTAGAGAAATGAGTAAATCAAATAAAACATCAATCAATTTCAAAAAATACTACCAATCTAACCTCATAACAAATGTAAGGAAGAGAAAGTGGGTTTTTCACAAGGGCTATCTATACCTAGATGAAACACAAAATTAAATCTCTTCAAGAAAGAATTAAAAGTAAAATAAGCAGCTAGGATAAGTGATAAAGAGAAAATTGTAAAACTTGCCCAAAAATGGACTCCCTGGAAAATTAAAAAGATCTGAATAGAAATCAATGATTCTCTAATACAGAGGAAATATTGGAACAAATCAAAAAAAAAAAAAAAATCAAAAAACACAAAAGAAAATACATGATATTTAAAAAAATGACTTGGAAAATGAGTTGAGATAATTTAGGAATCACTGCACTCCCCAAAATTCATGATTTTTTTTTTTACAAAGGGATATTTGTTGATAGTGTATGGCAAGTACAGAAACACAAATATTTTACACCAAATAAGTATACTCTCCCCTTTATTTTTTTTCCCTAATGAGAGCATTCTCACATTTAAAGCACACCACAATTTTTTTAAAATCCTGTAAAGATTGTAAAGTTAAACTTTAGGAATATAGTAGAATCAGATGGCAAAGATACCTCAAAAGGAAATGTCCTAGGAATGCCATGGCCAAAATATAAAGTTCCTAAATGAAAGAAAAAGTGCTATAAAGCATCTAGAAGAAACAGTTTCAAGAAACTACAATGAAAATCATAAAAAACAGCTTCTACTAAAATAACCCTAATTAGCAAAAATAGCATTTGTTTGGTATTTGTAAGATCTGTGAATTGCTTTAAAACTATCCCATTTGCTCCCCACAAAAACCTCAAGATATAAGGACTACTACCTCCACTTTACAAGGAAGGAAATTGAAGCAGCAAACAAGTTAAGTGACCTTAGAGATACACAGCTACTATCTGGGATGGAATTTGAATTCAGATCTTCCTATACAACTCTTTACAGTATCACCTAGCTTCCTCAAAATTAAATGATAACAAGACAAAACAACAACAGAAAAATCCTAGAATGTAATATTCCAAAAGGCAAAGGCAAACAAAACTAATTTGTTCTGCAAAACATGGATGAAAAAATAGATCTTTAAAAGAACACAGGTCATTCAAGCATTTCAGAGGGAAAAAAAAAAAACAGAGCTGAGTAGGAGCATTGAAACACAGAGAACAGAGAAACCTAGAAAACAAAATTTACTTAATGATGATGGCAGCATTATCATTCTAATAGGAAGATGGAAGGGGAAGAAGGTAAGGGAGAAGAAAAAACAAATGTCCCTTCAGAGACAAAGTCTTAAAAAGGTATTGAGGGAGTTATTAAGAAAACAGGAATTCTAGAATTGAACTGCTTCTGTTCTAAGTTTTAAAAAGGACAAGAAAAGAAAAGGATAAAAAAAGGCAATACAATAAAGTAGTAAGATAAAGATAGTAAAGAATTAACAACTTATAATTAGAATGAGAAGACTATTCAAACAGAAATGGGCATTGGATGAACTTTAATCTTATCTAAAATGAACAAAGAAATACTGAACATACAAACATAATTTGGCATAGAAATAGATCAAACTCAACAGGGAAAGGGTGTGTGTGTGTGTGTGGAGATAAGTGAAGGGTTAAGAAAGAGGATAACACTGAGGAGGTAATGGTCAAAAGCAAAATGAATTTTCCAATCTAGAAGCAGGTATTAAAAGGGGAGAAGGAGGGAGGGAGAAGGCAGAGAGAAATATCTGAGGTTACTTCTTAGACAAATAAAGAATGGCTAAACAAATTTTGAGGTGAATGTTGTAAAGTATTATTTTTTCCTAAAATATTCAAGGAATCCTAGCAAAGTGAAGAGAGCAAAACTAGAACAATTCACACAAAAACAAAAACATTGTAGAGAAAAACAACTATGAAAGGCTTTACTCTGATCAAAGCACTAATTATTTCTCCAGATTACTCACTGTTACCTACCCCCTGACAAAGAGGTGATGGAAACAAGGTACAAAGACATTCATTTTTGGAAGTAGCCACCATGGGGATTCATTTTCCTTAACTACACTTATTTGTTAACAAGGATTTTCTCTTCCCTCCCCCCCATTTTCAATTGGGAGGGAAGGGAGAATAAGATGTATTCTGAGCAATAGTGATGGGGGGGGAAAAGGCTGTTGAAACATGTTTCATGAAAGGAATTTGAGTACAATTTTTAAAGTAACATAGAATTAACAATATACTATTTTGTTTTAAAGTAGACAATATGAAATGCGGATTCTTCTGCTATGTGTATAGAGATGTTCCTTTTTAATGTTTTAAGTTTTTAATATTAATATTTTATTTCAGGGGTGGAAAGAATGAAAGTGTGCTGGACTTCATGTAAAAGAATCTCAGTTCAATTCCTGGTTCTGACATTTACTAGATTTGTGATTATAGGCAACATTTAGTAATCACCTACTTTGTATCTGGAATTGAAGGATTAAAGATGTAAATGTAAGCAATAAAACAATCCCTCCACTAAAAAAGAGCTCAGATTCTACCAGAAGAAAATCTGAGTGAAAGTGCAATGGAGAGTTATGTGTTCCTGCACCTTCAGTCAAAATAAATCTGAATTCAAATTTCATCTGTGACAAACTCAATTTATTCTCAAGTTTAGTTTCCTCATCTTTAAAATGAAGATGAAAATATTGGGAGTACCTACCTCACAGAATTTCTGTAGGACTCAAATGAGAAAATGTACATAAAGCATGTTGAGTTCTATGTATCAGTACATTATAACTATTATTGCTCTGTCAAATGGAAATGACCATTTGTTATATTTACTCATAAGGTTATCTTAATAAAAGCCCCTTGTAAAACATATAACTTAACCTCTCAATGACTCAGGTAACTCTATAAAATTATAAGTTATCTGTTTCCAGGAGTCAATCAGGAGACGCAAACTCTTCTTCTCAACTCTGCCACTAATAACTATTTAGCTCTCTGAGTCTTGTTTATTCATTAAAGAGTTGCACTAGAGATGATCTCTAGATAGTACCTACTTTCAATACATGATGACTTTAATAATTGTTCATTCATTTTAACAACACCAAAGCATTTCTCCAACATGCTGACATGAATTTATCAGTATTTAAAAAAAAAACATTTCCAAAAAAATTTATAATTAGCACTTTTCACTAATTTAGATCAGCCTAATCCCGATTACAACAAATTAATGAGATTTTCCTCTATGTAGAAGACATAGAACTATTATCAAAAGATTGGTTCAACCTAATATAGACATTTGTCAGAGACATCAGAAATTTTAAATAAGACTGGGCCTTTAGTCTTAAATCATACAATACATTCACTTAGATCAAGGAAAAGGAAAGACTTCCTCCAATTTACTGAGCAGTGTTTGTTATACTGACATCACTATCTGTCAATCAATAATTCTGGTACCTATATTAATGGGAACAAAGGGGACAGATACAAATTAAGTAAACAAGGAAAAGGGACAGATGTATTTGAAAGCACACAAAAGACAGAAACAAATTTAAATTAACATAATATATAAATGCTGGAGAAAAAGCAGATTAACAAGGAGAAAGAAATGAGAAATGACGTGCAAAACTACCAAAATGGGAACAAGCAAATTAAGCATGAGTAAGAGCAAGTAGTGTTGTTTGAAGTAGATTGTTACATGAAATTAAGTTTCTATAATGGTGGCAGATCTAGAAGCTCATATAAAGGATTTTCAACTCAACAAATACTTATGTGAATTTGGTATGTAATAAAAGGCTATGAATGGGAAATTTAAATAAGTTATCTTCATATGACCATGTAAATAATTTTCCAGAAACTATTAGTCAGCATTATTTAGGTCTTTTGATGCCAATATCCATCAACTAATAATAGCTACCACTAATGCTATAAGATTTTCAAAGCACTTTTCAAATATTATTTAATTTGATCCTTACAACTTTGGAAAGTGTTCAAATGTACAAATGAAGAAACTAAGGCAGAGATTAAGTTACTTGCCCAGAGTCACACCACTAATAAGTGTCTAGGGCAGAATTTAAGCTCAGGTCTTCCTGACTCCAGATCCCACTACTCTATCCATTGTGCCAATTAGGAATCTAATTGTTTCAGTTTTTTAAAAAATAACATATGAAGATACAAATTTATCCATGTACATTATGACAGAAGAACACAAAAGGACTTTTAAACAGGAGTTTAAGTTCATTGCTGGATCTTTGGGATACTTTGGAGAAAGAAAGAAAAAGAAAAAAAAAAATTAGTGTTAGAAATTGTGGCCAAGAAAACAGGTTGAATACAATAAATTCACATGACTATTAATAAATTTAAACTTGTGTATTATTCAATAGCAATAAATTAAGTCTCATATTAATTATATACTATACTTTATACATTAAGGAATCTGACTTACTTTTCATTTAACTCATTTACCTCACATGATACCATCTTACTTTCTCCCCAAGTGGTTCAAATAAAGTCCTGCTAGGATGTATAGAGAAATAAAAGAATAATTTCACAATATTTATGTTTTTAGCAGACAGCTAAATGGGTTAACTTTTTCTGGTCATTTGTAGTTGAACAAGTATTAGAAATGAATTTGAATACAGAATATATTCTTAAAAACAATTCACATATACCAAAACAGAAGATATCACAGTTTACTCTCACCTCTCTCACTGGATTCTTACCCTGAATTGAGGCACTCTGTACTAATTCCCTATACTCACTTTTACAATCTCATGTTTTTCTATGAACTATATATGCAGCCAAAGTATTAATATAGATTCAAGTGTTTAGACAAGAATGCTTGAATTTTTTAAACTATAAATTGCTAGTTTTAATCAAATGATAAAATATATATGCTTTCAAAAAATATGAACTTTCAAGTTTGCAGACCACTATGTATAATGGAGTGCATTTGTATCATAATAGAAGATGACCAAAAAGGATTCCTTTGAAACAGGAACTTCAAATGATACCTATTCAGAAGAGTCTTTCCCAAAAAATTTTCCCCAACTCCTTATTTGTGAAAAATCCTAATTATTTCAGGCTTTTTATGTTGGCTGCTATTATCATTCAACTTGATTAAATCTCATTAAAAAACTCAAATTGAATGTATTTAGTATTCTGTTATTTTCTTGTAAATGCAATAACCACATAGTCTTTCTAACTAATGTTAAGTAAACTATGTTTAATTGGGGTTTCATAAAGTTTACAAGACAAACATGGGTATGATCATCTGACTGCAAGAAAAAGAAACACCAAATTTACAAAACATATTTAAAGGCAGGATAAATAGAACTAGGAAACATTCTTTATAGAAATAGATTTAAATAAAGAGATTTTCATTGCTGATGACTGATTGGTGACACTAAAGTTCAAATACATAATTACCATCTAACTAAACTAAAAGTTTATTCTATTGAACTAAACAAAAAATGCATTTAGAAAAACAAAAGGTAAAAAAAAATTTAAAGAGAAATAATAAATAGGAAGTCACAGCATTATCAGAGTTCAAACTACATCAAAGAGAATCATCAAAAACCATTTGATTAAAAAAAAAAAAAGAGAGAGAGAGAGAGAGAGAGAGAGAAACTGAACGGACTAGGTAAAAAAGGCCCAGAAGAATTGTTAAGAGTAATTTAGTACTCAGTAAACACAAGGATACTAACTCTTAGGTTAAGGACCCTCTATTTGACAAAAACTAATGAGGAAACAGTGGTTTGGAAGAAATTAGTTTAGACCAAAAAATAAAACCAAATACTACTACAAATAGATAAACAAATCTAGCTACAAATGGATATAAAGCCTAAGTATAAAAGGATAATCATTAAAAACAAAAACAAAAACAAAAACAAAAAACAAAAACAAAAAAACACAAATAGAATGGAAAGAGGCATCTTATTCAGCTAGGGGTGGGGCAAGAATTCTTAACATGAGATTATAAAACATAAAACAGATCATTTTGATAACATAAAATTGAAAAGTTTTTACCACAAACAAAATCAATGCATGGAGGACTAGAAAAGAGTGTTAGCTGGGGGAAAATATGTCACAAATATCTCACAAAGGTCTTACTTACAAAATTAAATAAGGAATTGATACAAATATACAAAAACAAAGGCTATTTGAAAAGTAGGTAGAGATAAACAAACAGTTTGCATTTCTTTTGAAAACTATCAATAACAATGTGGAAAAAATTCCCAACCTTGAATATTATAAAATAGAAATGTAAACTATTCTGAAGTTCTTCTTTACAGCCATTAGGTTGATAAAAATGACAAAAGATGAAAA
Source organism: Sminthopsis crassicaudata (assembly GCF_048593235.1). Taxonomy (NCBI): domain Eukaryota; kingdom Metazoa; phylum Chordata; class Mammalia; order Dasyuromorphia; family Dasyuridae; genus Sminthopsis; species Sminthopsis crassicaudata. Next base: position 398,767,696 of record NC_133617.1, read on the forward strand.
CAAGTTAAAGAGGATGTAGGAAGACAGGCAACACAGATGTACTATTAGAGCTATTAACTTGTCCAATTGTTCTGGAAAACAGCTTTGAATTTTAGTTTAAAAAAAAAAACAAAAACAAAAAACCCCCACTAACCTATACATACTCTTTGAACCAGGGAATAACTAAGCATATATCCCAAAAAGGTTTTATTCAGGGAAAAAGAGATCCCATGCATCAAAAAACATTTATAAAAACAAATACAATATAAATATATAATAAATGTAATTTATAATTAATACAATAATATAAATAAAAAATTCTAGAGTGGTAGTGATTCAAACTAGAGGAGAATGAGGCATACATTTGCAAGCATTCTTTCAGCTACCTCTTGGTCTATACGTATTACTTATTCAGAAAGTTTCCATAACATTAAAAAAGTTATTGGAAATAAAAAAATGAAAAACATGGGAATAACTTTTTTTTAAAAGAAAACAATTAATTGGTAGGAAGTAATTTATATTGCACAAAAGAAGTCTTTGAAAAACCATTGATCAACATAAAATACTCCTAAAATGAGTTCTCATAAACATCTGGACTCATAAGGAAAGTAAATAGCACAAATTGCCCTTGGTAACCTATTCTAGTTGAGGAAGTCATTGAAACTAACTGAGGTTTGAATTCCTCTGAGTTAAAATAACAACAATAACAAATATATTGCCTCCTACTGTACCTCAACAAGTAGGTCTAAGCGAAGTACTAAATAAATAAGAGCTAAATATTGCAGGAGTAAATAATTACATTGTTTCTTTGGTGAACTTTCCTGATGTATTTACAATATGATTTGACTTGCAACGCAACTGCTATAGGGTATAATTACTGTGTAAAAACATGGTGAAGTTGTATTGAGGAGTCATTTAAAAGATATTCACATAAAAGCAGCTTTGCCAAACAGACATAAGAAAGAGGAAATGTTACTTAATAAAGTGAAATTTATTTTTCATTATTTAATCTTGCATCAAATTGGTGAAATGTAAAGGGATAAATATAAAAGATTACTCCTGAATTAAAAAACACACACACACACACACACACACACACACACACACACACACACACACACACACTAAGGGATCCATAGCTAAACAATACTGTACATTAAAAGATCTTACAAGGACTGAAAATTCAGTAATTTTTTTTTTAAAATCAGCATGGCAATCAAAAGACCAAATAAACTCTTCTTACACTATTATCCTTTAAAATACGTTTAAATCTCTATTCTTTGCCTTCTTTTTTCACTCATCTAGTAGCCACTGTAAGGTGAATTATAATCTCTATTCTTAAATCATAGTTCTAAATATGTCACTACCCTAATCAATTAGCTTTAGTAATTCCCTGGTACCTTTAGTATCCATACAAAATCCCAAACTTCTTTTGCATTACTCTCACTCACAGTCTTCCATTTAGCCAATTTGATCTTCTTGATATTTCCATCTTCGAGGACCATCTCCAGTTGTCTTGATCTATTATTGCGCCACTGGACCCAGATGGCAAGATGGCTCTGAAGAAAGTGAGGCTGATAACAATGCACAGCCCTTCCACATCACTCCAATCCAATCCATTTGCAGGTCAAGGCATCATTTCTGTGATGCCATGGTCCTCTTTGAGAATGAAGAATAAACAATAATAATCCATCTTCCTACCTCTATAGCTCATGTCTGGAATATGGTATACCTCTTCATCTTGCCTTCGCAGAATCTCCAGTTTCTTTTCAAAGCTCAAGTCAAATGTCATCTCCTACATGAAATCTTTGGGGATTTCCTCAGCCGTCATTATTTGTCCCTCATTCCACCAAAATTATCATTTATTTTAGGCCTATTATTTGTCTACATCTGTACAATGCTTTTTTTCTAAAGAGAATGTAAGCTCCTAGAGGTAAAAACTGTTTCCTTGTTTGTCTTTTAACCCCAGAATCTAGTGCAGTATCAGTCACAAAGTAATCACTAATAAATTTCCATTGATTGAACAAAGAAGGGAGATGAAAGTCTCACAGTATTCAGATCTGCATATTGTGTCTTAACTGTGGAAGCTGCACTTAAGAAGGACAGAGTGCATAAGAAGAACATCAAAATTATGGAGAATGGGAGAGGACTTACTAGGGGAAACTAGGGGATTTGGTCTGGAGAAAAGACTAAACATTCTGGAGAAAACATTACCCTTCACTTCCTCCTACCTCAAAATACTTGAAGGGTTGTCATGTAAAAAAGTGAAATCAGATTGTTTCTTTTTGTCTTTAATTGACAAAACTAGACATACTAGTTGACAGATTTTGCATTGATACAAAAGTTTTCTGTTTGTTATTTCCAAATGTGAAAACGGTTACCTCTGAAAGCAAGGAGACAGCCCTCTCAAATCTCCCATAACTTTAAAGAATCTTATATTTAGAGTAAGAAACCTCAGAGATCTACTCAAATGCCTTCATTTTACAAATAAAGAGAATATAGCCCAAAGAGTTAAAGTGACTTGCCCAGCATCCCAGAGGAAGTGTGTAATGTTGATATTAAAAGTCTAGTCTTCGGATTTGATAAAGGTCTTTTAACTCCAAATACAATATTCTTTCTTTGACATATAGTCAAACATTGTAACTAAAAAGCAGAAGCCACATCTAATAACATCAATATCTCTCTATAAAATAATGTTAAAGAAGAGCAATGCAACTTTTGCTTTAATCTTGGAGTCAAAAGGAATTTTGCTTTTTCAAATTTAGAATTAACAATATTTATGGAAGAGATTATTAGCAGCTACTTATTGCCTCTGTCCATAGGAGATAAAACAAAAAGGTTAATTTAAATTGTTGAATGAGTGACTTAGAAATTTTCTACATCTGACACTTTTTAACACTAGCTTAGGTTATTAAAGGAAATTTTCTTATTTCCTCTCCTGGAAAAATCAAGATTTCAATTTTGAGAGAAAGAATGGGCAAACTGGTATGAGAAGAGTATTTCAGTCTCAGGGTACAAAAACTAAGGTAAAACTCAGATGCCTAAAAGATAAGATGAACTAGTCAAAACATATCTGAAAAGAATGGAACTAAACATGTTAAAAATATCTCGTCCACATCTTTTCTTTCTTTTGATAACTCCATGTACTTAGAGGCTCTCTCCCCTTTCTCTGTAACTTCTCATAATCAATTTAAGACCAAGTTTTTATAAATTTTACCTCTATAATTTAATCAACCATGCCCTCCTCTGTACTCTCACAAGAACTACTCCGATTCAGGTCTTTAACACATTCCTCGTCTTAACTATTGCCAACAGTCTTTTAAATTGGTCTCCCTGCTTTGCCTCTCCTCTCTCCAACCCATCTTCCAAAAAAATTGCAAAAATGATCTTAAAGCAAAGATGTATATCACTTCACAGCTCAAAAATCTTTAATGGTTCCCTAACTGACTCTAAGATAAAATCAAAATCCTCATCCTGGGATTCAAGACTCTCAACATTGTCTTCAACACACTTTTCAGGCTTATTTCATTACTTCCATTTTGGTTCCAACTAAACCAAACTACTACTTGTTCCTCCACCTTAACAAACTATTTCTTATGCCTGTTCCTTCCTACCCCAAGAGTGGAAAGTGTTTCTCCCTTCCTGCTCTCAGTATCATTATCATTCTTCAAGGCTCAGCACAGGTGTCATCTTCTCCATAAAACCTTCCATGATCCTCTACCACATCATTATTACATACACTCTCAATATTAAAAAAAAATGACAAATACAAAGAACTTGGAAAAACTTGAGAAGGTCTATATAACTGATGAAGGCCAATAGAACAATTTACTATTACTATTAAGTAAGAATTCAAAACCAACCAATGCAGTATCTAAAAATGACTTGAGAACTGATAGTAAACCCTGCTATTTGTAAAGTTGGCCAAGGAATTTTTTTCATTTCCTTAACTATTAATTTGTTACAAATTAAAGTTTTATGGTAGTAGAGATATATGGAGACAGAAAGAGAGAATACCAAGTTATAAAAGAAAATGTTTTTTAAAAGTGTAAACCAGCATGCTGATTCAACAGGAAGATTCTTAAGGCCTAGATCTCAGAAGGTTCAGTTGTTAAACTAGTTCCACCACTATTAACTAGCTTGGGGATCCTGAGCAAATCTCATCTTCAAATGTTAGTTTATTTATTTGTAAAATAAAGGAACTGGATAAAATTTCTAAGTTCCTTTTCAATTCAAAAACTCTATGATTCTATACTCTATCTATGAAATGCTATGTTGTTCATTAGGAACTTCAGAATGCTGTGACAGAACTCAGAAATTTTAATTATCTGATTAACCACTTCTAAAAATTCTTAATATTTAAATTTTAATGGACTCTCCCAGAATGTATCACTAGGAAAAATTGTGCTAGTAATAATGACTACAGTAGACCTAATTCAAGATATGGTTCCATAACAAAATAGTTGTAATTTGATCAAACTATTTTAACTACTTATTTTTTTAAATGTATTCCAAAAGAAAATTATCATTACCATTGACAAGTTGTTCCAATTCTTAAAATTCTGTGGTATTTTATCCAAGAATATCCATTGTAAAGTACTTTTGTAAATTTCATGATACATGAAAGTTCATGATACATGAATACTGTGTACAGTACTTGAAAAAAAGGCTGATAGTTAACCAATGAATTTTTTTTATATTTTTCAATTGTGTTTAAGAAATATACAGATTAAAAATAATTTAAGTACAAGAAGTATGTTCCAACAATACTATGCTTTATATATGTAAGTCTGACTCTCTCAAACCTCTATTTATTCTATGAAATTAAAATCTGTCTTTTCAGAAGATAAACTAATATCTATTTAGTAGTGTGTAGAAAAAATTCTATGAATCTCAATTAAATACACTTCTAAAGAGAACAATAGAATGTGAAAATCAAACTACTAAGTTAAGGCTATCAGAAAATGGCCCATGATTGATCCATCAAATTCTTTTGTTATATCCTTTATTCCCATTTTTTGGAAATTCCTTGTGATAATTTAGGTACATAAGACTTTCCTCCACAGATATTATTTCATTTACTTTGTTGACATCTTCCAAGTACTATATTGTTTTGTGTTTACATATACTGACTTCCAAACTTCTTAGAAGTTTCAAATAATGGCCCATCTTTCAAATAAGAACATTTTACTAGTGTTGCTTTATGGCATCAACCTAAAACACCAGATACACCTATCAACCAAAGATAATCTTCACAGAGAGGAAAATGGTCAGGCTCAATGAGGCATGTGAGCAAGATGCAACTTATAACTAGGAACTCCAAAGAATGGGAATAAAGGATATATCCAAGGAATTTGATGAAATAAGATGGGAATGATTTAGCCCTTTAGTAAGGATAAAATAAAGAATGAGAGATGACAAGTAGAAGACCAGAGTACTCCACTTACATATTCATGTTTTAAGTTGGGTAGATTACTTGTGGTAAACTTTTGAGAGAACAATGAGTCATATAGGAGGTCCAGGTATGGATGGTTAGCAACCACTCACTGGAAGAAACTCTTAAATCAATGAGATCACAAATACGAGTATATCTATATTATCTCCTTTTTATGAAAAATCAAGTTTTTTGAGATCAGTTCTTCTGTTTTTCTTTTAAAAATTTCCTTAACAAATGCATGTTGAATATGAATATATGAAAAATGAAATTTACAAAAGTACTTTACAATGGATATTCTTGGATAAAATACCACAGAATTTTAAGAACTGAACAAAATTAGGGAAGTAATCAATACTAACTCAACTCATACATGACCATACCTTTGACAAGTGGCATTTCAGCCTCCATTTAAAGATCTCTAGTGATGGAAAAAAGGTGCTTCTTCTTGAAACATTCACTTATACCTAATTTTAATCTAGCTCTACAAAATTTCTACTGCTTGCTTCTAGTACTGCCCTGGAGCCAAATAAAGCAAATCTAATCCTTGTAGTATTTGATAGTCCTTCAGACATTTTAAAAGAATTATATACTTTTAACTCATGTTGAAACTGCATCTTTCAGGTCCATTTATTTTTTAATTCCATGAACTTTTCATCTCTTTTTCCTCCGTCCGTACTGCCTTCAGAACCTCTTCACTTGGATGATCCATCAGTATCTCAAACTCAATTACATCCAAAAATCCTGATTATATTTTCCACTATCCCTATTCTTCCATCCAGCTTACATTTTCTCTACAGCACCAAAAAGTCTCATGTTTCCCATCTTCTTAACTTTGAGATTATTCTTATTTGTTCCCTCCCTTCTAACATGCAATTAATTACCAAATTCTATTGATTCCACCTCAGGAATCTATCATCATTTCCTTTCTATTCCCACTGTCACCTTACCTTACTATCCCTCATTCCATTACCACCATCCTAGACAGCTAAAATAGCATAAGTTTTTCCTCTCATCAATCTCTCCTCCAAATTTCATACTGCTATCATACTAATCTTTCTTTTATGGAAAGTTATGGTCAAGTTACTCCCTATTCAAAATCTTCAACAACGTGTTTCAGCCATGTTTAATCCAAGGTGAAGGCCATCAAGAAGTTCATCACTGGCAATACTGTGAAAGCCAGGGTTGTCAGAAACATATAGCATCTTCTACTCCAATGTGCTTCCCAAGCTGTATATAATATGTAATCTATACAATCCAGGGAGGACACAATCCTGTGAAAATTGTAAAGATCAGACACTTCCACACCCACTCTTAAACTGTTTATGTTACTTCCAGACTGAATCTAAAAATCTACATAAAGGTATTGTGTCAATCAGCACTCTGAATTCTTTAGAGAAAATAAAATGGCCCATTTACCTAAAAAACCAAAATGTTCCATGCCTCCCTACTTCCAACTTCATTACCTGGCATTCAAGGCCTTTCTTAAAATCAGGTTCTATCCTAATTTTCACAGTTTGACTCATGCTATCATTATTATCCACCCTCATTGTTTAGTCCAGGGATTCTTAACCTTGTATGCAAGAAAATCTTTTTTATTCTTTTGCCAATATATTTTTTAAACTATTTCCTATAACTTCCTTTGCAATCCTCCGTATTTTATTTTAACACATTTAAAAGCATTATTCTGAGGAGTCTGTAGGCTTCACCAGACTGAAAGAGTAACTTGGAACAATAAAGATTAAGAAACTCTGATCTACATTATACACTTCTAGCAACACTGTATGAGGATGTATTCTGATGGAAGTGGATATCTTCAACAAAGAGAAGAGCTAATTCAGTTCCAATTGATCAATGATGGACAGAATAAGCTACACCCAGAGAAGGAACACTGGAAAATGAGTGTGAACTGTTTTCCCAAGTTATTTTTACCTTCTGAATCCAATTCTTCTTGTGCAACAAGAGAACTGTATGGTTCTGCACACATGTATTATATCTAGGATATACTATAACATATTTAACATGTATAAGACTGCCTGCCATCTAGGGGAGGCAGTGAAGGGAGGGAAAAGAAAAATCAGAACAGAAGTGAGTGCAAGGGATAATTTTGTAAAAAGTTACCCATGCATATGTTCTGTCAATAAAGTTATTAAAAAAAAAAAAAAAAAACAGAAGAAAAAACACTCTTTTTAGTTCAATATGTTTTCCCTTTGTTCCTCAAACTTGCCATGCACTCTCAAACCTCTATGTCTTTTCCTTCACACCATGTTCTTTACCTTTTGGAAATTCCTCCCTCCACCTGTCAAATTAGTATATAAAAATTCTATTTATAAACAACTTTAAAGCTATGGCAAAAAATCAAGTACTCCTATTTGGACTTTGGGACCTAGGAGAAAAACTATTTAAAACAGTCTACTCCTATCACATCGATCTTTTTTTTTTTTCTTTCTTAAACCTCTTCCCTCAAAATCTACTTCTGGAAAAAAAAAAAAAAAAAGACATTGAATATGCTGCTTCCACAACAGTATAAGTTGGTCTAAATAAGTTCCATACTCCTTTAGTAGGCCAAAGTTTTGGAAGAATGAAAAGCCTAATAAAATATACTACAAAACATGTAGATCTTTAAGATCATTAATTTAAAGCTGGAAGGAATCTTTTAAAGCCATCTTGTCCAAATATTTTATTTTACAGATGAGGAAACTGAGGCTCTTAAGTTAAATAGCTTGCCCAAAGTCCCAAAAATAGTAAATGTCAGAACCAGGATACAAATCCAGTCCTCTGATACCAAATCCAGAACTCTTTACATTGTATCATGTTGCCTCCTTAAAGCTCTAAGTAGTTCTTCAACATATAATTTGGAAGCTTCTTGTACTTCCTGCAGCTCTCCCTCCTTTTGTCACTACATAATTAATTAGAACTTCTACCTTCAAAACTTCGTTCCAGTCCTACTTCCTCCAGAAAGCCTTCATTACCAACTCCTTGATTATGGGGCTAAAGCAGGGATAACAGGTGTATGACCAGAGTGCTTTACTCCATCTTCTCTCCCCACCCAAAATACGAATACTCTATAGCACTGTCTTTAAGATAGAACTTAAGTTTTACAACTTTCTAAAGTACTTTCTAGACTATAAACTCTGTAAGAACAAGGGCAATTGAGTCTAAACTTTTAAAAAATCACCTCTTACCTAGAAAAAGTCCTTGCATACTGTAAATACTTCGTGTGTGTGTGTGTGTGTGTGTCTCTCTCTCTCTCTCTTAAACAAATGAGCACATTTTTCATTTGGCCCTTGCCATACTTTGTCTCCTAGTATTACCTTTGTATGTCCCCTCATCCATGCTTGTAAACAAAGTGAGCTGCTTGCTGAATAAGAGTATCTTAAGCTTCTTTGTATCTACAGAACCTGGTGCAATGATTTACACGTAGTAATCCTTTAGGAACTGCTAGTTGATGGTAGCATGCTGCTCAAATATTAGATCTGATTCTGCATTAAGAGGGGTATTAAAACTAATATGACAGTGGGAGTGGGTTAGGATTACTCTATATTCAGAGTCACTGTAAAAGTTCTCCTGAATAGCTTATTTCCTTCTCTCAGAATCATGTCAGAGCATGAATCAACCTTCAACACCTCTTAGGTCTCAGAGGTGAAATGACATACACACTGGCACATAGACAGTAAATATAAGAATAAGAGCCAGGATCTTTGACTCCAAGTTTAATGATTATTCCAGTAATAGTCCTCTCACTTGCCATGCTTTCAGGTTCTTTTCAAACTCAATTTACTCAATATTCTCACTATTCTTCTAAATTCAAATGTTCAATCTCTAATAGTACTCATAAAGCTTATTAAACACTCCCAACTCCAAGTTGGCCCCAGTTTCTCCCCATGACTCCTGAAGCTTTCTCCAATTTTAACGATAGTTAAGTGGTTTTCTCTAATTCCATACTCTCTAGGACTTATTTCACTTCCCTTTCTCAGGAAACACATTCACCCTTCAGATGCTGTATTTCATATATTATAATTTATCTGTTTAATATATTTCCCCAACATCCTTGTCCAAATCATTATTACCTCACTCAAATTATCAGCTACTAGAGAGTATCTATTTGACTTGCTTTGTAACAATACTTTAGATAGGCCCCATACAAATAATATAATGAGGTTGATTAAGGTTTAAACTAAAGTTGAGAATGAAGTTTGTCTATAGAATTAAATTTGGGATATCTGCATTACATATTTACAAATGTAATTATTAAGAGTTCTAAATTTTCTTTTTTCATCCTCAGAAACATGAAAATCTCCCTCATTTGTTCCTAGAGCTGAGCATAAAAAGGAAGAAAAACTGACAAAAATGTAACTTTTTCTAAGGAACTTTGTTGGGATTAGCAGTATATAACTGGGTGTTTATATCTGGAAAACACTTTATGGCAGTTGTATAACCAGTTTATGTCTCTTTATATAAAGCTTAAAACAAACTAAACCATTACCAATGCAAAAAGCTGCTATTAACAGTCTGAACTAAGGTTACTGGGTTTGAGGACACAAAATCCTAAAGTTGAGGTCCTTTGTTTTCCACTTAAAGACTTCATATCACATGCCAAAATTAAAAGGAAAGGGGGAAAAGATTTTATTTTCAGATTTATAAAACAATTTCAAACTAACCTAGACCCTGCTTTGCTGAAAAGAAATGATTAAATTATGGTTTTCATATTTATTGGGGTGAAAAACACAAAAGAAATAAAGATTTAGTATCAAAACAAACTCCAAGTCAATCAACTAAAATTTTTATTAACTAATTACCAGCACCATTTTTCCCATTGGTTTGTGTTTTTCTTTTAACTGTTCAAGAACCTGTGCAAAAGAGTATTTGTCATTTTTCAATAATAGTAATATTAAATATTTTATATGCTATTTAGGAAAAATGGGACATGGGGTACTATTTTAAAACAAAGAGGCAAGCTAAAGTTTCTGTTGCAAAGTATGCAGTTGTTTTCTGTTGTGTTAAAAGTTACATCAGATACATGTGTTTTCAAACTGTTACATTTCAGAGTGCACATCTATGGGTCAATATTGAAGCAGCAATATAAATCAATTTAGATTTATTCATTATAAAGTGATTTTGGGATGTTACTGAGATGAAAAGGTTTCATGTGAGAAAGAATAACCTCATACTAATAACTTCAAGACAAATTTTTACTATACAAAGACAGATTCTCAAAAAGAGGAAATATGAAGAGTTCTCAAATCTGCACTAGAGGATAAGGTAATGAGCACATTAAAAACAAACACACACACAAACCCAAATAGTGGTGACATTAAAAAATGCCTGCAGATGTTATTATCTAAGGAAGTCTTCAAAGAAGTTGTCCTAATGAATAAGCACGGTTTTACATTAAGAGAGATTCTGAATCACAATGAATTTAAAAATTTTAAAAAACAGATGGCTATTTTGTTTTTAAAGTGACCTAAATTAAGTTCAGTCAAAGGTGAAGCTTAATTTTTAATTGGACATTTTGCTTGCATAAGTTTATTTAAAACTATTCCTAATTGTTAGAAACACAAAATCAAATACATTGTAACTTTTATGATATATTACTATTATAGTTTTGGGTTTGGGACAGCAGAAAGATTTAAATGGAGAGTTTCCAAAATAATTTTAAGATTATCCCCAGAAACAAGAAGATTAAATTATCATTATAGACTGCATCACATAAAAAGTTTCTGGATTTCATTACTTAAAAGTATATTACTATCCGCTAAAAACTAGAACTGATGTTATTGCTGTCCTGCAGATTCATAAAATATTTCTAATCACCAATCTTTTAGCCTCGATATTTCTTTCCCTTACCAAGATGCAGTCCTGCCACTCACACGTTTCAACACTCCGCAGCAGATACACTCATCTGATATCACCACACAAAATAAACACCCTGCACCTTACTTTTTTTTTTTTTTCCTCCTTGGAAAAGTCATTTAGCTTAGAGAAACCCGAGCAAGTCCGTACCCTAGCAAATCAATCTGAATCGGAGTACCTTTTTCTTACTGCTTTTCCAATCACTGAAGTCCCTTCAAACTTGTAAGAATTTTTAAGGTGATCAAGGTAAGAGTGGAACGAGAGTGACTGAAGGTTTAGTGGAGATAAGGAGACAATTTTACGTGGAATCCCTTTGCAATGCCTAACCACTTGTCTTCGGAACCCCACCACTTTGGCCATCGCTAACATCCCATACATCTAGATAAGATCCCATAGCTTTTCAGAGAGAAGCCCCCTCCTCTCCTTTATCTGTGATCTGAAATGGCTACTCACCTTTGGCGTGGAAAGTGACAGGTAATTCAAAACAGGGTCCACGGACTCTAAGCCTACTACCCTGACTGCAGGCTGGGCCTTCTCCCAGTTCCAGAAATCTACATTACATCTCGACCCTCAGAGACTCCCAGGACACTTTGCTTCAAGCCGATTCACTTCTCTCCCCTTCCCCTCCGGCACTCCAACCCTTTACATTTTTAACCATCTCCCTCCGCCCCTAATTACAGCTAACTCCCCCCCCTCCTCCCCACCGCGGCCCCCAGTCCTCACCTGTATTGTCACTGGCGGAGAACCCAGGCGAGTTGAGTTTGGCTCGTTTGGGGTTGGGCGGTCCGTCCAGCAAGTTCTCAGCCATTTTAGCCGGCTCTCGAAAACAGCCCCGCGGGTGGGGGTAGGAGCTGCGAAGGGTCCGGGGCAATCAGGAGACAATCCGGAGCGGGGGGTGGGGGGGGTTCGGAGGGCAGCCCCGGCCGGGCCGGCACCGAGAGGGAGCGGGAGGTGGGGGGGGGATGGTGTCCGAGTGTATGTGAGTGAGATGGGGGGGTCGGAGGGGGGGGAGGGAGGCCAGTGAGGTGGGGGGCCGGAGGAGAAATCACAGCCACAGCAACAGCGCCCCGCAGCGCTCACCGCCCGCCCCCGGCCGCGGCCGCTGCCGCCGCTGCTGCTGCTGCTGCTGCTACCGGCCGCGGCTCCCTCATCCCCTCCCCGCCGCGGCAGCGGCGGCGGCCCGGGACTCCCCCCCGCCCTCCCGAGCGCGACACTCCAAGGAGGGGGGGGCCGAGGTGGCCCAGCTGCCCCCCCGGGGCCCAGCTGGCAGCGACGGTGCCCGGCTGGGGCGGCTCAGTCAGTCCCGGGGAACATGGTGCCTCCCGCCCGCCTGCCTCCTCCTCCTCCTCCTCCTCCTCTTCGTCCTCCTCCCTCCCCCCCTTCTCGCCCCACTTAATTAATTAATTCTCTCCCCGCCCGGTGGGAGGGGGGCTTCGGGGTTCGCTCCCCTACTCGGTTTGAGGAGCTGGAGCCGCCGCCGCCGCCGCCTTGAGGAAAAACAATGCGCGAAGCGGAGCCTCCGCCGCCGCCGCCGCCGCTGCCGCTGCTGCCCCCCCCACCCCCGTTCCGCCGCCGCCGCCGCCGCGGCTCCGGGAAGCCGAGCCGAGAGCCGTGCGGGGCCGCCGGAGCTGGCGCCGAGGGCCGGGCGGAGCGGGCCGGGCGGGCGGAGTGGGGTGCGCGGGCGGTTGTGGGGCCCGGAACCGGCGGGGCCGAGTGGATCGCGCTCGAAGCCCCGATCGGGTCCGCGACAAGATGGCGGCTGTTGATTCCTCAATTAAAAAAAAAAAGAAAGTTTTTTTTCTTCTCTTTTCCAGAGCCTGAACGGGAGGGGGAGGGGGCGGGGCACGCTGGTGCGTCACCACCACCGCCACCCCCCCGCAGCGTCACCACGCACGGCCCCCGCCCCGCCCCCCTCCACCTGCACCCGGGAGCGGCCGGAAAAATACGAACGCGCCCAGGCGGAAAGGGCCGAGCGACCGGCCTGGAGAGCGTAGTGCTGCCGTATTGTGGCGGACAGCGCCGCCCCTGGGCCGAAGGAGAGACGTGAAGGCCCGTGGGCGTCTGCGAGATCCCTTTTTCTCTTCTCTTACTGTAGGTCCCTAAGTGGAACCCGGGAGGTGGGGGGTGGAGTGGGGAAAGTGGGCAGCCCGTCGCTAGCCTATTAAAGTGTTAATGCTCGCGGTGTGTGTGACCTAGGATGAGCCTTGGTCACTAATACTGCCGGCCGTAGTGACCGACGAGAACGCATTTACGCCTCTTCCTCCTCCCCCCTTAATTGTGCTGAGTTTGATAGGGTTTGGGTTTTTCTTTTTTTCTTTTTTTTTTCCAGCGGTATGGACCAGGAAGGGGTGAGTCGTGCCCTGCCTGCGGTCTGTGGGGACTTTTGTTCGAAGAAAGTTGTCAAGGGTTCGAAAAAAGAAACAACAAAAAACTTTGAAATTTTGAAGTAGAGGTGAATTGCAGGACAGATAGTCATAATTGGCCTGGCTTTAGTGGCACTCTACTGTGTAGACTGGCTTCTCTAATCAGGTCTGTGAGCCAGGGTTCCCAAAGCTCTGTAAGTTTGAAATTGCGGCATGCTTTGCGTCTGAATACTTGAGTTTGGGGGGAGGGGTAGATTGAGAAGGGGTCAGGCTCTGATATTTTATCCATGTTGGGAGCTCTCAATTTAAAAACCCTCCTTCCAAAAAATGCAGATCTCATCTGTAACTTAAGGGGGTACTGAGATAATAAGTGACTTCCCACCGTTATACAGAAAATAAATGTCACAGGCTGAATTCTGTCTGTGGCAAGTTGGCTTTCAATCCACTGCACTGGGCTCCCTCTCTCTATTCACTAGATCTAACTTATGATTATAAAGGAGGGCCAAGTGTAGGTCAGTTGCTCTCTCCTATGTGCTCTCCCCTTGCTTCTCTCCCAGCTTTATTGCCCAAGTATATGACACTTTTCTTTCTCCAGGAGGCTGGTGCACAAGCAAAAGTTCAACTCAACAAACATTTTAAAAGAGATTACTATGTGCCAGGCAGTGTGGTGGTGCTGGGAATACAAAGACAAGAGTAAGACAATTCTTATCCTCAATGAATTTACGACTCACTAGGGAGATACAACTTGTCCACAGAGAAGGCAAGGATACATGCAAAATAGATACAAAGTGATGAGAAAGGAGAAATTAACAATTGAGGGAATCAGGAAAGATCTTTTAAAAGTGGAAGGTAGCCCTTGAGATGAAGGATGCCAGGGTTTCCTAGAGACAGAGATGAAAAAAGAAAGCCTTCCTGGTATGAACTATAGCTTGCTCAAAGACAAAGAAGATAGAATATCACAAATGAGAATTAGGGTACAGAATCATGTGAAATCATCCCGGAAAGTTAGACTGGACCCACATGTGAAGCACTTAAATGCCAAACAAAGAAGTTTGTATTTTATCCTAGAGAAAATTAGTTAGCCACTGGAACTTATTAAGCAAATCAAAGTTTTAAGAATATCAATGAGGGCCTGAAATAGAATAGTAGTGTCAAGCAGGAGAGAAAGACATAGAGAAAAATGCCAGAGTTATTTTAAAGGAAAAATAAGGCTTGGTAAATGATTTGATATGGTGGGATGGGAGATGGTAAGAGAGATGGAATCAAAGAAAATAATTCCTAGATTTCAAACCTGGTTTGAAGCTATTTGATTGTATTGCTTTTCTGGAATCAAAAAAGATCGGCCTTTGAAAACTGGGTAACTAGAGGGATGTGGATACCCTCAGTAGAGAAATTGGCCAGGGGAGGTGAGTAGAGAGAAAGTTAATTCAGTTTTGAACATGTTAAGTTTAATATGCCTATGAGACATCAATAAATCAATCAAGCTTTTACTAACTGCTTACTTGGCACCAGGGTATTACCAGCTATAGGGGATAAGGGATAAATGAAGAACCTCATCTCCTTTTACTAGTTCTCTGGCTTCTTCCAAGTCCCATCTAAAATCCCATCTTCTATTGGAAGTCTTCCCCAATCCCTCTTTAGTTCCTTCTCTCGACTGATTATTTCCTATTTGGCATGTATGTTTGCTTGTTGTGTCTCCCTCATTAGATGGTGAGCACCTCTAGGACTAGAATTGTCTTTTGCATTTCTTTGTACACTCAGTGCTTAACAGTGCCTGAGACTATAGATGCTTAATGCTTAATGATTGACTATATAATTTGCACAGGAGAGTAGGAAGGTGCAATCTAACCATGAAAGAGAACCACAATAGAGCAGAGTCACAAAAACCAGGGAGGAGACTACATATAAAAGAAGAGGGTTGTCAACCTTATGAAAACTAAGAAAAAGCCATTGGATTTAGAAATAAATTAATGGTGGCTTTGGAAAAAATATTTTACTGGTACACTCTGATAAGCCAGTCATATAAGTCATGTAATTTCACTTATTTGATTGGAAAATAGATTATCACAACATTTCTTGGTCATTTCCAAATCATATTACTATGCCCATACTCTTCCCCTCCTTCCGCTTCCCAATTCTAGCTCCTCTTGTTTTACCCTCTAGCATGTAAGTTCTCTGTGGGCAGGTTTATCTCATTTGCTTATTTATATTTGCATGGCCAGTGTCTGGCACATATTAAGTGCTTGATAAATGTCTTTTTTCTCCCGTTCGTTTATTCATTGAAATGTAAGGTTCAAAAGTGTGTAGAAGTGAGAAAGTAGAGGCTCTGGCACCAGTAAATACTCAATAAATGTTTGTTGATTCATCGATTGATTGATAGAGCATTCAAACTGAAGACCTAAGTATGACTTAACTTCCAGTAAGGGTGTGAGTGACTAACTTACTGTACCTCTAAATTTTTGTCTTTGACTAAGGATAGGATCTACACCTGTGAGTTCCTTCATTTAAGAGAATTTTCAGATAAGAACAATGAAGTCCACACTCTGCAACTTAAGAGAGTTGACTAAAACCCAGCTTCTTAAACTATGGTTCTCAATCCCATATGGGATCTCATAACTGAATGTAGGAGGTCATGAAATTATGTTTTATTATTAATAAATGTTTGATATGTAAACCTATTTTATATAGCTGTATGCCCAGGCTCATGTAAAAATTTCTCAGGCAAAAAGGGGTCACAAGTGGAAAAAGCACTATCTTAAGGTCACAAAGATGGTATGTATCTCATGGGGGAACTTGAACCCAGGTCTTTCTGGTTCTGAGGCCTTTACTCAATCCACTATTCTATGCTACTCTTTAAAATGGGTATAATCATATTTGCTCCTCTCTAAGAGAGCTGTTAGAAGCAAAGTAGTTTGTATACTTTTATATACAATACATATACAAAGCCGTTGTCCCACTATCTACCTCTGACCCTTGTCCTAAGGAAAGTACTCTGCAAACAGTATGGCTTATAGAACTACTATGAGTGAAGCTAGGGAACTTATTTCCATTGATTTTTGAGTTGTACTAATCTCTGGCTTGAAAGAATCTTGGCCTTTGAAAAGCAGGTGAATATTCTTGCAAATGTCTTCCCTTGAATCAAAATAACAATGGATTCAAGCCATATCAACTGAATATTTTCCCATGACATTCCATTATCAAGAAGGTGCTATGATGATTTTTTTTTTCATCTTGCTAAGAAAAAAGAAGCCATTGGGCCAACAAATATTTTCAATATATGTCTAATCCTACAGCAGGCTAAGAGAGAGACAAAAAAAAAAAAAAAAAAAAAAAAAAAAGACTTCAAATCCAATTCCAGCTTTTGATGTTAAGGATCTTACAGTAGAGAAGGGGAAACCAGATATAAACTTTGATAAATTATAGAGTATATAGCAGAGAATATGACGTATGTCACATCAGTCCCCCTCTCTGTACTCACATGGCCTTCACCCTAATTTCAGCCCCCCACATTTCATGCCTGGAATATTATAATTGCCTTCTAATTATTGTCCCTGCATCCAGCTTTTCCCCTCTCCAAACCATCCTCAATGCAGCTAGTAAATTGATATTCTTAAAGCACAGGTCTGTGTTTGTCACTTCTCAAGAAGCTTTGGTGGCTGCCTATTGACTCTAGGATAAAATATAAACTCTGTTTGGCATTTAAAGCCCTTCCCCAACATCCAACTCCAACCTACCTTTCCAGTCTGATTACACAATACTCCCCCTTATGAGCTCTATGTTCCAGCCAAACTGGCATACCTGTTCTTCTCTATACTTGACATTCCATCTCCTCCCTTTGTTGCTTTGTGCTGTCTTCCATGCCTGGAATGCTCTGCCCTCTCACCTCCAACTCTTGGAATCCCTAGCTCCCTTCAAGGAACAGCTTAAGTATTATCTCCTATATGAGGACTTAGCATGTTCTGCCCCAATTGCTTTGTATGTTTTGTATTTACTTATCTGTGTACATATTGTTGTCTCCCCTGTTAAAAAAGTAAGTTCCTTGAGTTTAGGAACTTCTGTTTTTATCATGGTATCCCCCAGTACCTAGCATAGTGCTTGGCATATAGTAATAGACAAAATAAATATTTGTTGATTCGAATGTCTCTAGCTCAGTAAGACAAGAATAGGAGCCTGTAGTGGAAGTAGATGACAAGAAGTAATCCAGTACTGCGATTTAGCAAGATACAAGTGGCAATGGGACAAGGGGAAAGGACTCAAGCATAAAGAACAATTTATAGTTGAAGTTAACAATTACAGGATTAACTATGATTAGATCAAAAGAACAGAACATCAGGGATAGACTGAGAGAACAGAGAAAGAGATGGAGAGACTGACAGTTATGGTGAGGAAAAAAAGTTTGGAAATGAAGCAGAAAAAGAAATGGAATTGGAAAAGAGAGTACAATCAGAAACAGGAATTTCTTTGTTCATGGGAGGGAACACTAACTTTTATTTTATTTTATTTTGAAGTTCCAAGTATAAAAGTAGGATTTGTAGTCAAGAGGAAGATTGTGAGCTAAATTTTGACTTCTTGAGTTAAAAAAGAAAAGAATTTTTCTAGAGGCTGAAAACTGAATAGATCAAGGATCTAGGCAGGGTAACACAAATGGAGTGAAACTTAAAAGAGAAGAAGTTGCTGAGTGATGGGGAAAAAGCAGTCTAGAAGTGTCAACAAGGAGCTAGAAATATGATTGTTTCTCCTCTTGGCCCAGTGTGTTAAAAGATATGAGAGAAAAAGTATTCAGTATTTGAAAAAATTCCTCTATATCTAGTATCTTCAGGAGGAAGTCTTACCTATATATATATATTTAATATATAAACCAAGGAGGGACCAAGGAGGGAAAGATATAGATAAGCTGGATGAGAATAAGAAAATTAAGAGAGATGACTAAGCTAGGGAGCAAGGATGGAGTTTCAACATAGAGTGACTTTGGGAAGAAGAGGTGAGAGTTTGCTAGCCAAAGGCTGGGGGAAGTATTGTTAGATGGAGACTCCCAAATGCCAGATTACTGTGATAATCTAGTCTAGTATCAGACCATATTATGCCAACTACCAGAGAATATGAACTAGTGAAAAGATCAATCCAGTTGTCTGGCTTAGTTAATGAATGGTAACCAGGTCCTCAGGGGGCCTAATTGAACTTAAACTTGCAGATTTCCAAATGCAGTCCCTGAGCAGGGCCTTAGTAAGAGATTTTTATTACCTCATCTTTATAACAATGGAATCATAGGCTTTATTCAATTAAAAAAATGTGACAGGCACTGTGACAGACACTGAGTATTCAAAGACAAAAGTGAAACAGTCCCTGCTTTGAAGGAACTTTCAATTTATCAGGAGATATATACTCAACTACAAAGTAAATATAAGGTGATTTGATAAGGGGAAAGGAAACACTAGCAGCTGGAGGAATCAGGAAAACACTCATTTAAGACATGGAAAATAAAATGAGCTTTGAAAGTAACCAGGAATATTAAAAAATAAAGGAGGGGAGAAAATTAGTTCCAGGCATAGGGGGCAGAATGTTTAAAGATACAGAGGCAAGAAGTGGAATGTGTATGGGGAGCAATAAATGGGACTGTTTGGCTAGAACCTAGAATGTACAGAGTGGAGTACTGTATAATAATCTTGGAGGTTAGAAGCACATTACCCAAAAAAAAGGTTACATTTGATCTTAAAGGCAATGGAAAACAAAGGGATAACATGATTAGATTGGTGCTCTAGGAATGTCTCAGGCAGCAATGTTGAGGATGTGATAGAGAAAAAGATGACCAAGAGAATGGGAAAGACTGGTGAGGAAAACAATTAAAATCAACTACAGTAGTTCTAGTGAGATATGGTAAAGTCCTGAATTCTTTTCTGGGCTCTACTCTTGACTCTTTAGACTTTTTACACCATGCCCCAGCAGCCTTCTCTTGAGTTCACTCTGTACTTGTGGCCACTTCCTTTAATTGTTTCTTTCCTTCTAAAACCTCCATTTTAAGGAAAGTGTCTAAGCCAGCCATGTTTTCATTGTCCTCTAGATTCCACTTCTGGTGTCTCTGGTACCTTTTCTCCTCCCTCCTTCCCCACCATCCCCTGTCAACCTCTATTTAGGAGTACCTACCATTAGAATGTAACTTTGAGGGCAGGCAATATATTTCTTTCTACTATATATTTATCCCTAACTGTAAGTTACAGTGTCTAACGTAGTAAAGCAATTAATAAATGCTTTTTGATTTGACAAGATGATGGTAGTTCAAGTAGAGAGAAGAGAATGACTAATGGAGATATTGTGGGTATAGAACCAGACTTGGTAGGTGACTAGGTATGGAAGAGTGAAGAACCCAGGATGATTCTGAGGTTATGAAAGATCCTAGACAGCTATCCATCCCTTCCACTATGTTCTCTGAAATTCTTGCTCCAAAGGTAACAAACTGGTTTTCATCTTAAATAAACCAGTTGTTTCATAGACATTTAAAACTCAAAATGGCTGAGACTGAACTCATTATATTTTCCCCAAAACCCTTTCCCATCACTACAGAGGATATCACTATCTTTCCAGTTTTTACTATCTGTCATTTTTGATTCCTTACTCTTTTAACTTCATATCCTATTAGTTGCCAAGTCCTGGTGTTTCTCTCCTATGTTTACTTCTCTTCTCAGACACTACCATCATCCTAGTGAAGACCCTCATCACCTCAGATCTGGAGTGCTCTAAGAACCTGCTAGCTGGTATCTCTGCTTCAAATCACTCTTCACTTCAATCCATTCCTAAAGTATATGTCTGACTATTTCACCTCTTCCTTCAATCAACTCCATTGCCTTACTTTTGCTCCCAGGACCAAATATAAAATTATTTGACCCATAAAATCCTCCATAATCTGTCCTTCTTTCTACCTTCCTAGTCTTCTTATGCTTTACATTTTCCACCCCATATACACTGACCTCCTTACTGTTCATCTAACATGATGCTTCATGTTCTGGCTTTTGAGCATTTTCATTGGCTATCCCATATCTGGGATGCTCTCTCTCTTTATCTCAATCTCCTAGCTTCCCTGGTTCTTTCAGGTCTCCCACCTTCTGAAAAGTCTTTCCAGAATTTTCTTAATGTTAATACTTCCCTTCTGTCAATTATTCATAATTTATCTAATATATATTTTGTTTGCACAAAGTTATTTGCATATTGTCTCCCCCCTTAAACTGTGAACCCCTGGAGAGCAGGATCTGCCTTTTGCCTTCTTTTGTATTGCCAGCACTTAATGTAGTGCCAAGGACATTAGTGTGGTCCCAAGCACATTAGTAGGTGCTTAATAAATGCAAGTTGACTGAATGACTGACAGAAATAGGGAATTAAGAGAAGGGGTCAATTTGAAGGGAAAGATCATTTTGTTTCGAACATAATGTGAGTTTGAGATGCCTGCAGGGTATCCAGTTAGAACTCCTCAAAAGATAGTTGATGATGCTGGATTAGAGTTCAAAAGAAACACCAGGACTATATTTATAGATTGGAAGTCATTTAAGAAAAGATCATCAATGGAATTTGGACATATTGTATTCTAAGTAAAGTTAGATAGAGATACCATGTGGACATACAAGTTTAAAAATTAGGTGAGAGGCCAAGAATAGAGATAACTGTATGAAAATCATACAATTAAATATGAACAGATTCTGAGCTGAAAGAATTCTTAGATGTTATCTGATCTAACTCCTTCATTTTTCCAGGTGAAGAAACTGAGGTTAAATGACTTTACTAAGGCCACATAGCAGTAAATAGCATAAGTGGGATTCAAACCTAGATTTGTTGATCGTAGAATCTCTATGCATTCCACTATATCATGCTAAGTCAATGGGGCTTGACCTAGGACCTATGGGTGGTCAATCTATGAGAATAAGAATGTTTTGGTTTTAAGGCATGGCTTCTAAGAAAGATATCTTAACCAGTAAACCCCAAGATATTTTGGGAGGGTTCAAAGATTCAAAAGGAAAAAAAAATTTTTTTGAAGAGCATCTGTAGGTAAGGATATGATACGCTATTTCAACAGAGGGGAGGAAGGAAGGCAGAAAGGGGCAGGGAAGAAGGGAGAAGAGGGAAGGATGAAGAGAGAAAGAAAGGAAAAAAGAAGGTAGAAAGGAAAGGAAGAAAGAAAGGGAAAGAAGGGTGGGAAGTAGGGAATGTAAATAGCAATCATTTCTGCTTTGACCAGAAATCCTGACAGTCTTCCTCTCCTAGATTGATTTATTTACTTTTTTTTTTTTTTTTAACTTGATGAAAGAGAAGATTCTTTGCCTCAAGTGCTCCCTATCTTTAATCACTGAATGGGTATGGCCTCTGTCAAACTGAGACCTGTTGAAAACTTCAGTTTAAAAAGGTCAAGGTCTCCCCTTTCCTGTCATTTCCAGTCATCCTGATCTATATCTGGCCACTGGATTCAGATGATTCTGGAGGGGAAAGAGAAGCAGTTGACCTTCCTCAGCCCTCCCTCACTTCAATCCAGTTCACTTGCATGTCATGCCATCATTTTCTTGATGTCATAGTCTTCTTCCATAACAAAGGAAAAACAACAACAATACTATGAGAGTAAGCAAAATCACCAATTGAAAAAGCATACTGGGAAAGAAACAAAGTCACAAGAACAGACCTTTGAAGATTCCCTCACATTCAAGTATTAGAAAGGGAACCAGAGATGTAGTTAGATCTTGCTATTTAGTAAGAGATGACACATAGATAACCATAATAGCCAGATTACTGAGTGATCATTCAGAAATGGATGAGAGATAGGGGAAAGATTACTTGTGGGTGGTAGGGCTTTATGGTAAGGGCAGAACCATGATTATGGGTAGACTTTCATGAAATAACAAGAGAGAAATGAGTAGAACCAAGAGACATTGTATACAGAAAAGCAATATCTTTTTAAGAACAACTTTTGAGTGATTAAGTCATTTTAACTATTATAAATAACCAAGTTTACTACAAAGTACCTATGAAGGAAGAGAATTGATAACTAGAAGTATGTATAGAATGAGTTTTATATATATACATATTTGTAGCTAATGCTAACCATATTGGGGAGAAGGGAAGAAAAAAATTACAAGATAGCTTTATTAAATATTTAAAAGAAATAGCAAATTTTACATAAAAGATATGCAATTTCATGTGCAATCATCTTTTAAAATACTACATTATGGAAATGTTTATTTTATTTCATAAATTAAAAATAAAACAAACTTAATATTTTTAAGATGGGAAAGATAGGTTGAAGCAGATAGTAGAAAGTCTTGAATGGCAGCCTGAGGAGTATCCTTTTTAAGGAAGCAATGGAGCACCACTGAAGGTCCTTGAAGACAAAAATGACTCGATTAGAGATAAGCACTAGGAAGATCACTATATTGGTATATCCACCATGGTCTAAGGAGGAAATTGGAAGCAAATAAATTAGTCACTAAAAGGGGTACTAAGGATTGAACTAGGTTTGGCAGTGGAATTGTTCTGAGGATCTGAGGGAGGAAAGAGTTATTTTGGTTAGGTACCTGTGCTGTCCATCACTATCACTCTTGTTAAGTAGCAAGCTTCCTTTTTTTCAGTCATTGATCTTTTTAATGTCCTTTATATCATTTCTCTGAGAGACCATTGCAGACATTATAGAATAAAACACACTTTCCTCAGCCTCCATCTAAAATTATACGTGTATATATATGTATATAATTATGAACTTGACAGTCATCAGGAAAATATGAACTTTTCATTTATAAAGGAGAGAAAAAGAGATCTACATCTAAAATTGTAGATCTACCATATGCAGCTTAAAAAAAAAGATACATCAATTTTAACACGATATTACCAACACTGTCTTCCTTATTTGTATCCCTTCTGATCTTCCATCTGATCTCTTCAGTGAATATTTTACCTGTTTCAGTGCTCCCCATTTTTTGCATAACTATCAAAATCCTCCCACTTGCCCAGCCCAAACTTCCAATTAGTGCTAACCAAACTCCCATTTTTGCCAGAGCTTGCTTTATCTTCCTTCCTCACAGTTGCCCATTCTCTTGCAGAATTTGAATATTAAAGGATTTCTTTTAAAGCTATTGTTCCTAAGGTGAAGAAGAAATCATTTTAAAACATTCTTAGCATTCAATTCTCCTCCACCAGTCTGCCAACTTAGACCTTGGAAGCCCTGAGGCAGGCCAGGAAGTTTTGGGCCTTACTTACCTTCAAACATCCTGAATCTCTTAGTAATTAATTGTTCAAATCTAGTAATGGTTGCTCACATTAATACTACATTTTAAAATTCATAAGGTCCTTTTTTCTTCCTGTATTACCTATCCAGCAGACATCTTAAATGCAATATGTCTAAAACAGAATTTATTCTCTTTCGTCCCTCCCCCCACGCAAAGCCCTCACCTTTCCCACATTCTCTATTACTGTAATGGACAATTCCAAACTCTCAGTCCCTCAGGCTCTAAATCCAGGAGCCAGCTACTCTGATTAGTGTTGTGATGTCAGACAATTCCAAAGGATTCATGATGAAAAAATACCATCCACTTTCAGAGAGAGAACTAATGAACTTGATGTGAATTTCAAGTATATTTTTCTCACTTTATTTTTCTTGTTTTTTTGGGAAATATGGCTAAAAATGACTTTACATGTATAATTGATATGCTATTTGTCTTCTCAAGATGGAGGTGAGGAAAGAGAGAATTGGGAAGTCAAAATTTAAAAAGAAAAGAATGTTAAAATAAATTTTAAAAAACTCTAACAACTTAGGGGGTCCTTCTCACCATCCCCCACTATCCACCCCCTTACTTTCCCCACCAAATTAAATCTGTTTCCAAGGTCTATTGATTTTACCTTCTCAACATCTCCCTACTGACAGAGCCATCATTCTAGTGCAAATCCTCATCACCTCAAACTGAACAATAATATCATTATTATTATTGCTGGTGGGTCTTCCTGCCTCCAAATATCTCTACACTCCAATTCATTCTCCATTCAGTTATTAATGATATTTCCTAAAAGCCCAAGTCCAATCATGTCATGCCCTCCTATTCGGTAAACTCCAGTGGCTCCCTATTGCTTCCATGATCAAATACAAAATGCAATGTTTGGCATGCAAAGCCCTTCATAATCTAACCCCCTTCTACCTTTTCAGTCTTCTCCCAGTTTACTTTCCAACATGTATTCTTTTATCCAGTGACCGGGACCTCCTAGGTATCCCCCAAACAAGACACTCCTCAAGTGTTGGGAATTTTGTCTGCTTCTCCCCCATACTTGGAATTTTGTCCCTCTCACTACTAATCTGCCTGGCTTCCTTTAAGTGCCAATTGAAATCCCATCTTTATTGGAAGCCTTCCCCAGCCCCTCTTTATTCTAGCATACTGTCTCTATTAATTATTTCCTATATATATAAACTTGTTTTGTATTTGTAAGTTGTGTCCCCCATTTGGTTTTATGCTCCTTTTAGCTCTTTTTGTATCTCCAGAGTTTAATATAGTTCCTGGAAAATTGTTGCTGCTGTTTGTCCTTCTTTTTATTTTATTTTGGGTTTTATTGTTCTAATTTTTATTGAGTGACTTGTCCAGGGTCACAGAGCTAGGATTTGAACTGAGGCTGGATTTGAACTCAAGTTCTCCTAGCAGGGCCAGTGCTCTAGCTACTGTGCCACCTAGCTGTCCCTGTCTTTCATTTTAGAAAAAGACCAATGACATCACTTAGTGATTCATTCATGAATTAGATTTAAGTGGAACAGAATTTCATAGTCATCAGTCTCAGTCTCTCCTTCAGAGCCATAGGTTTGCTACTACCTTTTCCATTAGACCACCTTTTAGTACAACTCTCCACTATAACCTATCCTTCTTGGGTAACCTTACATGTCATAGCTCATAGTTTCACAAAGCTACTGAAGCCCCTTAAGCACTATGATGAGAAAGACAAGAGAATAATGCAGGAATCTCCATTTGAGAAATGAAAAACTAAGGCAGAGAGAGTAAGAAATTATTTATTGATGTCACATTGCTACTAAGTGGTGGCCCTAGGATTCAACCTGGGTCTTCTGCCTTCAAATCCTAGGATTTTTCTGCTGCACCAATTATCTAAGCTCACCTATTCTCTGTCATTGACTTTTCCAAGTGTCTTCTCTAAGATTCTATTTCACTTCACGTTATTCATCCTTTCCTTGGATCCCTTTCTTTCTTTGCTAACATAGTGTTTCTTCCTTTTTCTTTTTCCTTCCTTGAGTCAAGCATTACATTATTAAAATGCTATTTTTAAACATTAAACATAGTTCTTATTTGTAAAAGACTTAATTGAAAATATGCAACAAACCACTATTTTAAAGATCTATGACTTCATCAGCATTTTATACTTTATTATCTGGTGATGAGCCTCTCTGGATGTAGGGAGGCTAGACCTCCAGCAATGGGCTGTTTATCATTCAGTTTTTACCCAAAGCATTCTGAACATGGTGAGACAAAACAGAAAAATCATTCTGTCAGTTTAGTCTTCATCAGGGTCAATCAGAAGTCATCTCTTCCAAACTTACTGATCCTCTATCCAGGGGTCCTCAAACTACGGCCTGGGGGCCAGATGTGGCCGGCTGAGGATATTTATATAGCGAGCAGAATTATGGCAAAATCAGACGGGAAGTTCGACCTAAAGGCGAGTTAGCAATGCACACTTCCGGTACTGGGCTGAGGCTGCGGAGACAGAGTAAGAGACGCTCCAACAGTCTGAGAGACAGTGAACTGGCCCCCTATTTAAAAAGTTTGAGGACCACTGCATCCCAACAAATTCAAACAGAAATGGGGGTAGGTAGGTAATCTAAACCGCATATGGATCTTTATGAGCCTGCTCTATATGGGCAGATTATATGATCTGCCTTTTGATATGATCTTTTAAATTTATTTTGTTAAATGTTTTACAATTATATTTTCATATGGTTTGGGCCTGAACTTGGAAGTGATGTGGACCATGTATTTTGATATCTTTTTTCCACAATATGTCAATCCACAGGCATTTATTAAATGTCTACTGTATGCCTGGTACTGAGACAGACAAAGATTAAACATTCCTTTGCCTTCAGGGAGCTGACAATAGTTACATTCTATTAGGAGATAACATGTACAATTATAAGTATATTCAGAATAATAATAAAGCATTAGTGACTAGGGGATCTGGAAAGTCCTTATGTGGCATTTGATCTGAGCTTTGAAGGAAATTAGGTATTTTGAGAGCAAGGATTAGAGAGGAGAAATTACATGCCAGTAGGAATGATAACCTATGGAAGGAAGGAAGAAGGAAGAAAGCAAGCATTTTTAAAGTGGCTACAGTGGGCCAGGTACTATGCTAAGAGTGTTATAAATTTATTTCATTTAATCCTAATAACAATCTTGAAAAGTGACTGTTATTAATATTCCCATTTAACAGTTGAAGAAAATGACGCAGATGCAGATTAAGTAACTTCCCTACTAGTAAATATCAGCAACTGAATTTGAGCTTAAATGTTCCCGACTCTAGGGCCAGTGCAATATTCACTGCTACCCATTACCTCTAGGCTGCCATAGAGACAAGATATGGAATGCCATAGGGTAGAAAGAAGCAAGAATCTGAATCATGGTGTATAGGAAAGAAATCAACATATAATACAATAAGAAAAATAGGCTTGAACCTGGATTAAAAGACTTCAAATAATGAGAGGAGACTGTTTTTTATTCTAAAGGTAATGTAGAATCACTGGAACTTACTGAATAGGAAGAAGAAATCTCACCTGATCTT
This sequence comes from Sminthopsis crassicaudata, assembly GCF_048593235.1. Taxonomy (NCBI): domain Eukaryota; kingdom Metazoa; phylum Chordata; class Mammalia; order Dasyuromorphia; family Dasyuridae; genus Sminthopsis; species Sminthopsis crassicaudata. Next base: position 398,795,110 of record NC_133617.1, read on the forward strand.
TAGGAACATTCTTCCAAAGTAGTCATGCTGATTTTAATTGAAGAAATCTAGGAAGAAGCCGCCACTTCCCACTTTTGGATATCTCTAAATATCATTGTAGTAGTACTTATTTTTAATATGCGGCCATTTCCAAATTAAGGCATTTTTGCTGTATCATCCCTCATTGCTTGTCATTATGATCTGATTTTTGTTTCTGATAAATTTAAGTATCCATGAATCCAAAATGTTGGGGCATGCCAGCCATGCCATTGCAAACATCCAACTTTATCCAAGAGCTAGATGGCAATAATGTGTCAAAGAACAACATTAGTGCAGGCAGAAACAAACAAATATAAAATGCTTTCATAGCAATACAAAGGACCAAAAGTTAATATAGAATATAAAATTCAGTATCTTCCTTTTGTTAAATGAATAAATACCAAATTCTTTAGCCTAATATTAAAGACCTGTTATAATCTCTCTCCAACCTCCTTTTCTAGCTATTAGCAAATAAGTAGTGGGGTTTTTGTTTTTGCTTTTTGTTTTTTGTTTTTTATCATTACAAACTAATCAGTAGACTCCAATATGATGGTTTAAGGCTTACAAAATACAAAGCACCCATCATCTCATTTGATCTTTTTTGATAGTGCTGGGAAGTGATGCCTGAAAGGTGTTACACCAATTTTACAGAAAAGAAAAATGGAGCTTCAGAGAAAAATGACTAAGTTCACTCAGGTAGTAAATAGGGATTTAATCCCCAGGTTTTACCTAACTCCAATTCTAATATATACTTCATTCTTTTCTGAATTCCACTTATAACTCTCTGTATACTCAGACCTTTCTCTACTATACCACAACAGCCTCCCCTTTTCCTGAATGTTCACTTTGCTCCTTGATTTCCCAAACTGGAAGTAGTATTCTGTTCCTTTGACCCTTTCCTCTAATGGACTGATTTCTCTCCAATCTTCATTTTAAAGAAAAAACCCAAATCAGCCATGACTCTCTTGACTTTCTCTGCCATATCCTGGGTAGTTCTAGGACCACTTTTTAGTTTTTGCCATCAGAATGTAAACTCTTTGCAGAAGTAGAACACTGTACATAGTAACAAGCAAGACTATGTGATGATCAAATGTGATATACTTGGCTCTTCTCAGCAACGCAGTGACCCAAGATAATTCTAATTGACTTGGGATGGAAAATGCCATCTACATCTAGCACTGTGGAGACCTTTGTTTGTTTGTTTGCTTTTTCTTTCTTATGGTTTTTCTCCTTATGGTCTATTTTTTCTTACATAACACAAGTATGAAAATATATTTTAAAGGATTACACACATTTAACCTATATTAGATTGTTTGCTGTCTTGGGGAGCTGGGGGAGGTAAAAGGAGAAAAATTTGAAGCACAAAGTTTTACAAAAATAAATGTTGAAAACTATTTTTACATGTATTTGGAAAAATAAAATTACTATTGAGAAAAAGAAAAGCTCACAAAGAAAAAAAGCTCTTTGTAAGCTCTTTGAGGGTAGGGACTATCTTTCTGTTTGTATTTGTGCTTCTAGTCCTTAGCATAATGCTTTAAAATAAGCATTTCATGAATTCTTTCTTGTGGACTTTCCAATCTACCATATAACCCATATTTACCCCATTCCTTTCCTTAGATCTAGGATGTTTTTGCCCCAAATTTTAATTCTAATTTCCCTTCTCCTTTCCTATCTCAGTCTTTTTTCCAGGCTCATTATCTATAGTTCCTTTAACTTATTGTCATATAACATAGATCTGATGCCCTATGATATTATGACCATCTTGTGATCTGGACACAGTCTGGCTTATCAGTGTCCTTATATGTGGTGCCCAGAATTGCATGCTGTACTCCAAATGTAATTAACTAAAACAGAATAGAGGAAATTCCTTATTTCTGGAAGTTATGTCTCTCTTAAAGTAATCCAAGATCACATTAATTTTTTTGGCTACAGTGTCATACTGATAATTCATATTGTGTTTTCATTCCAATAAAACTCCCAGATCTTTTCCCCCACAATGTTTCCTAACTATGTCTCCTTCAATTTGTACTCATGAAGCTGATTCTTTGGACCCAATCATGAAGCTTTACATTTATCTATATTAAACTTATATTAGATTCAATCCAATATTCTAGTCTTTCAGGACATTTTTAGATCTTGACTCTCATTTAGTATGATAGTTATTGACTAATCAGCAAGCCTTTTTTAAGTACTTATCCTGTAGCAGGCACTGTGTTTTCTGTTAAATCTCCTTTGTTTGACCTTTGAAGACCTTCCCAACCTGGCTCCCACTTAATATTCCAAGTTTATTCTACATCATTCTTTTTCACACAGTCTTTGATCTAGCTAAAATTGCCTTCCTGCAGTGTGAGGAGACAGTGGGGAATACAATGACAAAAATGAAGAAAACCTTCAGGGGCACACTGGTAAATATTTAACAACTACTTCTCCAGAGAGAAAAAAAGTGTGGACTATACATTTTAAAGTTCAATCTGTATTATTCATATTTCTCCATCATTTTACTTTAGATATTCAACAAAACAATAAATCAAGTTCTGATATACAACTATTGCCACTTCTAAGTTACAAATGCTCACATTAAAAATGTTAACAATCATCTTGGTACTGGTCCAGCATCACTTGCTCTGAAGGAATTTGTATTTAATTAGTGGAGATAACATGTCCACATAAGTAATTTTGAGCAAAAGACTACAGTTGAGGGGATCAGGAAAGTACCATCTGAATTATAAAAGCAACTTGGAATTCTGAGGGAAAGTTGAAGATAAGCATATTTCAAACATACGGAGAGCCTACACAAAGATGCCTATGGAAAAGATGGAATGTCACATGTACAACATAATAAGTCCATTTAAGCTGAATTGAAGAGGGCATGGAGTAAGTAATACATAATAAAGCTGGGAAAGTAGGTTGGAACCAGGTTGAGAAGGGCTTAACTTTTCAAAGAGCAGTTCTTATAGTTGATTTTTGAGTCAATGGGATGCTGATGGAATTTATAAAGTAGAGAGATGACATGGTTAGACTTGTACTTTAATAATAGCATTTTGGCAAAATGTTAGAGTCCTTCTTCAATCTTCAAGCACATTTTCCATTTTCCAATCTTTTAAATACCACTGAGAGTAGCCCACTAATTACTTCTACTAGGTCTTACAGTACTTGAGAATGTAGTTCATCTGACCAAGATACCTTAAATTCATTATAGGTAATTTTTAGTTCTTCTTTTACCATCTCCTTATCTTGGGTATCAACCCCCTGTTAGCCATTTTTGTTTTGTCCTTTCTAGGGCAAAGGTCATTCTCTTGGGCAGAGAAAAGCAAAGCAAAATATGAATTGAACAGTTCTGCCTTTTCTTTATTGTCAGTTGTCATTATCCTGTCTACCCTAAATTTAAGAAGCTACTTTGGCTCTGTTTGATCATTACCAGAAAATGTAATCTCCCCAGTTTGGCATTTAAAACCTTTCACAATGTGGTTCAAATCTATTGGAAGCAGCATAGTGTAGTAAAGAAAATAAAACTGTAAAATTAGTACTTTGAGTTCAAATTCTGATTTTGTTATTTACTGCCTGGGTGATCTTGGACAAGTCACTTCATTTCTCTGTGCCTTCATTTCTTCATCTGTAAAATGAAGGAGTTAGAATAATAATGATAATAATAATTTATATAGCATTTTATATATATATATATATATATATATATATATATATATATATATCCCAGACATTCTGCTAATTCTTTACTTTTTTTTTTATTATATATATATATATATTTTATAATATTATCCCTTGTATTCATTTTTCCAAATTACCCCCCCTCCCTCTATTCCCTCCCCCCGACGACAGGCAATACCATACATTTTACATGTGTTACAATATAGTCTAGGTACAATACATGTGTGCGAATATCATTTTCTTGTTGCACAATAAACATTAGAATCCGAAGGTACATGCAACCTGGGCAGACAGATATTAGTGCTAACAATTTTCATTCCCCTCCCAGTGTTTCTTCTCTGGGTGTAGCTACCTCTGTCCATCATTGATCAACTGGAAGTGAGTTGGATCTTCTTTATGTTGAAGATTTCCACTTCCATCAGAATACATCCTCATACAGTATTGTTGTTGAAGTGTACAGTGATCTTCTGGTTCTGCTCATTTCACTCAGCATCAGTTGATTTAAGTCTCTCCAGGCCTCTCTATATTCCTCCTGCTGGTCATTTCTTACCGAGCAATAATATTCCATAACCTTCATATACCACAATTTACCCAACCATTCTCCAACTGATGGACATCCATTCATCTTCCAGTTTCTAGCTACAACAAAAAGAGCTGCCACAAACATTTTGGCACATATATGTCTCTTTCCGCTCTTTAGTATTTCTTTGGGATATAATCCCAGTAGTCTGCTAATTCTTTACAATCATCTCATTTGATCGTCACAATAATCCTGGGAGGTAGGTGCTATTATCCATATTTTGTAAATGAAGAAACTGAGGCAGACAATTATTAAAAGTTATCTTGACTCAGTCAGTTACTCATTGTTCCCAGCCATATTAATCAACCAGTGTTGGGGGAAGTTTAACACTGATGCAGGCGTAGCCCCCTTTAAGATTCCTTGTCTGATTTTCCTTTGGGACTGATCTTTGATTTACAAGATCAGTATCTGAGCCAGTTTGGGCCTGTACCCAACCCCCAACTATCTGTTTAGGTTTCCCCAAAACAGTTTCTTCCTTATCTGAAAAGCCCGCCAAAAATCTGGCCTTCCAGGAATCAGCCCATAGGCTTCTTGAAGCAGATAAAAGAGCCAAGGTGGAATCATCTTTGGTCAGAGAGTTGAAAGATGCCAGCCAAGTTGCTTTGCATCAGAGACTCTCTGTCCCGTCACTTTTGGCTTATATCTTCCTCTCTCTAATGCCTTTTACCTAACAAGACTTTAACCTTGCTTCCAAACCTTGCAATAAACATCTTTTTACCCATCTAGGTTTTTGAGCCTGTAAATTAATTTACAGGGGATTCTCGCCACCACTAGACCTGATTTAACTTTGAATCCTTACGCTGAATCCTAAGGGGTTGCAGGGGAGCTCCATGTGATTCCTGTACCCCAATCCTGCCACTAGACCTCAGTTAATCCTATTGAGGTATATATCTCATCATTAGGTATTTACCTCAAAATTAATTGGTTCCCTGTTACCTCATCATGTTACCTCATCAACATCTCTGCTATTTTTGTATCACCTGCCCTGTGTTACCTACCCTTTGTTACTTACCCTTACTTAAAAATTGTCATATTTTTGCTACTTTGCTGGATGAATATTCATGCTGGATGAATATTCATGCGGGATGAAATTCAAGGGACCCATCTGTTTTGCTGAGGTGGATCTACCTAGATTAACTTAAAGTTACTTATAAAACCTGTCCCCAAATATGAAAATATGTTTTAAAAGATTGTACACATTTAACCTATCAGATTGCTAATTGTCTTGGAGAACAGAGAGGTAAGGAAGGGAGGGAGGGGGAGAAACGCTAAAATCTTGCAAAAAGAATATTGGAAACTATATATGCATTTTGAAAATAAAATGCTATTGGGGTGGGGGAAGGTAAAATATATGTGTGTGGGGTGTGTGTATAAAATAAAAGCTGTTCCCCATTTTGAAATCATTGCTAATCTTCAGTGATTAGTCTTGGTAACCTTGCCATATTTAAAATAAAGTGCTTTTAATTCTCTCTGTCCCAAGTTTTGCCTCCTAAGTCAGAGTGAAAGCTTAAAAGAAGAATTTTCCTTTTAACACAGGGATTAAATAATTTGCCCAGGTTCACATAGATAGTGTCTGAATTAAGATTTGAACTCAGATCTTCCTGACTCTGTGCCACTTAAATGACCTCTGAAATCTTTCTAGCTTTAAGTCTACGTGTGCTACAACTTGCCAGACTTATTTCCCATTACTCTTCCCCTAAACCCCATTAGATTCCAGCCAAATCAGTCTTCTTGTCATTCCCTACAAATGGCATTCTTTCAATTTCTTTGATGCTTCTGTATTTTCCAGCAAAGGGCATAATCCCCATTGGGATTAAGCCCAGGATCACACAGCTGGGAGGAGTTAAGTGTCTGAGGTTGGATTTAAATTTAGGACCTCCAGGCTTCACAGCCAGTGCTCTATCTACTGCTCCATCTAGCTGCCTCCAAAGTCATAGTTTGAATGCTCATCCTTCACCTGCCTCTTGAACTCCAACTTTATTTTTATTTATTATTATAATTATAGCTTTTTATTTACAAAACATATGCATGGATAATTTTTCAACAATGACCCTTGCATAACCTTCTGTTCCAATTTTTCCCCTCCTTCCCCCCAACCCTTCCCCTAGATGGCAAGTAGTCCAATAGATGTTAAATATGTTAAATCCAATATATGTATACATATTTATATGGTTATCTTGCTGCACAAGAAAAATCAGATATAGAAAGAAAGAAAAAAAAACTTAAGAAGGAAAACAAAAATGCAAGCAAAAAATCACAGAAAGAGTGGAAATCCTATGATGTGGTCCACATTCATTTCCCATTGCTCTCTCTCTGGCTGTAGCTGACTTTTCATTCCTGAACAACTGGAACTGGTTTGAATCATCTCATTGTTGAAGAGAGTCAAATTTATCCGAACTGATCATCATATAATTTTGTTGTTGCCTTGTATAATGATCTCCTTCCTGGTTCTTCTAATTTCAGTGAGCATCAATTCCTATAAGTCTCTCCAGGCCTCTCTGAAATCATCCTGTTGGTCATTTCTTACAGAATAATAATATTCCAACAACTTTGGATATTTAGCAACTTTGCTAAAGTTATGGATTATTTCTAATTGCTTTTTAGTAGATTCTCTAGGGTTCTCTAAGTATACCATCATATCATCTGGAAAGAGTGATAATTTGGTTTCCTCATTACCTGATATGGAACAGAACTCTGAACTTGAAACCCAGGATGCTTACAAGATACTAAGTGGAATTGATGAGACAATGGTTATCTAGTCTATCATGGTTCAGTATGATTGATTTAATTCTACAATAAATAATGGTTTCCTAGTAATATAATGATTGGTTTATACTCAGTGTAGAGCATATAAGCTAGGAACCTCAGTGAGGTTGATTCAGAGAGATTCACAGAGTCATAGAAGACAAGTGGACAGAAGGCTGGAGGCTAGAGGCTGAAGCACAAGCCTTTGGACTCAGACAAATTCATCCCATCTCACACCACATTGGTGGCAGGCTCTCCTCCTTCACTTCTCCACTGAAACCAAGACTCCAGAAGGCCTCCAGAAAACTAGCCAAGCCCCAATTGAAGAAGATAAGACTTTGAAAGATATAATAAAAGATTTGGACTTTAACTCCTGGCTACTCTTCTGGTTATTACTGAACTAAAAAGAAGGCAGCTCCCAGAGACCACCAGAAAACCGAATTAGAGAACATTACAATTACTTGCTCTAATTCCTTTAATCTCTTTTTCACCTCTTATTGCCAAAGCTAGCATTTTTAATACAATATTTAATAGTAATGGTGATAATGGGCAACCTTGCTTCACTCCCAATCTTATTGGGAATGGTTCCAGTTTATCCCAATTACATATGATGATTACTTATGGTTTTAGATAGATGCTACCTGACTATTTTAAGGAAAAGTCCATGTATTCCTATATTCTCTAGTGTTTTTAATAGGAATGGGTGTTAGATTTTATCAAATGCTTTTTCTGCATCTATTGAGATGATCATATGGTTTTTGTTAATTTGGTTGTTGATATAGTCAATTATGCTAATAGTTTTGATAAGGTAAAAAAAGAGATAGCCCAAGATAAAAATAATTAACAAGAAAATTCTTGTCTGAGGAGGGGTTAAAGGAGATAACTTAAGATACAATTGATTAAGAGAAATTCCTGTTTTATTTACAAATATCTCCAGAACCTCTTGGATAACATCTCTGTGCAAACATTGTTTTATGACTCTGGTTATGTTTAAAATGAAGTTCTAAAATTGTTTTCCTCGCACTTGGTTTATCCTTGCCTTATGCCTGCCAACTTGTTCTGGCATCCCGGCCCTTGCCAGGCAGTTTGGCCTTTCTGGAGGCCAAATGCCTGTCTATCCCTTTACTATCAATGAAGACTTTGTTTTAAGTACAGCATTGATAGTGAATTCATTCGCTACTGGACTGCTCTTGGTTACTCTGGGGAAGGAGATAGAGGTAATCATTCCATGAGGAAAAGAGCTGATCCATCTCAGCTTAGAGCCCCAATTTCTTCTCATCAGTTTTCCTAATATTGAACTAGCCCTGTATTCCTGGTATAAATCCTACTTGGTCCTAGTGTATTATCCTGGGGATGATTTTCTGTAATCTCTTTGCTAATATTTTATTTTAAATTTTTGCATCAATATTCATTAGGGAGATTGGTCTATAATTTTCTTTCTCTGTTTACATCCTACTTGGTTTAGGTATCAGTACCATGTCTGTGTCATAAAAGGAATTTGATAGAGAACTACAACTTTATTCATGATTGGTTCCCTACAACTTTATTCATGATTGTCCAAGTCACACTTCCTGCAAAGACCTTTACTGATCCCACAACTGTTAGTGTTTCTCTCCTACCAAAAATTCATATTGACTGTGTGTACATCTGAATTTGGGAGATGCCAAGAGTTAGGGGGATAGAAAGCCACTCTGGAAGTAAGGACAAACTAAATTCAAGTTCGAATTCTGGCTCAGACACAAGCAACTATAAATTATAAAAGAGCTGCATATCTCTATGGAAAGCAATAGTATCCTTTCCAGACTTCTTCACTAGTAAGTTCCTTAAAGGTAGGGACTATTTTCATTATGGGCTTGGTTTGGTTTTAAATCTCTCATTCAGCACAACTTTTGACACCTATTGGATACCTACTAATAAATGCTAGTTGAATTGAATTGAATCAATGTCAAAGACATTGTTAAAATACTAATGACAGCATCAAGGTTATAGGATCAATAGAGCAGTTAACACCTTTTAAGGATATAAAGTCAAAGTCCTCCAAGACATCACCTTTAATCTTAAATTGCCCAAACTTGTTTTTTATCTACTTGCACCTGACCTGTCTTTGACCTGACTTTGACCCCTATCCCATAATCTATAGAATGAACCCTGGTTTGTAAAGAACAGTGACTTATTGTTGTACTCTTCCAGAGACTTGTTCTGAGTTTTTCAAAACTATCATTCTGTTTTCTTCTTGCTTGTTTCATCCTTGTTTTCTTTGATTTATTTTATTTATTTATGGTTTATTACATATTATATAATTATGTATTAATTAATATATTATATATAACTAATAAATATATGATATACAATAAATTAACATATATAATTGATACATATATAATATATTATTTATTTATTCATTTGGTTCCTATTCGCATGCTTTGTGTTGTGCTGGACTCACTTTTCATCCAAGATTCCTTTTTCTGCTCTATAAACACTAGTTACTTACTCCATTTTATTTGATGCTTCCATTTCTGATCCTGTATCTTTTTTTTTTGGCTGAGACGATTGGAGTTAAGTGACTTGCCCACGGTCACACAGCTAGGAAGTGATAAGTATCTGAGGCCAGATTTGAACTCAGGTCCTCCTGACTTCAGGGCTGGTGCTCTATCCACTGCACCACCTAGCTGCCCCAGATCCTATATTTTTTTGATAGTTAAATTCTACTCATCAGGCACATGTAGCCATACTATACATATGAACCTAGTCCAAGGGCCAGAAGCTATTTGGAGTAGAACTTGAAAGAAGGAAAGAAATAAACATTTAAGTGTCTCCTAGGTGCCAGATACTGTGATAAATGCTTGACGACTATGTTGTTTGATCTTCATATCAACCCTAGGTGCTATTATTTTATAGTTGAGGAAATGGAAGCAAATGGGATAAGTGACTGATCCAGAATCCACAACTAATAAATGTCTTGAGATTGGATTTGAACTCCCATCTTCTTGACTCTAGGCCTAACTCATTATCCACTGCATCACTTTGTTCCTTCTATCCTTGAAGGATAAGTAGCTTCTTGTCAGATGAGCATGAGAGAGACTTTAGGGAAAAGGAATTGTGTGAGCAAAAATGGACTGTGGAGTAAAGAAAAGGGAATAGTTGGAATCAGATCATAAAGGGATTTTGAAGGCCAAGTTGTTGTGTTTGCTTATTTCTTTATTTATTTTCCCAGTGTGCAGTTGGGAGTCATTGAAGATTTTATATGGACTAATGTAAATTCATTAGACAAATCAGAAAAACTAGGTATAAGTTCCCACTGTCTCTGTGATCTCTTTTTGTACCTGGGTCTAATAATACTTTCTTTACCTACCTCATATATTTTAATTCACACTATTCAAAGTTGTAATTATATAAAATATATTTTAAAAAATGTAAAATTGGTTCCATCCCAATGGAACTATGCAGTGAAGATTCTAAGAATGGGACCATTTCACAGTACTTATTATTATAGCACTAAACAAAGACAGAGGAATGATCTTAGATACTTGTTCTTCTAAGAAAGTAGGCATCCTCTTCAGGTTCATTCATCCATGTACTCCAGGAACAGAAGAATCTATCAACATTAACTGAGCACCTCAGAGAAGGAAGTCTCTTCTGCAAATCACACAGCCAGCCAGTGGCAAAACTTGGAATTGGAATCCCGAATTTTTAGGTCAGAATCCCTTAACACTCAAGATTCATTCAAGAACATTTGTTAATGTTGTTATGCACAATACACTATTCTAGCCTCCGAGGAAGATAGAACTATGAACTCTAAAACTGTCTTTTATTATAAGCTATCTTCTTGAAAGGAAAAAAAGGTTTATAAGGGAAAGGGTAGCTTTTTCTTGAGTGGGTTAAGTTTATCAACCTTTTTTTGAGAGAAAAAGCCTAAAAAAGAGAAACAGAATTAGAATGTATGTTTGCATTTATTCCTTATAAGCAAGCAAATATGCATGAGAGTAACAGTTAGAAATGAGCTCTGGGTGGGTTTAGGCAGCAGGGATTATAAAACAAAAACACAAGTCAGGGGATGGGATATAATCACATAGTGGTCTGGTCCAGTTTGCCCATTAGTCTTCTGGACTGGACTGTTCTTAGAGATAATAAAATATCCTCTGAGTACAGTAGATCAGAGTAGAAAATCCCCAGGGGTCCCTTAGCTCAATGGGGCTTAATATGAGCTAGTGTAAGTTGGCTTGATAGCTATTGGCATAGCAGAAGGAGTTCCAGGTTCAGCAAGTGACCACTGAAAAAGATTTTTGATGTGTCCAGTTTAGATGTTCAGTTTGCCTTTTGCTTGCCTAATTCTGATGCCCAGGTCAGTTTGACCTCTTTTGGATAGTAGGGGAATTTGAGCAAATCAGGATGGTTAGTAACATCCATTAACTGTCTCAGTTCTATAAATTCACTTTTACTATTAGAAACTAAACTCTAAGGGAGATGGTGAAGGGGGAGACAAGGAATTGATAATTGATTTTTGGGCCAGGAGAACTACCTAAATTGGGCATTGAAAAGTCCTAACAAGTTAAGAGAATTAATATCAATCATCAGAATATGTGGATGGAGTAGAATGATATAGTTTTAGAGTTGTCTGATATTTACCTTTCTACTCCTCTCATTGCTTTACCTCTCAAACAACAATGACAAAAGCAACTTTAAAAGAATAGACAACAGGGCATCAGGCTAGGGAGCTTGTATAAGATGTCTCTGGACATTCATATCTAGAAATGTCCTTCCATTTAATTTTTCCTTTTTTTTTCTCTCAGAATTAATCTTCATGAATTAAATGCTCTAATCAATCTCATTTATTCATTTTCCCCTAATCATTCTTTGGACGCAGTTATTTATTCTCTGCTTTTTTCTGCTATGTTCTCTACTTTCCCCACTATCTATCCAAATCCTACCTATTAATTAGTAAAACATCTAGAAGGCACAGTAGTATAGAGTCAAGAAGTCCTCAGTTTTAATTTGAACTCAGACATTTAGTATTGGTGTACAGACCTGAGCAAGTCAATTAACCTTTCTCTCCCTCAGTTTCCTCAATTCTAAAATGGGGGTAATAATATAATCTACTTTCAGGGTTGTTGTAAGGCTCAATTGAGAGAGTATTTGTTTATTGCCTTGTAAGCTTTAAAATGCTGTATAAATGTGGCATTTTCTCCAAATTCATGCAGCCTTCCCCTGATCTTGTTATGATCTCCATGTTCCACTCGCACAATCTATTAACTTTAAAATTATTGTATAGAATCACAGCCTCCTGGGCTTGCAGCTCTCCCTCTCCTTCCCCCCCCCCTACAAAACCCATTCCTATTGCAATCTCCAAATCATTCTCAATCTCCCTCACCTTGTTTTCCTGGGCCATCACCACTGGTCTGACTTCATTTTTCTTTCTTCAAAATCTGTTCCCTTTAGTTCAACTCTACTCTGTTTTCAACTTTTTAGCCTCTTTTCCCCACTTGTTTTTGTGCTACTTATCCTTTTCCATGCCCAATCTGAAATTACTCCCACCATTGCTCCTGTGATCTGGGCCATATGTTTCTGAATGCCACTGGAGGAAATCTCACAACTAGGCTTAACTGTCTTCTAGAAATATGTTAACAAATTTTAACTGGGCCCTTAATGCTGCACACCAATTTCTTTACATTTGTCTGACTTCTGTTGTATTTCCCACGGTAGCTGTTCCAAACCTTTTTTCTTCTCAAACCATTTACACACAATACCATCTTTTCTTCAGAAGATTTCATGTTACACTTCACAAAGTTGAGATCTTCCATCATTTCCCTCTTTCCAGTTCTAACTTCAAATCACCTCATTATCATTCCCTATTCAACTCCTCCTTTGCTTTAGTCCCAGAGGAAAAGGTAAGTCTTTTATTTGTCAATACCAACTCATCTACTTGTGTCTTTGGTCCAATTACTTCCTTTAACTTTGTCCTTTCCTTCTCTACAATTTTCAACCTTTCCTTATCTTTCTGTGACACCTACAAACATGTCCAGATCTTTCCCATAACCTTTTATATACCATACATATGGTATTTTTATGCCAACATGATGCATCTGAGTAGGACCTTATGGAAACCCGCAGGAAAAAATTGTATAAACCAGTACAAAAGAATTTAGTGTAAAATCTTTCTGGTATGATCTGGAAATGTAGAGGTAGATGGCATGATGAAGCATGCTATAGAAGATGTCTCTCTTCCCTCTTCTTTCTCCTTGAGGTATGAATTCCCTGTTTTAGGAGAGAATTCTCCATATCCTAGCTTTTCTTTGTCTCACTGATTGGACTTTTATTTATACACATTGAGGTTGGCCTTTCATAGGAATGTTGGACATAAAAACATCAAAGACAGTAGGATTGGCCATAAACACTAGGGCTCAAGAAGTATCTGCATAGCAAAGAACCACACAATATAGCAGAGCAACCAAGCTCTTTTTCTTAGTTTTTACAATTTTTTTGATCTACCAATAAGTGTTTTTTTTTTTCTAAACATATTTCCACATTTATCATGCTGCACAAAAACGATCAGATCAAAAAAATAAGAAAGAAAAAAACCAAGCAGATAAAAAAAAAAAAGGTGAAAATACCATGTTGTTTTTCATATTCAGTGCCCACAGTTCTCCTTCTGGATGTAGATGAATTTCTCCATCACAAGTCTATTGGAATTGTCTTGAATCACTTCATTGTTGAAAAGAGCCAAGTCTACCCACACCTAATAACCTATAAGGTTAAAATGGATTCCTGATTTAGATATAAAGAGTGATAGTATAAGCAAATTAGAAGAACAAAGGATAAGTTACCTCTCAGATCTGTGGAGAAGAAAAGAAGTTATATCCAAAGAAGAACTGAAGTGCATTATTGAATACAAAATGGATAATTTTGATTATATTAAGTTAAAAAGTTTTTGTACAAACAAAACCAATGTAGCCAAGATTAGAAGGGAAGCAATAAACTGGGGGAAAATTTTTACATTCAATATTTACATTTCAACAATCCTGATGGACATGACTCTCTTCAGCAATGAAATGATTCAGGGCAGTTCCAATGATCTTGTGATGAAGAGAGTTATCTGCACCCAGAGAGAGGACTGTGGGAACTGAGTGTGGATCTCAACATGGTATTTTCACTCTTTTTGTTATTATTTGCTTGAATTTTATTTTCTTTCTCTTTTTTTTTCCTTTTGGATCTGATTTTTCTTGTGTAGCATGATGTTTGTGTAAATATATATAGAAAAATTGCCCATGTTTAATATATATTGGATTGCTTGCTATCTAGGGGAGGAGGTGAGGGGAAGAGAGGGGAAAAATTTGGACACAAGGTTTTGTAAGGGTGAATGCTGAAAATTATCTGTGCATATATTTTGAAAATAAAAAGCTTTAATTAATTAAAAAAAGAGCCAAGTCCATCACAATTGATCATCACATATTCTTGCTGTTGCTGTGTATAATATGGTCCTGATTCTGCTCACTTCACTCAGCGTTAGTTCAGTCTTCCCATAATTTCTTATAGGACAATAATACTCCATAACATTCCTATACCATAACTTAATCAGCCATTCCCCAGTTGATGGGCATCTACTCAGTTTCCAATTCCTTGCCAGTACAAAAAGGCAAGCCCTCTAGGGAACTGGAAACTGAGCCCATCAGTTGGAGAATGGCTGAATAAATTATGGTATAGGAATGTTATGGAATATTATTGTTCTATAAGCAACAATCAGCAGAGATATTTCAGAGAGGCCTGAAGAGACTTATATGAACTGATGCTAAGTGAAATGAGCAGAATGAGAAGATCATTATACACAGCAACAGCTACGTTATATGATGATCAATTCTGATGGACATGGCTCCTGTTTTTTTTTCCCCCCCTGAGGTAATTGGGGTTAAGTGACTTTCCCAAGGTCACACAGCTAGGAAGTATTAAGTGTCTGAGCTTGGATTTGAACTCAAATCCTCCTGACTTCAGGACCAGTGCTATAGGAATTGCTTCTTTTGAACAATGAGATGATTCAGGCCAGTTCCAATAGACTTGTGATGGAGAGAGCCATCTGCAACCAAAGAAAGGACAATGGGACCTGAAGTTGGATCATAACATAGCATTTTCATTCTTCCTGTTGTGGTTTGTTTGAATTTTATTTTCTTTCTCATTTTTATTACTTTTTGATCTGATTTTTCTTGTTCAGCAAGATAATTGTATAAATATGTATGCCTATATTGGATTTACATATATGTTTTTTACCATGTTTAACATATTGGATTACATGCTATCTAGGGGAGGGGTGGAGGAAAATGGGCAGAAATGGGAACACAAGGTTTTTCAAGGATCAGTGTTGAAAAATTATTCTTGCATATGTTTTGAAAATAAAAAACTCCTTTATTGGAGTTTTTTTTTTTTTATTAAAAAAGAAATGATTGGAGGATGATTTCAGAAAGGCCTGAAGAGACTCATGCGAACTGATGGTTAGTGAAGTGAATGGAACCAAGAAAACATTGTAAACAGCAAATAATTTAACAATGAAGTGATTTGGGCCAATTCCAATAGACTTATGATTGAGAGAGTCATCTGCATCCAAAGAGAGGTTTGTGGGGACTGTGTGTGGATTACAACATAGTATTTTCACTTTTTTATTATTGTTCGTTTGTTTTTTGTTTTCTTTCTCATTTTTTCTTTTTGATTTGATTTTTCTTGGGCAGCATGACAATTGTGAAAATATGTATGGAAGAATTGCACATGTTTAACATATATTGAGGGGTTGAGGGGAAGGGAGGGAAAAATTTTTTATTATAAATTTTTATTGACAGCACATATGCATAGATAATTTTTTACAACATTATCCCTTGCACTTATTTCTGTTCTGACTTTTCCCTTTCCTCCCTGCACCCCCTCCCCTAGATGGCAGGCAGTTTTATACATGCTAAATATGTTATAATATATCCTAGATACAATATATGTGTGCAGAACTGAACAGTTCTCTTGTTGCACAGGAAGAATTGAATTCAGAAGGTAAAAATAATCTGAGAAGAAAAACAGAAATGCAAACAGTTCACACTCATTTCCCAGTGTTCCTTCTCTGGGTGTAGCTGAATTGAATTAGATCTTCTCTTTGTTGAAGATATCTACTTCCATCAGAATACATGGGAGGGAGAAATTTTTGGAACACAAAGTTTTGCAAGAATCTATGCATATGTTTTGAAAAAAAACAACAAGCTTTAATAATAAGCCCTTTTTCTTTACTGATTCTGTGAGTTATATGAAACCCTAAAATTTATTTGAATCCCTAAATCAACTTTGAATTCTTTTCCTGCATATGGAGCATTTCACTTCCAGAGTGGCATGGCACATCAGTCATTTGTATCTGGGAAGCAATGGGAATTTTGAGAGTCACAAGAGGAAAAGTTGATCCCCTAACTAAACCAAACCCAGTTTTGTTTTTTTTTCCCCCATAGGAAGGTGATGGGGAAGAGATCTCAGTCCTAGCTACAGCTATAAATCAAAGTATCTATGTGGGTCCCTACAGGACCCACTTAAAAGGAGGATTGTCTTGACTGTTTATGGATTTCAATATAATACAAGTACTTTTCAAGTTAAATAGTTTGTCCTATCTGTCTATCAATCTTATCTGTTTATTAGTCTGTCTACCTATCTGTCTACAACCTTAATCTCTTTCCTGGACTTTAGTCTTGCATTACCAATAGTTTGACTTTGATATCTCAATATTTCACCAAAATTTCAAGCTCAATATGTCCAAAGTGGAATTTTCATCTCCTTAAAAACCTGTTTCAAACAATAAACTGGTTTCATATCTGGCTTCTAATATTTACAAGCTGTGTGATCCTTGATTCCTGTTTTGCTTCAGTTTCCATATCTATAAAATGGGAATAATAGTGCCTTTCTCCCAAGATTATTGTGAGGATCAAATGAGATATTTATTTTAAAGTGTTTAGTACATTGCCTGGAACATTTGTTGTTGTTTAGTCATATCCAACTCTTTGTGACCCCATTTGGAATTTTCTTGGCAGAGATACTGGAGTGGTTTATTATTTCCTTCTCCAGTTCATTTCACAGATGAGGAAACTGAGGCAAACAGATTTAAGTGAGATGCCCAGGGTCACACAGCTGGTGATTATATGAGGCCACATTTAAATTCAGGTCTTTTTGCCTCCAACCCAGAACTCTATACAGAACCATCTAGCTGCCCTCCTGGAACACAGTGAGTACTAGATAAATGTTAGCTATTATTATTATTATTTCTTTCTCATTCTCTACATCAAAACTTCTTTTGTAAACAATCCATATATCAAAATTTCTTAAACTGTGGGGGTCACATGAAATTTGGCAACAGTAAAAGGTATTAAATATTCTTCCAAAATTTAATTCTTTATGTAAAACTGAATAAGAGCATTAATATGCAAATTTGTTTTCATCTTTGATAAATGGTAAAATTATATGTATACTAAATAATTGTTTTAAAATAAATTTCTTTATGATTTATTATCAGTAAATGTTTGATTTGTATACCTATTTTACATAACTATACATCAGGGATCATATAAAGATTTCTCAGATAAAAAGGGGTCACCAGTGGAAAACCTTTAAGAAGCTCTGCTCTGTACCAAATCAGTTACCAAGTCTTGTGGATTGTATCTCTAGCAAAAACAAACAAACAAACAAAACAAACCATTGTGTCCATTCCCTTCTCTCCAGTCACAGAGCCCCTAGCTTACTTTGGGTACTTAATATTTCCAATAGTCTTGACCATACATTTCTAAGTGGCCTCCCTGTTTCTAGTCTTTTCTCTCTCCTATCCATCACCCTCACATATCAGTTGAAATGATTTTCCTAAGAAATGGTTAATCATATTACTGCCCTTCTATTATTATCTGCTCTTTCTTCTTTGATTTGCAACTTCTGGGTTCTTTCTTCTCCACAAAGGCATGTTCATAACTGTTGGGTGAGTCTTTATTTTGACTCCTTTTGAATCAGTACATGCACATATATGAAAACTCTATAGCTTGTCCATAAATTCAACCTTATATCATAGTCTGATCAATGAATATTCTTCATTTCCTCTTATTTTTTTCTATGTGAGATAATTTTAAAAATTCCATATATTTATTTATTTCCTTTTTTAATTTTAATTTTTTTATTAAAGTTTTTTATTTTTCAAAACACATACATTGGGCAGCTAGGTGGTACAGTGGATAGAGCACCAGCTCTAAAGTCAGGAGGACCTGAGTTCAAATCTGATCTCAGACACTTAGCCCTTCCTAGCTGTGTGATCCTGGGCAAGTCACTTAACCCCAGTTACATTAGCAAAACAAACCAAAAACAACCCAACATACGTATGAACAATTCTTCAATATTAGCCTTTGCAAAACCTTGTGTTCCAATTTTCCCCTCTCTTTCCCCACGCCCTCCCCTAGATGGTAAGTAGTCCAATATAAGTTAAACATGGTAGAAATATATGTTAAATCCAATATATGCATACTTGTACAATTGTACAATTATTGTGCCATACAAGACAAATCAAATCAAAGCAATAAAAAAAAAAAGAGAGAAGCAAAATAAAATGCAAGCAAACAATAACAAAAAAACTGAAGATACTATGTTATGTTCCACACTTTGTTCCCATGGTTCTCTGGTTGTAGATGGCTCTCTTCATCACTGAACAAGTAGAACTGGTTTGAATCAATTCATTGTTGAAGAGAGCCACAATTGATCAGCATATATTATTGTTGTTGAAGTGTATAATGATCTCCTGGTTCTGCTCATGTCACTCAGTATCAGTTCATGTAAGTCTCTCCAAGCCTCTCTGTATTCATCCTGCTGGTCATTTCTTATAGAACAATAATATTCCATAACATTCATATATCATAATTTATTCAGCCATTCTCCAAGTGATGGGCATCTATTCATTTTCCAGTTTCTAGCCACTATAAAAGGAGCTGCCACAAACATTTTTGCACATGTGGATCCCTTTCCTTCTTTAAGATCTCTTTAGTTTATAATTCCAATAGAAACACTGCTGGGTCAAAAGGTGTGTATAGTTTGATAACTCTTTGAGCGTAGTTCCAAACTGTTCTCCAGAATGGTTGGATCCATTCACAGTTCCACCAACAATGCACCAGTGTCCCAGTTTTCCCACATCCCCTCCAACATTTGTCATTATCTTTTCTTGTCAATCTGAGAGGTGTGTAGTGGTATCTTGGATTGGGGCAAATTTTTTTGAATGAGGATGCATCTTTAGGAGGCTTCATATTGGTCAGGGGCTTAATACAATCAAAGCAAGATTTTCAAATTGTGCTCTGCAATAGATCTCTTCTTTAACTGTGGTGGTAAATGCCTTTGGTGAGAACACATTTCTATTTTATGCTTTGCTTGATACAAATGAATAATCAGAAGGTCAGAGAACATGATTATCTCTCCTATTATATCTTTCAAAGAATTTTATATTATTTTGACTTGCATGGGAGGTACTTTGTTAAAGAACCCTTAAAGCTGAGAAAATAAAATTGATCTAGTATTTTATATTTTATTCCATTCTGTAATTGATTCTGCTCTGTAACTTCCTGAGCCATGTTTCTCTGTCTCTGAGTTAAGTTCAAAAGTTCATGAGTCCAGTAGTTCAGTTTTTCTCTCTGAGTTAAACATAAAAAATATTTCTCTATAATTCATTAGGGTTTAAACTTTATTTAAAAGTTATTTAAAGTTGTAAGGAAAACTTTAATTGAAAGAAAACTTATCTCAGTACCACTAGCTGCCCTTGTACAACTAGAACAAATCTGCTATCCTTGAAGGGTGTAAGTAACCATGCAAGTGGACATCACCAATGAGCTTTCCCAAGCAACAAGATGGAAGGAGGGATTGTTACTTGCCCTGGATTCCAGACTTTTATCCAATCGTATTGTCTTCTCTCTGTGATGTTTCCTGTTTTTTATTCTCTTGTACTTCCTATAACTATGTAAAGGCTAGTAAGACCTATCTTGTAGTTAATAAAGAGCCATTTTATTTATATCGATATTTAATATTGATATTTACCAATAAATTGAACATACTCAGAATTTTGTGCCTGAATTTGCCAGTCAGAACAATACATTATTTTGTTCTGCTGAATAAAAATTTTTTAGTAATCAACAAAAAATAAGCATAATGATTGAATATACCACACTAGTGGTATAGAAATGCCTGCTAATCCATTGATAAGGATACTTTTAGGCTGTATATTACTTTAGAAAATTACATATTAATATTATTTGTGTTCATGGTATTTTTATTTTGTTAAATATTTCCCAATTACATTTCAATCTGATTCAAGTACTATACTCACAGTGCTGTGATCCATTAGGTGTTCCACTAGATGATGTGTTTCACCCTTCTGTTTTACACCTTTCAGGTAACTGTGTGATAAAAATATGATTTATCCTGGAACATTGCTTACAAAAGTCTCCCTTTCCCCCATTTAATGCCTTTATCAAGGATGCCTTAGGTTTGTGAGTAAATTATTTTTGTAAAAAATTTATATAGATGGGAAAATAAACATGGTTCAGTAGTCACTGAAGTTTTCTCAGTCACTTTATTATTTATTTATATATTCATCTCGCCATTTATTTTTGGTAATAATAAGATTCAAAAATTTTTCCCATGACTCTTTCCATGCTTTCTCCTTCAGATACCTTGAAAATTAATTGCTTCATATCATCAAAATTGTGTTCTCTCTAACTGGTATCTTGTTTGTATATAGAGTTTAATACAACCACTTTTTCCACCTTTAAGATTTTTTTTTTTTGGTGCTTTTTCCATTTTTTCATGAAGTATATCATGACTGTCATCCAAATGTGGTGGTTTCTCTTTCCTTGGCAGTGAAAAATAGTTTATTATGAAGATATTTGCAGATCTTTTCCATCTTTTGTCTGTTCATTTTATTTGTACAGTTTCCTTTTTAAATGCCCTTGGAAGGATTTTGATTAGAGTGGGTCTCCTGCCAAGTTTTCTTTTAAACTTATTTTACCTTCTTGATGTTTTATGAGGTTATACACCCATCTTCCTTTTCCATAGAACTTTATATATGTTTACATTTTGAAAGTGGTGTTATCCTTGGCTGCTGCAGCTCTCTGCTTTTAAGTCAACTGTTTGCTGACTAAAACAGTTTTTAGATTTGCTTTTTTCATTATGGTAGTTGATTTACAGCAATAGAATTTTTATACAAATGCTGACGTCTCTTCTTCCATCCATTTTCCATTTTTTGGCATCAATACCATGTCAAGCTGGAAATATTTTAAGTGGAAAACATTTCCTTTTCTCATTTTTATTCCTTCTACTTTTTTCTAACAAGTCAGTGGTCTGACTGTACACAGGTAGATGATTTGGGATTGACCTCCATGTCAATAATAAGTTATTCCTAACTATTATAATCAATATAATTTTCTAGCATCTACCATAGTGCTTGGCGCACAGTATCTATTCAATGAATGTTTGCTAATTGTTAAACTTTAGTGTCCTTATCTGTAAAATGGAATATGAAACCAACTTGTAAATGATAAGCTACAGTAGAAATGTATAGTATTCTCATGAAAAGCTTTGCCTTTCCTGAGGGGATGATTTAAATTTTAAAAATGGTTCAACTTTACTGTCACTTGCAACTATTCAGTAAGCATTGGTTATGTGCCTTTTGCATGCATAGCTCTATATATGTTGAAAATCTTGCCTGACCTTATCATAAGATCATAGATATAAAGATTGAAGGTATTGTAGAGGTCATCTTAAGAGCTTCTTAAATTGTAAGTTGCGACCCAATGTTCGAGGGGGTCATGAAATTATAATTTATTATTGGTAATATTTGATTTGTATGCCTATTTTACATTTCTCTGTATCCAGGATTGCTTAAAAATTTTCTTGGGTGAAAAAGAATCATGAGTGGAAAAAATTTAAGATACCCTGATTTATTCCACCATCCTTTCTCCAGATAAAGAACTTGAACCTAAAGGAAGTTAAATGACAGACCCAAAGTCACAAAAATAGTAAGTGGCTGAGTTAAATCTTGAATTGGACTCCTCCAAGTTATACTCTTTCAACTGTGGCATGCTATGGTATGTTACACTGTCCTAAGGGGATTAAAGAAAATAACTTGTTGGCAGGGTCAAGGAGAGAAGCCTTTATAACTAAGTATAGGGAGGAAGTATGCCCTCAGGGCAAGGGACATTGTACCGAAAGGGAAAGGAATTGCCAAATAAGTGACAAAAATTTGAATATACCAGCAAGCTACAGGAAATCCATTTAAAGGGACCAAAGGATTTTTGCCAATCTCATACAGAGCTTCTATATGCCTAGAAATCTATGATTCTGGATGTCAGTGGATACCTAAGGAAAATGCATAGAGCAACAATAATCTATCATCATTTGGAATCCAAATTGAAACCCAACTCTTAAAAAGGGTTATCTTCCATACAATATTAAATATAAAGGAATAATGCCATTATAGCAACTTATTCCAGGATCATTCCTATTTAAATGACATTGGAAAAGATGAGAATGAGATGGTAGTGGTAGAAATAGTAGTAGTATTAGTATTCACAAAAATAACAACTGTCATTTTGTCTGATATTAGTGCCATCTTGAATATGCTATTGATGAGTCTGCAAAAGATAAGCTTACATTCCAATGATTATTTAATTTAAAAAAAAAAAGCAGTCATATTGCTTTTAATATAGTCATATTATCCACCTGGACATAAATGTAAAACTTGAGACTTTTTCTCTCTGAATCCCATTTTTTAAAAAATGATAACAAGATAATAGTGATAACATTAGGAAAATAAGACAGGAATAATGACATTTATATTGTATTGCGACAGTTAGATGATGCACTAGATAAATTGCTGAGCCTGAAGTCAGGAAATTCTGAGTTCAAATTTGGCCTTAGACATTTCCTAGCTGTGTGATTCTGGGCAAATCACTTAACCTCTGCCTACCTTAGTTTTCTCCACTATTAAAAGGTGATGAACAATAACACCTACCTATTAGGGTTGAGTGAGAATCAAATTAAATAATATTGGAAAGGGATTAGCACAGTGCCAGGCCTATACTAGGTGTTTAATAAATGCTCATTCCCTTTCATTTCTTCACCTGAAGTTTTGCAAAGTGCTTTTTCCTATTATCTTTAGGAGAATGAACAAATGCATGAAAAAAAGTATTAAATACTAATCGCATGCAAAGCATGGGGGAAACAAATTTTCTATGGCCCTCATTTCAAGGAGCTTACATTCTTTTTTTTATTATTAATTATAGTTTTTATTTACCAGATATATGTATGGGTAATTTTACAGCACTGACAATTGTCAAACCTTTTGTTATACTTTTTTCCCTTCCTTCCCCTCTCCCAGGTTGACCAATACATGTTAAATATGTTAAAGTATGAATTAAATACAATATATGTATACATGTCCAAACAGTTGTTTTGCTGTACAAAAAGAATCGGACTTTGAAATAATGTACAATTAACCTGTGAAGGAAATCCAAAATGCAGGCAGACAAAAGTAGAGGGATTGGGAATTCTATGTAGTGGTTCATAATCATCTCCCAGAGTTCTTTCGCTGGGTATAGCTGGTTCAGTTCATTACTGCTCTATTGGAATTGACTTAGTTCATCTCGTTGTTGAAGAGGGCCACTTCAGTCAGAATTGATCATCATATGGTATTGTTGTTGAAGTATATAATGATCTCCTGCTCCTACTCATTTCACTCAGTTCATGTAAGTCTCTCAAGGAGCTTACATTCTAATGGGGAATAACACATATAGGGGAGTGGTTTCCATGGAAGGATATTTTGGTTAGAGAAGACAACAAAAATGTTGAGTGGAGCCATAGGAAAATAGATGGAAGAATTCTGTGTATTTAATTACTTTCTATTTATTCTCTATATAATTGCATATCTAATCACTATCTCCCTTGTGAGAATGTAAACCATTATGAATAGGAATTGCTTCATTTCTTGTATTTGTAACTTTTAGCATCTAACACAGTCAAATGACTACAGTAGGTATAATGAGGTAGTGTCTAAAAAGATCTCTGAAGACTGTATACTGATTAATAAGGCTACAAATGAACATTTGCTATATTGAGTTAAATTTTTAAAAAATTTATTAAGTGGGCCTCAATTACATTTTAATCTTGTACTAGGATTGTCAATCTTATACTTCTGGTGTAGTAGATTGACATATTTTTATTCCCAACTCAGTAATCCTTCATTAGGTGACTACTATGAGTTGGGCATTATTAAACAGCCCTTGCTGTCAAAAGAGCTTTCATTTTTTTATCTTTTAATATTTCATATTTTCCCAGTTACACATAAAACAATTTTTTACATTTTTCTGAACTTTGATTTCCAGATTCTCTTCCTTCCTTCCCTCCGTCATTGAGAAGGCACATGTGAAGATATGCAAAACATTTCTATAAAAGTCATGTTGCAAAAGAAAACATAGATCTCTCCTTCAAAAAAAAAGCCTCAAGAAAAAAATAAAGAGCTTTAATTTAAAAAATTTCAATTTTATTTAAGTCAAATCCACATTTTCTCCCTCTCTTACTCCTACTTTTTTCCCTATAGAGAGAGCAAGAAAAAACAAAATCCTTTACAAATATGTATAATCAAGCAAATAAACTTCCCACATTGGGCCATGTCCAAAAAATTATATAACTCATTTTGTATTCTTTTTTTTAATTGTTGTTCAGAGTTTTTTATTGAAGCTTTTTATTTTCAAAACATAAGCAAGGATAATTTTTCAACATTGACTCCTACAAAACCTTGTGTTCTAATTTTTCCTCCCCTTCTCTCTAATCCCTCCCCCAGATGGTAAGTAATCCAGTATATGTTAAACATGTTAAAATATATATGTTAAATCCAATATAGGCATACATATTAATACAGTTATCTTGCTGCACAAGAAAAATCAGATCAAAAAGGAAAAAAAAAGGAAAAGAAAATAAATTTCAAGCAAATAATAACAAAAGAATTGAAAATGCTATGTTGTGATCTACCCTCAGTTCCCAGAGTTCTCTCTCTGGGTACAGATGGTTCTCATCATCACAAGATCATTGGGACTGTCTTGAATCATCGCATTGTTGAGAAAAGCCATGTCAATCAGAATTGATCATTGTATAATTTTGCTGTTACTGTGTACAATGATCTCTTGGTTCTGCTCATTTCACTTAGCATCAGTTCATGTATGTCTCTTCAGGTGTCTCTGGAATCATCCAGAGATGGGCATCCACTCAGTTTTCAGTTTCTAGCCACTACAAAAAGGGCTGCCACAAACATTTTTGCACATGTGGGTCCCTTTCCCTTTTTTAAGATCTCTTTGGGATATAAGCCCAGTAGAAACACTGCTGGATCAAAGGTTATGCACAGTTTGATAACCCTTTGAGCATAGTTCCAAATTGCTCTCCAGAATGGTTGGATCAGTTCACAGTTCCACCAACAATGTATGAATGTCCCAGTTTTCCCATATCCCCTCCAACATTTGTCATTATCTTTTCCTATCATCTTAGCCAATCTGAGAAGTGTAGTGTTACCTCAGAGTTGTCTTAATTTGCATTTCTCTTATCAGTAGAGATTTAGAGCACCTTTTCACATGACTAGAATTGGTTTCAGTTTTTTCATCTGAAAATTATCTGTTCATATCCTTTGACCACTTATCAGTTGGAGAATGGCTTCAATTCTTATAAATTTAAGTCATTCTTTATATGTTTTATAAATGAGGCCTTTATCAGAACCCTTGAATGTAAAAATGCTTTCTCAATTTATTGGTTCCCTTCTAATTTTATCTGCATTAGTTTTGTTTGTACAAAAACTTTTAAACTTAATATAATCAAAATAATCTATTTTGTGTTCAATAATGAGTTCCAGTTCTTCTTTGGTTACAAATTCCTTACTTCTCCAATCTGAGAGGTAAACTATCCTATGTTCTTTTAATTTGCTTACAATAACACTCTTTATATCTAAATCATGGACCCATTTCAATCTTATCTTGGTATATGGTGTGGGTCAATGCCTAGTTTCTTACCCAGTCTGGCACATACAAAAGAATTTGTAAGAATTTCTTTTCTCTAAGAAAGTATTCATTGTGAAAACTACCTTTTGCAAGTATTTTGAAAAATAAAAAGCTATTATAAAAAAAGTTCAATTGTGGGCAGTGGGTCAATGCCTAGTTTCTGCCATACTAGTTTCCAATTTTCCCATCAGTTTTTGTCAAATAGTGAATTATTATCCCCAAAGCTGGGGTCTTTGGGTTTGTCAAACACTAGATTTCCTGATATGGAAAATAAGTTTTGCATGACTTCACATGTATAATTCATGTCACATTTCTTGTCTTCTCAATGAATGAGATGAGTAGGAGGGAGAGAAAAAAAAATTTGGGACGCAAATTAAAAATAATAAAAATTAAAATTTTATTTTTTAAATAAAAAAGCAATTTTATTTTATATTACTTTCTTTTACTATTTAACTGAACTTCTATTCCCTATGCACAATAGTCTATTTTTTTCCTCTATGTCTTGTATACCACATCTGGAATGCTTTCTGTCCTCATTTCTACTTCTTGAAATTCCTAGCTACTTTGAAGGTTCAGTTCAAATGCATTTGGTCATCTACTAAAGTATTCATAATATGTATCTGCATGAAAATAATTGATAATAATAATTAATATTTATATAGCCCATACTCTGTGTCAGGCACTGTGCTAAGCACTTTATAATAATTATCACAGTTGATCTTTACAACAATCCTGGTAGGTGGGTGCTATTGTTATCCCCCATTTTACAAAAGGGAACACTGAGGCAAACAAGTTGAGTGACCTGCCCAGGGTCACACAAGCAGGAAATGTCTGAGACCACTTTGGAACTCAGGTCTTGTTCACTGGCCTGCTGTTTTATTTATTATACTTCCTAGCTGCTCCCATCTGTTGCTCAGAATGAAGAAATTATTTAAAGAACTACTTAAGAGCTTCTAAATTAAATTAGCATATGTGTTGATATTTAGAGTGAAGGAGATGAAAAATATCTCAGAAGGCATAGATCAGAAAGAAGGAATCAAAAAGTTCAAAAACTTATGGGTCACACATCTATGGGTCTTTTGTCTCTACATCATGAATACTTTATTTTTTTTTCACTGCCCACAATTGAACTTTTTTTTATAATAGCTTTTTATTTTTCAAGTATTTTGAAAAATGAATTATTTCAACAATGAATACTTTCTTAGAGAAAAGAATTTGTAAGTGCCAGACTGGGTAAGAATTGAATAGTATCATAAAAATGATAAATTTTTTTAATTAAAGCTTTTTATTTTTCAAAACACATGCATGGACAATTCTTCGACATTAGTCCTTGCAAAACCTTCATCCCCTCTTTCCCTATATCCTCCCCTAGATGGCAAGTAGTCTAATATATGTTAAACATGATAGAAATGTGCTAAATCCAATATATGCATTCATATGTATACAATTATCATGCTACACAAGAAAAATCAAATCAAACCAGTAAAAAAAAAAATGCAAGCAAACAACAACAAAAAGACTGAAAATACTATGTTGTGAACCACACTCAGTTCCCACAGAACTCTCTGTGTAAATGGCTCTCTTTATCACTGAACAATTGGAGCTGGTTTGAATCATCTCATTGTTGAAGAGAGCTACGTCTGTCAGAATTAATCAGCATATATTGTTGTTGAAGTGTATAATGATCTCCTGGTTCTGCTCATTTCACTCAGCATCAGTTCGTGTAAGTCTCTCCAGGCCTTTCTGAAATCATCCTGCTGGTCATTTCTTACAGAACAATAATATTCCACAACATTCACATACCATAGATTATTCAGCTTTCTTCAACTGATGGGAATCCATTCAATTTCCAATTTCTAGCCACTACAAAAAGGGCTGCTACAAACATTTTTGCACATGTGAGTTTCTTTCTTTAAGATCTCTTTTGGATATAAACCCAGTAGAAACACTGGTGGATCAAAGGTTATGCACAGTTTGATAACTTTTTGAGCGTAGTTCTAAATTGCTTTCCAGAATGGTTGGATTCATTCACAGTTCCACCAACAATGTATTATTGTCCCAGTTTTCTCACATCCCCTACAACATTTGTCATTATCTCTTCCTGTCTGTCATCTTAGCCAATCTGAGAGATGTGTAGTAGTATCTTCATTTGCATTTCTCTGATTAGTAGTGATTTAGAGCATCTTTTCTTATGGTTAGAAATAGTTTCAGAAATTGATAATATTTTAACATAAAGGGAAAAACTTATCATTGATGTGGGAATCCTTTCTGAGTCATCTATCTGTGTATAGGCAGCTCATCAGTTTTGTTAGAGCAATGTTTAGTATAAGCAAAAAAAAGTTAAAATGAATAATAATGGAATTATCATTGCATATAATTGAAACAACTCAATTTTGACTGATTTAAACAAAGCAATGATAAAAATGGTAATGGACAACAAAAATATTGTATAAATAAAAAAAAACATTTTTGAGCACCTGTCCCAAACATATGTAAAGTACTAGGTATCCAAACACATAGTCAAGGAGTTTAGTGGGAAGTTATACCTATAGGAATAGTTTGGGAGGACCATTTTGGTTGGGAAGCCACAAGAATGATGAATGGAGCCTTAAGAGATTTGAATGATATGCCCTCTCTAATAAGTTTGATAGTAATGATCTGTCAGTTTCTGAAGAGGATCTGGAGAAATTTGACTTTGAGGATTCTCTATTACCAGAG
Organism: Sminthopsis crassicaudata; assembly: GCF_048593235.1. Classification (NCBI taxonomy): domain Eukaryota; kingdom Metazoa; phylum Chordata; class Mammalia; order Dasyuromorphia; family Dasyuridae; genus Sminthopsis; species Sminthopsis crassicaudata. The sequence goes on from NC_133617.1 coordinate 398,823,895, forward strand.
AAGTGGAAGGAGAGGGTGAGATAGTAGTAGTTCAGCAAGAGGATAAACATGTTCTCAATGAATGAGTAGGATATAACATGTGCCTAAAAGGCAAGTCCTAAGATTCAATCCACTGATCCTCAACTGATCTGGGAAATATTTAGAAAAATTGCTTTATTTGTGGTAAGTGAATCTCAAAGGACTTTTATTGAATGTATCTAAATAGTCCATATATATCCTTATAGTGGTAGAATAGAGAGATACGTATCTATATTGATGCTGCATTTTGAGCAAAAGGTAGAGTAGATTAATATACCATGCTAAGAATTCAAAGTGTCCTGGATTGCCTATTAGGCAATCAGTGTTTTCCTGTATTACACCTGTTCAGATCCTTATGGTGAAGAAAGACATGGGAAAGATTATTTTTCTTTATCCAGCTGGATTTTACCTATTTGGGTGCATTCTTGAAAATATTTCAGGTAGATTTGCTACTTCCAAAAGATTTTTGGAAAAATCACTTGGAGACATGAACTACCTGTGGATGTTTGTTTACCTTAATGGCACCATAGACATGGGAAGACCTTAGAAGAACATGAGAAAGACTGAAGAAAGCATTGGATTGGCTAAAGGAAAGTGGTTTTAAAATTTCTATTGAAAAGTACCAGTTTTGTAAAGCCTCAATAAAGTATGCAGGTCATACTGTATCTCAACAAGGGCATGAGTTCTGCTCAGAGACAGAGAAGCATACCTGACTTGGCTACACCAAAGAACCTTTGAGACTTTTCTAGGGTCTGGTGGTTATTATTGAAAATTTGTTTAAAACTAGCCTGCTATTACTAACCCAATGATTGACCTCAACAAAGCTCTCCTTTAATCACTGATGGACAAGTAAAGATTTGATCAAATACCTCCTCACACATGCACCAGCATCAGCCTATATTGAGCCAAAGCAGTTTCTTGCTTTAAGTGGAGATGCCATCTTGGAGAAGTTGAATGCAGTCCTGTTACAAGAGAGTGATGGTCTATGAAATCAGTTTCATTTGCCATCAAATACTTGAGCAGCAGCAGGAAATGTTACCCCAAGCTGTAATCAGACAGGTACTGCGAATTCGAAAACTATGTGGATGAAGAGAAGTTACAACTGGACTGACAATAAGCCACTGATATTCCAACCAATGCCAAAATGGATTGTATTTGTCAGAGGTGGGTCATAGCATGAACCAGTTATAAATTCAGCATCTGCACATGGCTGGCCAGACAGGACTAATATGGAGGTAGATGCCAAGTCCAGAAGACCTTGTGACACTGAAATTATGGTAATGTTATATATAATGCCCAAGAAACTGGATTACAAAATGATAACAATTCAGCCAAAAAAAAAATGGTACTTTTCCTAGACAACATGTCAGTCATATACATGGGCTTCATTGAACTAACTCTTTTTACTATAGTCATCCTGTAGTTGATTGGCAAGGAGAACAGATAGCTGAAAAAAGACTCTGTGCAGTGATTCAAGCCAAGAATTAAGTCAAAGATTCAGATAGTAGTCCACTGAAGGCACTTTACAGTTGAGACAATGGCAAATGTTGGAGCTGTGCAATTGAGTCTTATATTAGAATGTCATTGATTGATAATAGGAAGAACTTGGTGCTGCTCAGGGTATATCTTTCTTTTTCTTTTTTCTTTTTTAAAAGTTTTTTATTTTTCCAAATACATGCAACAGCGGTTTTCATGATTCACTTTGCAAAACCTTGTGTCCCCAAGTCTTCTCCCTCTCTTCTCCCATCCCCTCCCAGAGACAGTAAACCATTCAATATAGGTTAAACATGTGCAATTCTTTTTAACAATATTTCCATATTTGTCATGTTGCACAAGAAAAATCAGATCAAAAAGGGAAAGAAAAAAAGAGGAAAAAAGCAAACCACAAAAAGTGAAAATACTATGCTTTGATCTACAGTCAGTCTCTATAGTTCTCTTTCTGGATGCAGATTGCTCTTTCCATCATAAGTCTGTTAGAATTGCTTTTAATCATGTCATTACTGAAAAGAGCCAAGTCCATCACAGTTGATTTTTATATAATCTTGATGTCATTGTGTACAATGTTCTCTCGTCTCTCTTCACATCATTTAGCATCAGTTAATGCAAGTCTTTTCAGGATCAGCCTGCTGATCATTTCTTATAGAACAATAATATTCCATTACAGTTATATACCATCACTTATTCAGCGATTCTTCAACTGAGAGGCATCCATTCAATTTCCAGTTCCTTGCTGCCACAAAAGGGGCTGCTACAAATATTTTTGCACATGTGGATCCTTTTCCTATTTTTATGATCTCTTTGGGATACAGGCCCAGGAAAGACATTGCTGGATCAAAGTGTATGCACAATTTGATAACCCTTCAGATACAGTTTCAAATAGCTCTCCAGAATAGTTGGATTAGTTCACAACTCCATCAACAATGCATTAGTGTTCCAGTTTTCCCACATCCTCTCCAACATTTAGTATTATCTTTTCCTGTCATCTTAGCTAATCTGAGAGATGTGAAGTGATGCCTCAGAGTTCTCTTAAATTGCATTTCTCTACTCAATAGTGATTTAGAGCATTTTTTCATATGACTAGATATGACTTTAATTTCTTTGTTTGAAAATTGTCTGTTCATTATTCATATCCTTTGACCAAAGAATATCTTTCTATAGCCATGAAAACTCTACATGGGAACCTTGGACATAAGTACCAAGAAGAAGCTCTCAAGCTAGGAAGAAATAGATTTTACTGACACAATATGGTTGTAATTGTCATAAGAAATATGAAAAGTGCTTTAAAATGCTACTGATTTGTGCAGTGTATTTAGAGAATATAACAGCAAACATTTAGAATTTGTCTGCATTGATCTTTTTTTTTTTTTTAATTCTGAAAGGAGATAGCAAGAAGATTAGTCATATATTGGTATCTACTTTACAAAGCAGGTACAGTCATACCAAACTAGGAACCAGGAATTAGGAACTAGGAGCCAGAAAATATCAGCAGTTGCTAAAATATTGTAGAAGTAGTGTTTCTCAGTATATGAACTCCCTTCCAAGATTCATTTTTACCGAAGTAGAGACTTTGAAAGTATATTTGCTCAAGATAGCATTAGCTTTGTGTGTCATTAAGAAGTTCAGACAACACCTTATCACTCTTTAGGGGATCTACAACACAAATGTTTCAATTGCACACTGTTAGGTATATGGAGACTAGAACAAAATCTCAATGGAGTGAACATGTGGTTTTCTTAGGATATGCATACAACTCTGATAGGAATGATACCACTGGAATTACACATTATTTGTTGATATTTGATTTATGCTTTGGGCTCTATGAAGATGGAATACCTGTAAACACAACTACTGTGTCTCTTTCTGAGTGAAAAGCAAAAAGAAGTGATGAATTTAGTCCGGAGGAACTGTGAAAGAAATACATGATGATAGATAACTAAGTTTATTTTCTGCTGAGAAATCTGTTCATGGGACAAATGAGTTAGCTGAGCAATGCAAAACTACTTCATAATTAGTTGGAGATAGATTATTAAACTTGCCCATTAACAAGATAGGGCAATGGTAAAAAGACAATTCACTTCCATTTGTTATTGTCAATAGGTGATTTAGGGGCGGAGCCAAGATGGCGGAGAGGAAACACACGACTCAGTGAACGTCCTCACTCCCTCACAACCAATTAGATAAATTAAGTCTCAAAATTAGCTCAGGACTGATAGATACCACAAGGACTGGAAGCACGACTTACCAGCTGAAGAGAATCTGGAGTTTCAACAGGAAAGGTCAGTTCTCAGGGGAGGAATAAGAAAGACCAGCACAGACGGTGGGGTAGGGGCACACTGCGCCCATTGCGCTGGGAGGGGCTCTGGGATCAGAGAAGCCACTGAGGTAAAGGAATCTGGCACAGGCTGTTAGCTCTTCTCTGATAATTATTTAGCAGTTCAGAAGAGAAAGCCAAAATATTTTAAAACTCAGATTAGATTTTCCCCGGACCCTGGGGGTGACTCAGGCACCAGGGGGTGTGGCCTCAGCTCCCTCCTGAGAATAGTTAAGAGACTGACAAGTGGGTGGATACGGCCCAAGGCAACACACACTGCCTAGCTTAGCTGGAGGGAGTGGAACTCAGCTCCAGGAAGTCCCAGAGAAGCGGAACCTTTGAACTAGGGACCGCGGTTTCTGGCAGACACTTCCAGTTTGAGCACAGGGGCTTCTTATGTCACCTGCTGCAGACACCCACTCCCCACCCGGACACATAGCCTGGGCTTCCTGCTGTCTTCACTATTCTACGCCCTCGAAGCACAGCAGTGCTAATCACCTCTGAGGCACTTCCAGGGAGGGGGTGGGGAACTCTCTCCCAGAGCTCTCTCTTAGCTCAGGCTCAGGAGCCGCTGCATCCATCCGGTCTGGGAGGAAGCTGGTAAAGAAGTAAATAATTTCCTACCCCAGGGACAGACCCCAAAACATTTTTTTTAAGTATGAGCAAAAAAGCTAGAAAAACTATAGATTCCTTCTATACAGAGAAAGAGCGGGTGTCCAACCCCGAGGAAGTTGACAGCAGAGAATCAGATAACAACCTAAAGGGGAACGATTCCTGCCCCCCATCACATAACTCTCTCCTAGAAGAAGCTCTTAAGAAATTGAGGGAGATCGAAGAAAAATGGGGCAAGGAAAGGGAAGTTATGATAGAGAATAACAATGTCCTGAAATTGGAGTTGGAAAAAATAAAGAATTCACAGGAGATGCAGGGAAACAAAATTAGTGAATTAGAAAAGGTTAAAAAAACACAGGAAAGTAGGATATCTGAATTGGAAAAGATAAAAAAGTCTCAAGAAAATAGAATTTCTGAATTGGAAAAAGAAAATAATTCTCAAAAAAAAAAAATTAGGGAAATGGAAAAAAACTCAATAGAGCAAAATAATTCATTTAAAAACGAAATTGGGCATTTACAAAAAGAACTAAAAACTGTGAAAGAAGAAAATAACTCCTTAAAAGTCAGGATGGAACAAATAGAAATGAATGATTCACAGAGAACCCAAGAATCAGTCAAACAAAACAAAAAAAATGAGAAGCTGGAGAACAACGTCAAATACTTACTGGGAAAATCTATAGACCTGGAAAATAGATCTAGGAGAGATAATCTGCGGATTATTGGACTTCCAGAAAACTATGACCAAAAAAAGAGCCTAGATTCTATTTTACAGGAAATTATCAAAGAGAACTGTCCAGAGATAATAGAAACAGAAGGGAAAGTAGATGTGGAAAGAATTCATCGAACTCCTTCTGAAATAGACCCTAAAAAAAGAACACCACGGAATATTGTGGCTAAGCTGCAGAATTACCACACAAAGGAGAAAATCCTGCAAGCAGCTAGAAAAAAACAATTTAATTACCAAGGTGCCACAATAAGGGTCACCCAAGATCTGGCTGCCTCCACATTAAAAGATAGAAGGGCCTGGAACCTGATATTCCGAAAGGCAAAAGATCAAGGACTGCAACCAAGAATGAACTACCCAGCTAAGTTTAGCATCTTTTTCCATGGAAGAAGATGGTCATTCAATGAAACAGAGGAATTCTATATGTTTCTAAGAAAAAAACCAGACTTAAACAAAAAATTTGATCTACATCCACAAGACTGAAGAGAAACAGAAAAAGGTACACAGAACCCTTGAGAACTGTAACTTTGTTGTGGGTATATAAAAAATACTCAAGGATAATTTGATTTTACTGATATAAAAGAAAAAAAGGGGGGTGTGGTAAAGGGAAGGAGGTCGGTTCAGAAAAAGGGGAAGGAGTGATAAAAAGAGGGAAACTACATCCCAGGAAGAGACATAGAAAATACACCATATCTGAGGGAACCTAGTGAGGGGGAGAATCATTGTGTGAATCTTACTCTCATCAGAAGAGGCTCAAAGAGTAAATAATTAACATATTTGTTTTTCAGAGAATTTTCTCTCACCTCATTAAAAGGGGGGAGAGGAAAAGGGGAAAGGAAAAGGAGAATAAGTGAAGGGACTTGGAGGGAGGGGGGAGGGATCCTAAAAAAAAAAAAAAAAAGAGGGAGGGTTGCGCGTCACAAGGGGGGTCTGTAAATTAAATATCGGGGAGGGGGATCAGGGGGGTCAAGGGAAAAAAGTATAATCTGGGGATAATACGATGGCAGGAAATACAGAATTAGTAATTTTAACTGTAAATGTAAATGGGATGAACGATCCCATCAAACGGAGACGGATAGCAGATTGGATCAAAAAGCAGAACCCTACAATATGTTGTCTACAGGAAACACACTTAAAGCAGGGAGATACATACAGAGTAAAGGTAAAAGGTTGGAACAGAGCTTATTATGCTTCAGGTAAAGCCAAAAAAGCAGGGGTAGCTATCCTTATCTCAGATCAAGCAAAAGCAGAAGTAGATCTCGTTAAAAAAGATAAGGAAGGAAACTATATCCTGCTGAAAGGTAGCATAAATAATGAAGCCATATCAATACTAAACATATATGCACCAAGTGGTATAGCATCTAACTTTCTAAAGGAAAAGTTAAGAGAACTGCAATAGGTGATTTAACTGTGCTAGCTGGAGTAGGACAAGAGCAAGTGAGCATTCAACTTATGAGCATTCAACTCAATAGAAATTAAGCAAAAGGGATTGCTTGCCATATATGTAAAAATCTACCAGACTATGATAAATAGCTCAAAAACAGACTTTTAATTGAAGAAGACTTTGCATACTATATCTCAAAGACTAGTTCAAGCAATCTTGTGCAAGAAGCCTTAATCTTTATGCCTTCCCCTTCAAGGTATCCCCAATCTATCTCATATACATGTTGTTTGTACATAGTTTTTATTGCTTTTTTTTGTTGTTGTTCCTTCATTCCTTTTGTTCTTCCCTTCTTTCTCGATCCCCACTCCTCCATCTCCACCCATACCCCCACTAGCCTATAAGGTATTTGAGAGCTAGGTCTATTTTTTGCCCTTTTTTGTACCAGCCCTAGCCCCAACTTTCAGTGCTTAGCACAGAGTCTTGTAAGGATTTTTAAAATGTTTGTTGAATAACAATATCAATGCACTGAACCTAGAGGTAACAACTTTTTTATTAAGTACTTCAATTCTAGACACTTAGAGTGCAAATGCTTCCTACAGATCACAATAATACTGCTATCATATTATAAGTTTAAGAAGTTCCTTCATAATAGCATCTTGCATATATTTTGAAGTTACTTATTCTTAGTTTTTATTTCACCTCTGTGCTCATAATCTATTTTGTACTTATGTGTGTTTGTGCACACATACACACACACACACACACACACACACACACATATATATATTTATTTATCTTTTTAGGATATTGACCTAATATAGATATTGCTGGGTCAAAGGGTATGCATGGTTTTATAGACCTTTGGATATTGTTCTAAATTGCTCTACATAATGATTGAATAACTTCAACAATGATTTGTGTTTTAATTTCCCCATTTCCCCTCCAATATTTATCATTTCCCTTTTCTATTATATTAGCCAATCTCATGGGTGTTTGGTAATCTATTTGCATATTTGCATAACCTACCAAAAGTAGCCTATTAAATAATGCTGTGCATTGTATTAGGTCTATTACATGTGTTGTTTATATGTATTTGCTCTGTGTGTGTGTGTAAAATATGTATTTACTGTGAATGGCACCCTAAAATGATTATTTGGGACTTCAGATTTGTCATCTTTGTTCTGTTCAGTGGTGATATAATTTGATGCTATAGTGTATAATTCCAGATATCAAGTGTACTACAGCTGATTTTGCAAGGGCTTCATAACTCCAAACCCCAACGAAGAATCTAATCCGGCTTTGAGAATTTGCTGGCATCTTAAGATTTGTAGTTCAGAGGGAAACACATTTTCTCTTGACCTTGAAGGAAATTTGGGACTCTTTTAATCTTGGAACTAAAGGTGGACTTTATTTAACATTTGTGAGTTCTTAAAGGGACACATAGTCTGGGAGAGATAAATAGAAGAAAGGATCAGAGGCTATAAGAGTTGAGTCGTAGCAACAGCAGTGAGAAAATAACATTTCCAGCACAATCTAAGATTTAACAAGTTGAGCTGAAAAGAATTAGTGAGTGGCTTGGAGGCAACAATCAAAAAGAGAAACTGAAAGAAAGGTAAACTGCAGCAAAGCAGGGAGAAATTGAGTTGGACCATTAGACCCTGTAAACATCTAGGAACAGAGAACTGAGATCACACACACACATACACATACACACACACATGCACACGCACCCAACTATATGTACCTCTCCAAGGACTGAGCAAAGTTTCTAAAAGAGGTCTGTCCTTGTTCCAACTTCTCTTCTAATATCTATGTAATAACAGACAGTCTAATATTCTCTACCTTTTTTTTTTTTTTTTTTTTTTTTTTACCTAAACATATCATGTAGCCTGATTTTTCCTCAGACACAAAAAGGATAGGGATTACTTAGGGATACATAAAATTTAAAATTAAAATATAGAACCAAATCCACTCTGCTTTGTACCAGGTACCATGCTAAGTATTTTACAAATATTATCTCATTCTACCCTCATGACAACCCTAAGAAGTAAGTGTTATTATTGTGCCTGTTTTATAGATGAGGAAATAGGCAAACAGAGATTATGTGACTTGTCCAGGATCATACAACTTGTAAGAATCTATAGCTGCATTTAAACTGAGGTATTTTTGACTCCAGGTCCAATATTCTGACCATTGTGTCGTCTCAGTGCCTAATTTTTGAATGAGTGTTATTTTTTTTTCTAACTGGGAGCTCTGAATTATTGTGATTTTACAAATAACTTTTCATCTGATAAAAACTCCATAAAATAGTAGAAAAAGTAGCTACTTAACCATATGAACTAGCATAATGCCCCTATCACTATTGTGATAGAATCTAGCTGTTTAGATTTCCAGTTTCTGATATGAGTAAAAAGGAATATGGCTTGGGTTTGAGATTTAGGTGAAATTCTATGCTCTCCCTTCTAGTTGGGAGGAAGGAGCAAAAAGCATACAGCATCTTTTGCCTTGCCACACACTGGTATAATTCAAACATTCTGTCAGCATTATTGTATTTCTTTGAGACATAAAACATCTATGAAGAATTAAAAATGACTATTTTAGAAAGCAGTGGAGAAGCAACTAGTAGATATGAATTATGTGTAACAAATAACCAATGAGGAAACTTCGAAGAAAAACAGGATAAAAAGATGTGGAACAGGCAGTTTACAATCAACAATTTACTGTGGGCCATATACTGTACTAAGTGCTGGGGATACAAATATAAAAACAAAACAAAAAACCCAGTTCCTGTTCTCCAAGGATTTACATTCTAATGGGGGGGAGGGGGAGAGGGGAGAGATGTCATCATCTTCATCATCATTATTACAGTAGAAAGTCTAGAGTCAGCAAGATTCATCTTCTCAAGTTCAAATCTGGCCCCAGACACTTGCTATATATATATATATATATGACCACAGACAGCTCATATAACCCTGTTTGCCTCAGTTTCCTCATCTGTAAAATGAGCTGGAGAAAGAAGTGGCAAACTACTTCAGTATCAACCCCAAATGGAGTCATGAAGAGTCAGATGAAATAACTGAACAATAGTAACAACAAAAGGGAAAGATAGGGAAAACAAACCACAAAACAGAGCTAAAGAGCAGGAGTGGGGAGAAGAGATAAAATGTCTTAATGTAATCTATAGAATTAAAACTCGGTCTGGAGAGTAAAACATGGCCAGCCTGAAAACATTCTAAACATGGAGGTGCCGAAAAGGAACTCACTAATGGAAGAATGAGGCTAGAGAGACAGAAGGATATTCCAGGGGGAGAAGACCCTATCACCATAGAAATGTGTGATAGGAAAATAAAATAAGCTGCTTCTTTGTTGAAGTTGAGGGACAGCTAAAGTGCTCTCCTGGCATTTTCAAAATTCCAGAAGAAATCAAAGAAGGCTCCTACCCTGTCAGATGGACTCATTCTTATAAACTTATGAAAATTTTACAATATGGGCAAGAAGAGGGGCTGTGATCTGCAAGAGGGAACAACAAAATTGATGACATAAAATGGCTTGCATTTTTGAGTATGAATCATATCTAGTCATTCAGTATCTATGTACATATTGTTCTCCCACTCCCCGCCCAGCTTTCTTCTTTGAATTGTTTGAGGGTAGGATGGTTTTATTTTTATTTATATATGCCTTAAGCACTTAATAAATGCTTAAGGGAAATATTTCTTGTAAACAACTTATTGTAGGATTCCAGCTTTTAATCCAGTCTGCTATTCTCTTCTTTTATGGGAGGCTATTCTCTTCTTTTATGGGAGAGTTCATCTCATTCACATTCACAGTTAAAATAACTAATTCTGTATTTTCTACTATCTTATTTACCCTAAGTTATGCTTTTCTCTTTCTTTTCCCCTTCTTTCTTCCCAATATTTTGCTTCTGGTGACCACCTCTAAGGGACATATTTCTTAAATTTCATCCTAGAGGCTTATGTATAATATAAAATTCTTTAATGAACTGCAATAATGGCATCAGAGAAAGGTTGTGGTTGGAATAGATTAAAGAAAAGGTATAGTTAAAAAAAAAAAAAGAACTGGTCAGGAAGAAAGACATTAAATCTGATAAACAGCAAGGTCTGGTCACTGGAAAAAAGGGATTTCCCCATGGAGCAGGAATAATTCTTTAGGTACCTACCCCAAGACTGTCCCATTTCATTCACCTTCATTTCATGCTCACTAAGCCATTTTTTCATGAGTACAGTCTTCTGGGTAATTTCATACTAGGAATGTAGTGCTCTGGATATGTAAGCATCTAGTCCCTATAAAGGTCCCTTTCCTATTACAAATAAACAAATTAGTATTTTAGTTTAATCAATGTAGCTTTAGAATTTGGGTATCATAAATCATTCATCTGCAGCTTGTCTTCTTGTAGAGAAAATGATAAAGTCACATTCTTGAAACACAACTCTTGCTATTCTGTAGTTTTCTAAGTGGAAAATAAGCAGGGTGTGAAAACAAGCTGTCTAAGACACAATATCCAGAAGACAAGGTATGATAGCTTCCAATTTTTTTAATTTAATTTTTTATTTATTTTAACATTAACTCAGAAAAAATTTGAGTTCTGAATTCTCTTCTACCATCTGACCCTCTCCCAACCATTGAGATAGTAAGAAATGTGATGTCAGTTATACATTCTTGAGGGCAGGGAATGTTATCCTTTTTGTCTTTGTATCCCCAAAGAATTCTCAAAAGTCTTCTCTAGCACTACAATTTGAAAGGTGCTCAGCTTTTTCCTTAGTAGGTGTTTTTATTAAATGTTATTTGGTTGATAGAATTGACTTGAATTGAAAATGACTTTTTTTAGTTAACGGTATTTTATTTTCCCAAACACATGCAAAACATTTCCATGTTAACCAATTTTTTGGGGAAAAACAAGAAAAAAAGTGAAAAAGAGTGCTTTAATCTGCACTCAGAATCCATCAGTTCTCTCTCTGAAGGCAGATAGCATTTTTCATCATAAATCTTTCAGAATTGTCTTGGATCATTGTGTGATCAGAAAAGCACATTTGATCATCATAAAATATTATTGCTACTGTGTATACTGTTCTCCTGGTTCTGTTAATTTCACTTTGCATCAGTTCATATAAGTCTTCCCAGGTTTTTCTGAGAGTGAGCTGTTCATCATTTTTTATGATTTTATGTTCATCATTTTAATTTTTATACTAAAATAATAATTTATCACAATTATATACCAAAATTTTGTTCAGTCAATCCTTCAAATTGATTGACATCCCTTCAATTTCCAATTCTTTGCCATCCTATTCTTAAGTACTTAAAGAGCTATCATGCTAATTAAAGAGCTATCTTGTAAAACAAAGAGATTAGGTTTATTCTGACTGGACCAGAGGACAGAATAAGAAGAAACTTCTGTTGGGGAGAGGCAGATTTAGGTTCCATGTAAAGAAAAAAAACTTGCTAAGGATTATATTGGTTGCCTTGGGAGATGATGGAGTCCTTATTCTTTGTTTTCCATCAAAAGCTAAATCAGTTATTTGTCAAGAGTATTGTAAAGAGTCTGTATTTTCCATCATAGATTGGATCAGCATTTGTCAGGAATGCTGCAAGTGGTTCATGTTCAGGTACAGAATGATAATGATCTTGGAAATCCCTGCTACTCTTAGATTCAGGGGAAGCAGGTCATTCCTAAGGAGGATGGACTCTGGGGCAATTAATATGTATGTCTGGGAAAACTTCCTCCTTTTATGAATCACCCTAATATTTCCATATTAATGAATAAACATCATTTAGTTAGAATGGACATCAAAGGCAGCACTCACTAATGACATTTAAATGGTAGCTGTCAGAAATAATAATCATTAAGAGAGATAGTACAGGCTTCCGGCCAAGATGGCGGTGTGGAGGCAGACAGCTGCTTGAGCTCCAAGTTTACTCTCAGAACTTACTTCATGACAAGCCTCAGACTTAATGCTTGACCCAGAAAGAAATCCACAAATAATCACCAAGAGAAGACATCCTTGAAATTCGCCAGAAAAGGTCTGTGTTTGGTCGGGGGAGGGTCAATCAGACTGGGCGCAGACTGAGGGCAGGCAAGCCAGAGCAAGACAGGCAGCTCACACAGCTCAGACCTGAGGGGGAGGAATACGATCTCTGCCGTTTCTGCTAAAAGGCTTTTACCCCAGTGTGGATACTCCGTCTTGGCAGCAAGCTAGGATCAGCGGAGAGGGTGTAAACACCGGAGGTGAAGATTAAAACCCCGGAAAGCCAGCTTCTCTCAGAACCCAGCCACCCCCAACCCCCACCTGGACTGACTCAGCGAGTTCTCAGAGCCTCAGAGCGCAGACTCAGTACAGTCATTGCTGTTCTGTTAGTGGCTCTCTGCTGCCCTACCCCCAGTCTGTAGAGGAAGCCCATTAAAACCATCCAGCCCCATCCCCCAAAAAACAGACCAATTGTTTCTCTTGTCAATTTGTTTTCTTCGATTCCTACTCTGACAAAATGAACAAAAAATTCAAAAGGGCTCTAACCATTGACAGCTTTTGTATGGAGAGAGAGCAGACTTCAAACACTGAAGAGACTAAAAATAGACTGTCCCCAGATGAATCCCCTAAGAGGGATATGAGCTACTCCTCAATACAAAAGAATCTCATAGAGGAAATCAAAAAGGCTCTCACAAGAGAGCTGGAAGAGAAATGGGAAAAGGAAAGGGAAGCTTGGCAAGAGAGCCTGGAGAAGTCATCCCATGCATTTAAAGACAGAGTGGATAAAGAAATCAAATCATTGAGAAACAAGATTAGTGAGCTGGAAAAGGTAAACAACTCCAAGGAAAACAGGATTAGTGAGCTGGAAAAAGAAAACAGCTCTCTAAAAAATAAAATGGAAAAAAATTCCATAGAAGATAAAAACTCAATTGGACAATTACAAAGAGATATAAAAAAAGTGAGTGAAGAAAATACATCATTGAAAAATAGACTCGAACAAGTAGAAATGAATGACTCAAGGAGAAACCAAGAGGTAGTCAAGCAAAACCAGAGAAATGAAACAATTGAAAAGAATGTCAAGTACCTTATTAGAAAGACAGAAGACCTGGAAAACAGATCCAGGAGAGACAATTTGAGAATAATCAGACTCCCTGAAAAATGTGAGGAAAAAAAGAGCTTGGACACCATTTTCGAGGAAATTATCAAAGAGAACTGCCCAGACGTTCTGGAAACAGAGGGTAAAATAGACATTGAAAAAATTCATCAATCACCTACTAAAAGGGACCCTAAAATCAAAACGCCAAGAAATATAGTGGCCAAGTTCAAGAACCATCAGACAAAGGAAAAGATATTGGAAGCTGCTAGAAAAAAGCAATTCAGATATGGAGGATCCACAATAAGGATAACCCAGGATCTAGCAGCATCCACATTAAAAGAACAAAGGGTCTGGAACATGATATTCCGAAAGGCTAAGGAACTTGGTTTGCAGCCAAGAATAACTTACCCAGCAAGAATGAGCATTGTTTTCCAGGGAAGAAGATGGACATTTAACGAAATAAATGAATTCCATCTATTTTTGATGAAAAAACCAGACTTACATAAAAGGTTTGATCTTCAAATACAGAACTCAAGAGATTTCTAAAAAGGTAAAAAGAAATCTTGAGAACTATACTTCTGCCAAAAAAATATGTAAAGAACACATGTACAATTTGTCTTAGAAACTGGAAGTGGAAAGGAAATTATATCATAAAAAAGTGTAAAGTGGTGGTACTACATCTCATGAAGAGGTAAAGGTAACCTATTATATCTGAGAGAAAGAAAGGAGGGAGATGAATATAGTGTGTATCAATAGACATATTCGATTTATGGTGAAACTTCTACTTCATTGAAAAGTGAAAGGGAAGGAGTAAGCTAAGGGGAAGGAAAACAGAAATTGTGAGGAAAAAGGGTAAAATAAGGGGAGGAACTTTAAGGTGGGGGAGGGATCCTAAAAAGGGAGGGCTGTGAAAAGCAAATAGTGTTCACAAGTTTAATACTGGGTAGGGGGGTAAGAGGGAAGGAAAGGGGAAAAGCATAAGCAGGCGTTAATAGGATGGCAAGCAATATAGAATTAGTCCTTCAACCATAAATGTGAATGGGGCAAACTGCCTCATAAAGAGGAAGCAGTTAGCAGATTGGATTAAAAGTCAGAATCCTACTATATGTTGTTTACAGGAAACACACCTGAAACAGGGTGATACATTCAAACTAAAAGTAAAAGGGTGGAGCAGAATCTATTATGCTTCAGGCAAAACCAAAAAAGCTGGAGTAGCCATCCTCATCTCAGATCAAGCAAAAACAAAAATTGATCTAATTAAAAGAGATAAGGAAGGGCATTATATCCTGCTAAAGGGCAGCATCAATAATGAAGCAGTATCAATATTAAACATATATGCACCAAGTGGTGCAGCATCTAAATTTTTAAAAGAGAAATTAAGAGAGCTGCAAGAGGAAATAGATAGCAAAACTATAATAGTAGGAGATCTCAACCTTGCACTCTAAGAATTAGATAAATCAAACCACAAAATAAATAAGAAAGAAGTCAAAGAGGTAAATAGAATACTAGAAAAGTTTGATATGATAAATCTTTGGCGAAAGCTAAATGAAGACAGAAAGGAGTATACTTTCTTCTCAGCAGTTCATGGAACCTATACAAAAATTGATCATATACTAGGGCATAAAAACCTCAAAATCAAATGCAGTAAGGCAGAAATAGTAAATGCATCCTTTTCAGACCACAATGCAATCAAAATTACATTTAATAAAAAGCCAGGGGAAAATAGACCAAAAAATAATTGGAAACTAAATAATCTTATACTAAAGAATGATTGGGTAAAACAGCAAATCATAAACATAATTAATAACTTCACCCAAGAAAATGACAATAATGAGACATCATACCAAAATGTGTGGGATACAGCCAAAGCAGTAATAAGGGGAAGTTTTATATCTCTACAGGCCTACTTGCATAAAATAGAGAAAGAGAAGGCCAATGAATTGGGTTTGCAACTAAAATTGCTAGAAAAGGAACAAATTAAAAACCCCCAGACAAACACAAAACTTGAAATTCAAAAAATAAAAGGTGAGATTAATAAAATTGAAAGGAAAAAACCTATTGAATTAATTAATAAAACTAAGAGTTGGTTCTATGAAAAAACCAACAAAATAGACAAACCTTTAGTAAACCTGATTAAAAAAAGGAAAGAGAAAAAGCAAATTGTTAGTCTTGAAAATGAAAAGGGTGAACTCACCACTAGTGAAGAGGAAATTAGAACAATAGTTAGGAGCTACTTTGCTCAACTTTATGCCGATAAATTCGATAACTTAAATGAAATGGAAGAATACCTTAAAAATTATAGCTTGCCCAGATTAACAGAGGAAGAAGTAAGTAGTCTAAATAGTCCCATCTCAGAAAAAGAAATAGACCAAGCTATTAACCAACTTCCTAAGAAAAAGTCCCCAGGACCAGATGGATTTACATGTGAATTCTACCAAACATTTAAAGAACAACTAACTCCAATGCTATGTAAACTATTTGAAAAAATAGGGATTGAAGGAGTCCTACCAAATTCCTTCTATGACACAGACATGGTACTGATACCTAAACCAGGTAGATCGAAAACTGAGAAAGAAAACTATAGACCAATTTCCTTAATGAATATTGATGCTAAATCTTAAATCAGATATTAGCAAATAGACTTCAGAAAATCATCCCCAGGATAATACACTATGACCAAGTGGGATTTATACCAGGAATGCAGGGCTGGTTTAATATTAGGAAAACTATTAGTATAATTGACCATATTAACAATCAAATTAATAAAAACCATATGATCATCTCAATAGATGCAGAAAAAGCATTTGATAAAACCCAACATCCATTCCTACTCAAAACACTTGCGAGTATAGGAATAAATGGAATATTCCTTAAAATAATAAGGAGCATATATTAAAAACCTTCAGTAAACATCATATGTAATGGCGATAGACTAGAACCTTTCCCTGTAAGATCAGGAGTGAAACAAGGTTGCCCACTATCACCATTACTTTTCAATATAGTACTAGAAACTCTAGCCTCAGCAATAAGAGCCGAGAAAGAGATTCAAGGAATTAGAGTAGGAAATGAGGAAATCAAATTATCACTTTTCGCAGATGACATGATGGTATACTTAGAGAACCCCAAAGACTCTGCTAAAAAGCTATTAGAAATAATTCAGAATTTTAGCAAAGTTGCAGGATACAAAATAAATCCACATAAATCCTCAGCATTTTTATACATTACCAACACAATCCAACAGCAAGAGATACAAAGAGAAATTCCATTCAAAATAACGGTTGATAGTATAAAATATTTGGGAATATATCTACCAAAGAAGAGTCAGGAATTATATGAGCAAAATTACAAAACACTTGCCACAAAAATAAAGTCAGATTTAAATAATTGGAAAGACATTCAGTGCTCTTAGATAGGCCGAGCGAATATAATTAAGATGACAATACTCCCTAAACTAATCTATTTATTTAGTGCTATACCAATCAACTTCCAAGAAACTATTTTAATAGCCTAGAAAAAATAACAACAGAATTCATATGGAACAACAACAACAACAAAGGTCGAGAATTTCAAGGGAAGTAATGAAAAAAAAAATTAAGTGAAGGTGGTCTAGCTGTACCTGATCTAGAACTGTATTATAAAGCAACAGTCACCAAAACCATTTGGTATTGGCTAAGAAATAGACTAGTTGATCAGTGGCACAGGTTAGGTTCACAGGGCAAGATAGTGAATAAAAATAGCAATCTAGTGTTTGACAAACCCAAAGATCCCAAATTTTGGGATAAGAATTCATTATTTGACAAAAACTGCTGGGAAAACGGGAAATTAGTATGGCAGAAACTAGGCATGGACCCACATTTAACACCACATACTAAGATTAGATCAAAATGGGTCCAAGATTTAGGCATAAAGAACGAAATCATAAATAAATTGGAGGAACATGGGATGGTTTACCTCTCAGACTTATGGAGGAGGAAGGAGTTTGTGTCCAAGGGAGAACTAGAGACCATTATTGATCACAAAATAGAAAATTTTGATTACACCAAATTAAAAAGTTTCTGCACAAACAAAACTAATGCAAACAAGATTAGAAGGGAAGTAACAAATTGGGAAAACATTTTTACTGATAAAGGCCTCATGTCCAAAATATACAGAGAATTGACTTTAATTTATAAGAAATCAAGCCATTCTCCAATTGATAAATGGTCAAAGGATATGAACAGACAATTTTCAGATGATGAAATTAAAACTATTTCCACTCATATGAAAGAGTGTTCCAAATCACTATTGATCAGAGAAATGCAAATTAAGACAACTCTGAGATATCATTACACACCTGTCAGATTGGCTAAGATGACAGGAACAAATAACGATGAATGTTGGAGGGGCTGTGGGAAAACTGGGACACTGATGCATTGTTGGTGGAGTTGTGAAAGAATCCAACCATTCTGGAGAGCAATCTGGAATTATGCCCAAAAAGTTATCAAAATGTGCATACCCTTTGACCCAGCCATAGTACTACTGGACTTATACCCCAAGGAAATACTAAAGAAGGGAAAGGGACCTGTATGTGCCAAAATGTTTGTGGCAGCCCTTTTCATAGTGGCTAGAAGCTGGAAGATGAATGGATGTCCATGAATTGGAGAATGGTTAGGTAAATTATGGTATATGAATGTTATGGAATATTATTGTTCTGTAAGAAATGATCAACAGGAGGAATACAGAGAGGCTTGGAGAGACTTACATCAACTGATGCTGAGTGAAACGAGCAGAACCAGAAAATCATTATATACTTCAACAATGATACTGTATGAGGATGTATTCTAATGGAAGTGGATATCTTCAACATAGAGAAGAGCTAATCCAATTCCAATTGATCAATGATGAACAGAATCAGCTACATCCAGAAAAGGAACACTGGGAAATGAGTGTAAACTGTTATTTTTACCTTCTGAATCCAATTCTTCCTGTGCAACAAGAAATTCTGTTCTACACACATATATTGTATCTAGAATATATTGTAATATATTTAACATGTATAAGACTGCCTGCCATCTGAGGGAGGGCGTTGGGGGAGGAAGGGAAAAAATCTGAACAGAAGTAAGTGCAAGGGATAATGTTGTAAAAAATTACCCATGCATATATACTGTCAAAAAAAAAGTTATAATTATAAAATAAAATAAAAAAAAAAGAGAGAGAGAGAGATAGTACAGGGAGAAAATAACTCAACCCGGCTACATGAAAACTAAAGAGGTTGCAAAGGGCAAGAAAGACAGACTACAAAGAAATAATAAATGTATTTTAGACATCAGTTAGTAGCCAAGTTGTATTCCATCTCTTTCTGAAATTGCCAAGAATCCTATTCATCTCCTTGATATGTAAATTTAGGGATGGATACTAGTAACAATAGCTAAAATTTATATAATGTTTGCAAAGTGCTTCATACAGATATTTCCCTTGATCCCCACTACCATCCTATGAGATGGATTCTATAATTCTTTCTCCCCCTTTTTAATGTTGACAAAATTAAGGTTAAGGAATGTTGTGACTTGCTTTGGGTTGCATGGCTTTATCTAATCTCATCTACCTCTCTATAAGGGCTACCAGGTAAAAACTAAAGATTCTATTTAATTTCCTTGCCCCCAGAGATATAGATCTATTCAATGTTGTGAACCTAGAGTAGAGCTGATTGGCTAAGGATCGGAAGGTGAGTATTTCAACAGAAATTTGAATCTTCTATGACCATCCAGCATTCTATTGACCATTGAACAGAATTAGATTCACTATAAGCCCTGCCTTACATATGTTAGGATGTAAGCTCCTGAAGGTCAGGGAATGTTTTCCTTTTTGTCTTTGTATCCCCAAAGGATTCTCAAAAGTCTTCTCTAGCATTACAATTTGAAAGTTGCTCAGCTTTTTCCTTAATAGGTGTTTTTATTAAATGTTATTTGATTGATAGAATTGACTTGAATTGAAAATGACTTTTTTTATTAGTTATGGCATTTTATTTTCCCAAACACATGCAAATATAGTTTTCAATATTCCCCTTTACAAAACCTTGTGTTATAAATTTTTCTCCCTGTCTTCCTCCCTCTCCTTTTTCCAAGACAGCAAGTGATCTGATATAGGTTAAACACATGCAGTTCTAATAAACATATTTCTATAGTCATCATGCTGCACAAGAAAAAAAAGATCAAGTATGGAAAAAAACACAAGAAAGAAAAACAAACAACAATAACAACAACAACAAAGGTGAAAATACCGTGCTTTAGTCTATATTCAGTCTCTATAGTTCTCTCTCTGGATATGGATGCCTCTTTCCATCACAAGTCTATTGGAATCACCTCATTGTTGAAAAGAACCAAGTTGATCATCACATAATCTTGTTGTTACTGTGTATAGTATTCTTTTGGTTCTGCTCATTTCACTCAGCATCAGTTGATATGTCTTACAGGCTTTTCTGAAATCAGTCTGCTCATCATTTCTTATAGTACAAAAAAATTACTTTTTCCCCATAGGAATTGGGTTTTACAACTAGACCTGGGAACATCAACCAAGAGTTTAAATTAGGGCCTTAAAAAGATGTATCTATCTTGGGGGTGGTGAGGTGGTGGTGGTGGATATTGAGAAATTTCATTCCTTGGAGGAACTTGACCAGACAAAACTTAATATGTGAGTTCTCTGTTATCTCATCTCAGTTCCCTCTTGCTCAATTCCACTCTTTTGCCACCATTGATATTTCCCAGAGAAGTGAAAAAAAAAAAAAAGGTACTGGTAATTCCTCATTCACAGTCTCCCAAATTATTAGGAAGGGAAAAAAAACACTATTTCCAAAGCAGTCCCTTTTCAATGGAGTTTAACTCTGAAGTGGAGAATAGAAAGACTGAGGGAAAACAGTTTAAGATATCTAAATTAACAAGCAGATCTTCAAAGCAAGATTCTATATTCAATGGAGTTTAACTCTGAAGTGGAGAATAGAAAGACTGAGGGAAAACAGTTTAAGATATCTAAATTAACAAGCAGATCTTCAAAGCAAGATTCTATAATCATAAATTATATTTATGAAGTGATTTCCAGTGTTCAGACTATTTTGTGCCCCTTTTTTGATCTAGTGAAGAAAATACTAGTTATAATAGTGCCAGTATTACAGAGGAGAAAACTGTCGGTCAGAGAAGTTGAGGCTACCTGCTGGTCCTGTGATTATAACATACAGTTTTAGAAGCAGAATTTGTCCCCAGATTGCTTCTGGTTCCATGTTCAATGATTTTTTTAAAGTTAGATTTTCTTTATTATTTATGAACTCAAAAGTTATCAACAAAGTGTACATTTTGTTATAGGAAGAACAAAAAAGAAAACTGTATATGAAACTATAATCAAGTGGATTTTTAAGTACATATTAAATTTAATAAAGTAGTAGTAGTAGTAATAGCTAAATTGCCCCGTCCCGATTATGTGCTTTTTAAAAAAAAAAAACTACAGATACTACCTCATATATTAGCACATTACTAATTTTTTTTCAGTTCTAGAGTTAAGCTTGTGTGCACACAGGATGAGAAATAGCTGGAGTTTAATGGGGGAAAACCATCTGCAGGACTGGCAGTTAGGAAATCTGATTCAAATTCTGAGTCTACCACTACTCAATACTTGTGTAATCTTTGGCAGTAGAGTATACTATATACTATATGTAGGATAATGGACAAGTTGTTTTTTGCTATTCAGTGTGCCTGATTTTGGGGGGACCTTAGGCCTTAGGCCATTGCAGTTCAGAATTCCTAAACTTAAGTGATCCACCAGCCTCAGGCTCCCCAGCCAAAGGAATGGTTTCCCAGACTACACAATCAGACTAGAATTCACACAGATATGTTGATGGTGAGGGAAAAGGTTGCATAGTAATTAGGAAGCGTTATCAGGCACAGATCTGGAAGTTTTGAAGGGAACTAACAGGATGATTTCTGTGCTACTTGACATAGATCACCTAACTTAGAAGGAACTTTGCTCATCATCCAATCTAATCATTTTGCAGATGAGGTGGTACAAACCAGAATCAAAGTCTCCTAACTTTTAGTTGTTTTTTCTCCCCACTGCACCAAATTCCCTTGCAAGAAACTGATCTTACTTGAGTAAGAACCTCATGTGTAACATCCCTGGCTAGAGGTCAACCAGAATACATATGAAGACCTCTAGCGAAAGGAAACTCATTACCTTTCAAAATAATTCATTTAACTTTTAGACAGCTCTATTTATTAGGAAAATTTTCCTTATATCAAGCTTGAATCTACATCTTGGCAGTTTCCATCCATTGCACCTGGTTTTCCTGTCTGGAAGGAGGAGATCCATTATGTTTTCCTCCAAGAAAGACTGATATATGGAATACAGATGTCACCTGTAAAATGATGGCATTGGACTGGATGATCTCTAGGGTATGGTCCAATTTTACCTCCCACAAACTTTTGTCTATTTTAAGTTTTCCCTTTTCTTTCTTGTTATCAATTTCTTCAGTCAATCCTCACATGGCTTATCTTTGAATTCCCTGACCTTCTTGTTTTTCTAGAAATATTGCAGCTTTTCCAGATTTTCCTCCAAAATGGCAATCCAAACTACAGAATGCTGTGGATTTCAGCTAACTGGGGCAGACAGAATATTATAGGATTAAAAATCTCCCTTGTTGTGGTCATTATGCTAATATTAATGCTATCTAAAATGGTAGCGTTTTGACTTCCTTCTTGGCTTATAAGCACTCTATTAACAGACCCAAGTTTTATTTTTTTAAACTCTATTATTCAGCTACATCTTCTCCAACCTGTAATTGTGTGGTACCTAGTCTCTATTGATGGACAATATGGTACAATCAACTAACCATTTATTAAACATATGCTATATTCCAGGTATTATGCAAAATGTGGTGCATACAAAGGTGATGGAATAGCTAGATGGTGATGAAGAGAGCCCCAATCCTGAAGATTTGAACCAGTCCTCAGTTCAAATCCAGTCTCAGATGATAAACATGAACTGTGTTCTTGGCAATCTTGGCAAATCACTTAACTCCAATTGCCTCACCCCCCCCCCCAAAAAAAAGAAAGGAATAAAAAGAAAAGACAAAGGTAAAACAGACTCAGTCTTAGAGAAACTTCTGCTCTAACTAGAGGAGAAAACATATCCTTAATAGATACACAAAACAGAAAGAAGAGGATATAGGGGAAGGAGCATTAATATCTGGGAGGATCCTGACAGGCTTCATGTAGAAAGTGGTGCTTGAGGTTAAATTCAGAGGAAACTAGTGACTCTGAAAGATGAAAGGAACAGAGAAATGTCTCTCATACCATTCCAGACTTAAGGGACAACTAGGGAAAAATACAGAAGTGGAAGATAATATATTGTAATGAGAAATAGCAAGAAGGTCAATTTGGTAATGATGAGGTGTAATCAAATGTTGAGGTCTAGATAAGGGATACCTAAATAAAATTAGGATTAATTGAGTTCTAGTGGCAGGTTTGGGGTACAGGGAGTCAAAAAGAGCTCCCCGGCAACTTCTTTGGATTTGGCACAAGGATACAAAGTTAAATGAGTTCTAGTGGTGGCACGAGAGTCCCCTGTGTGTGGTACGGAAATGGTGAGGGGTCACCATTTAATAAAAAAGCTGGAGAGATCTCTAGAGTAAAGCAAAGTTTATTGTACATTCTCAAGAGAAGGACGTCCCACCCTTTGAGCAGACAATTGAAAAGAGGAAGCGCCTCCTGTGGGCAGGACAGCCCCTTTAATCCCTAACGCAAAACGCCCCCTCCCACCACTGACCCTCATCCTCATTGGCTGAGAGTCTTACATTCTAAACAGGAGATCTATCCACGAAATTGAACTTGACCAATAAGTACATAGTTGCCCATATTTGACTGAAATAGGGAGGAAATGATGTCATGGGAGGATAGCAGGAAGGGGACTCAATTATGCCCTTGAATCAATGCTCGAAGTCCTTCAGGCCTACTCAAACTCTGAAGTAGATGAAGCCTTACTCGATTTTCACAACTGTCTTGAAAGATCTCACCTCATCTCATTCACCTGTAAATGAATTTACAGGCCCGAAAACCTAGATTGATAAATAAAAGGTTTATTGTAGGGTTTGGAAGTAAGATTAAAGTCTGGTTAGTAAAAGGTAGAGGAAGAAATACACCAGAAGTGGCGGACAGAGAGTCTGTGAAGCAAAGCATGTTGCTTGCATGTTTCAACTCTCTGCCAAGAGATGATTCTAGCTTGGCTCTTTTATTTGCTTGAAGGGGCCTATGGGTGGAACCCAGAACTCACCAGGTGGGGGCTGGGAAACCTGAGCAGATCATTAGAATGGGGGCTGGGTACAGCCCAAATTAGCTCAGATCTGTATCTCTCCTCTTGGAATACAAAAGGGTGGTTTTGACCAGATCTTGTAAATCAAAGGTCAGTCCCAAAGGAAGTTGGAGATCAGAAAAGAAATCTTAAAGGGGCCACCACCTGTATCAGTAGGATTATAGTGTCTATGAGGATATTAATGGATCTAGAAAAGTAAGCTATTGTGGCAGCTAGATTGCCAGTATATAGAGCACCAGCCTTGAAATCAGGAGGAGTTGAGCTCAAATCCAGTCTCAGATATTTAATACTTACTAGTTGAGCAAGTCACTTAATCCCAACTCTGTCATCAAAAAAGAAAAAGAAAGATAAACTATCAAGGGCTTTAAATACTAAATAAAATGATATTTTATTCTAGAAGCATTAGGGAACCATTAGAGTTTATCAAGTAGAGAAATGGCAGTCAAATTTGAGCTTTAAGAAAATCCCATTAGTTAGTTGGTGCAATGCCTAGAGCATCAGCCTTGAAGTCAGGAGGACTTGAATTCAAATCTGACCTCAAACACTTAGCACTTCCTAGCTGTGTCACTTAAATCCCAATTGCCCCAGCAAAAAAAAAAAAATTCTCAGTAGGAGGCAGAGCCAAGATGGTAGAGTACAGGCAGGGGATCACCTGAGCTCTCCCCCAATCCCCTAAAAATACTTTAAAAAAATAAAGCTTTTTATTTTCAAAACATATGCACCGAGAATTTGACAACATTGACCCTTGCATAGCCTTGTGTTTCGTATTTTTTCCTCCTTCTCCCCACCCCCACCCCTAGATAGCAAGCAATTCAATATGTTAAATATGTTAAAGTAGATGTTAAATCCAATATGTATAAACATATTTATACAATTCTCTTGTTGTACAATAGAAATAAAATTTAAAAAAGAAAGTAAATGAGTAAGAAAACAAAATTCAAGCAAACAACAATAAAAAGAGTAAGAATATTAAGTTGTGATCCACATTCAGTTCCAACAGTCCTTTCTCTGGGTATAGATGGCGCTCTTTATCACAAGATCAATGGAATTGGCATCAATCATTTCATTGTTGGAGTCACGTTCATCAGAATTGATCATTGTATAATATTATCGTTGCCGTGTACAATGATCTCCTTGTTCTGCTCATTTCACTCAGCATCAGTTCATGTAAGTCTTTCCAGGCCTGTCTAAAATCATTCTCCTGATCATTTTTATATAACAATAATATTCTATAACATTAATATACCATAACTTATTTAACCATTTTCCAATTGATGGACATCCACTCAGTTTCCAGTTTCTTGTCACTATGAAAAGAATTGCTACAAACATTTTTGCACATGTGGATCCCTTTCTTTCCTTTAAGATCTCTTTGGGATATAGGCCTGATAGAAACACTGCTGGGTCAAAGGGTATGCACAGTTTGATAACTTTTTGAACATAGTTCCACATTGCTCTCCAGAATGGCTGGATCCATTCACAACTCCACCAACAATGTATTAGTGTCCCAATTTTCCCACATCCCCTCCAACATTTGTCCTTGTCTTTTCCTGTCATCTTAGACAATCTGAGAGGTATGTAGTGGTTCCCAGAGTTGTCATAATTTGCATTTCTCTGATCAATAGTGATTTAGAGCATCTTCTCATATGATTAAAAATAGTTTTAATTTCATCTGAAAATTTTCTGTTTATATCCTTTGACCATTTATCAATTGGAGAATGGCTTGGATTCTTATAAATTTGAGTCAATTCTACATATATTTTAGAAATGAGGCCTTTAATATAAAAATGTTTTCCCTGTTTATTGCTTCCCTTCTAATCTTTTCTGCATTAGTTTTATTTGTACAAAACCTTTTTAACTTAAAATTATCTATCTGGTATTCAATTATGAGTTCTAGTTCTTCTTTGGATACAAATTCCTTCTTTCTCCAGAGATCTGGGAGGTGAACTATCCTATATTCCTCTGATTTGCTTATAAAATCCCTTTTTTTTTTTTTGGCTGAGGCAATTGGAATTAAGTGACTTGTCCAGAGTCACACAACTAAGAAGTGTTAAGAGTCTGAGACCAGATTTGAACCTGGGTCCTCCTGACTTCAGGGCTGGGCCACCTAGCTGCCCCAATATAGTATCATTCTTTATGTCTAAATCATGAACCCATGTAGATGTTGGCTTGATATGTGGTGTTAGGTGTGTGTCAAGCCCTAATTTCTTCCATACTAGTTTCCAATTTTCCCAGCAATTTTTGTCAATAGTGAATTCTTATCCCAAAATCTGGAATCTTTAGGCTTGTCAAACACCAATTTGCTATAGTTATTGCCTATTTTGTCCTCTGATCTTAACCTATTCCACTGATCAACTATTCTATTACTTAGCCAGTAACAAATGGTTTTGATGACTGCTGCTTTATAATATAGTTTTAGGTCTGGCACAGCTAGGTCACCTTCATTGGCATTTTTTTTTCATTAATTCCCTTGAAATTCTTGACCTTTTGTTCTTCCCAAAGAACGTTATTACTATTTTTTCTAGATCTGAAAAATAATTTCTTGGGAGTTTAACTGGTATGGCACTAAATAAGTAGATTAATTTAGGTCCCTACAAATACTTTTTTAAAATGAGTATAAACAAATTCTAAGGCATCAGAATCCACAAAAAGATGGTGTGGAACAATTGTTCAGTCCAAGATAACTTAGATGTACAGTAGGAAAAATTTATTGCACCAGGGTGAGAGTGGAATACTCTCCACACAACATGCCAACACAGCCCTGGTCCCAGCAAACCAAGAGCAGGCTTTGGGGGGCTCTGAATCAAAAGCTTCATTAGTGGCTTCCAGAGGAGGGTCAAACAGGTGGTCAGAAGGAGATTATAGCAGTCTCTTTGCTAACACTGAGGTCTGTTACTTTACCCATATTCAGAGAGGGATCTCAATCCTGGATGGCAGTCTGAGAGCAAGGAGGAAAATCAAAAAATATACTCATCCAAAGATAACAAAGGCAAAGCTCCTACAGTCAAAGCCTCCAAGAAAGGTAAGAATTAGTCTCAGACCAAGATAGAACTCAAAAAGGATTATGAAAATCAAGAGTGAACTGATGCTGAGTGAACTAAGAGAACATAATACATAGTAACAGCAAGATTATGTGACGATAAAGCTCTTCTCAACAATGTGGTAAATTAAGGTAACTCCAATAGAGTTGGGATGGAAAATGCCATCTGCATCCAGAGAGAAAACTATAGCGACAAAATGTGGCTGGAAGCATAATATTTTCACTTTTTATGTTTTTTTTCCTTAATCCTTTTTTCTCCTTTTGGTCTTATTTTTCTTGTACAACATGATAAATATGGAAATATGTTTAAAAGAATTGCACATATTTAACTTATATCAGATAATTGCTGCCTTGAGGAGAGAGTAGGTAAGGGAGAGAGAAAAATTTGAAACCCAAAGTCTTACAAAAATTAATGTTGAAAATTATCTTTAAATGTATTTGGAAAAATAAAATACTATTGAAAATCAAGTAAGAGAGGTAGAGGAAAAATTGAGAAGAGAAACGAGATTGCTGCAAAAAGAAGTACAAAAAGCCATTGAGAAGAATGACTTAAAAAGCAAAATTGGCCAAATGAAAAAGATGGTACAAAAGCTCACTGAAAAAACATTTCTTGAAAGTTAGAATTGTGCAAATAGAAGCTAATGAGTTTATGAGAAATTAAGAAATAATAAAACCAAAAGAGTAAAAAATAGAAGACAATATGAAATATCTCATTGGAAAAAGAACTGACCTGGAAAATAACTCTAGAAGAAATAATTCAAAAATTATTGAACTGCCATGAAGGCATCATCAAAAAAAAAAAAAAAAAAAAAAAAAAAAAAAAAAAGAGCCTAGACATCATCTTTCAAGAAATTGTCAAGGAAAACTTTCCTGACATTCTAGGACTAGGGCAGCTAGATGACACAGTATGTAAAGCACAGGCTCAGAAGTCAGAAAGGCCTGAGTTCAAATTCAGCCTCAAATACTTGACACTTATTAGCTGTGTGAGCCTGGGCAAGTCACTTAATCCCAACTGCCTCACCAAAAAAATAATAATGATGATATACAGGGTAAAATAGAAATTGAAAGAATCCACTGATTCCTCTTGAAAAAAAAAATCCAAAATGAAAATTTCAAGGAATATTATAGCCTAATTCCAGAACTCTCAGTTCTAGAAAAAAGTATTTCAGGCATCCAGGAAAAAACAATTCAAGTATTGCAGAGCCATAGTCAGGATAACACAAGACTTAGTAGCATCTACATTAAAGAATCAGAAGGCTTGGAATAATGATGATGGAATAATAATGAGCAAAGGAGCTGGGATTACAACCAAGAATCACCTACCCAGCAAAATTGAGTATAATCTTTCAATGAAATAGAGGCTTTCCAAGCATTCTTGATGAAAATACCAGAACTGAATAGAAAATTTGACTTTCAAATACAATATTGAAAAGAAGCATAAAAAGGTAACAAGGAAAAGGGAAATCATAAGATTAATCGGTTTATATTCTTATATAGAAAGACAATATTTGCAACCCATAAGAACTTTCTCAATATTTGGGCAGTTATAAGTTAGACAGAGGGCACAGGTGTTAATTGAATGTGAAGGGATAATATTTTAAAAATCAAGTTAAGGTATGATCGAGGAATATACTGAGAGATTAAGAAAGGGAGAGATGGAATAGCATACATTATCTGCCATAAAAGAGGCAATAAAAAGTTTTTACAATGGAGGTGAAGAGGGGAGAAAAGGGGGAGTAAGTGAATCTTATCCTCATCAGAATGGGCTCAAAGAGGAAATAACACACAATTGGATACAGAAATTTATCTTACCCTATTGAAAAGTAGGAGGAAAGGGGGGTTAAAAGAAGGGGAAGGGTTATAGAAAGGAAGGCAGATTGGGGAAGAAAGTAGTCAAAACAAAATACTTTTGAGGAAGGACAGGATGCAAGGAGAGAGAGAATAAAATAAATGGGGGGAAAATACATTTTGCAATAGTAATTGTAAAAAGAATTTTCAAGTAAGTTTCTTTGATAAAGTTCTGACTTCTCAAATATAATATATTGAGAATTGAGTAAAATTTATAAAAATAAGAGTCACTCCCTAATTGATAATGACCAAAGGATATGAACAGTTTTTCAGATGAAATAATTAAAACTATTTATAGCCATATGAAAAATACTTTAATTTACGATTGATTAAAGAAATACACATCGAAACAATTCTAAGGTACTACTTCATACCTATTAGATTAGCTCATAGT
Organism: Sminthopsis crassicaudata; assembly: GCF_048593235.1. Lineage (NCBI taxonomy): Eukaryota > Metazoa > Chordata > Mammalia > Dasyuromorphia > Dasyuridae > Sminthopsis > Sminthopsis crassicaudata. Next base: position 398,853,135 of record NC_133617.1, read on the forward strand.
CCAGAAAAGGAAAATGATAAATGTTGAAAAGAATATGGAAAAAACAAAACACCAGTGTACTGATGGTGAAACTGTGAACTGATCCAACCTTTCTGTAGAGCAATTTGGAATTATGCCCAAAGGGCTATAAAACCAGGCATACCCTTTGACCTAGCAATTCCATGACTAGATTTGTATCCCAGAAAAGATTACAAACAAAAAGAAAAAGAACCTATATGTTCAAAAATATTTATAGCAGCTCTTTTTTCAGGCCAAAGAACTGGACATTGAGGGGATGCTTATCATTGGGGAATGACTGAACAAAATGTGTTATATGATTATGATGGAATACTATTATGCTATAAGAAATGAAGAGTAGATTTTTGTCCACCTGCATTTTTGATTTCCTTCACAGGTTAATTGTACACTATTTCAAAGTTTGATTCTTTTTATACAGCAAAATAACTGTATGGACATGTATACATATATTGTATTTAACATATGTTTTAACATATTTTACATGTATTGGTCAACCTGCCATCTGTGGGTAGGGATGGAGGGAAGTAGGGGGAAAATTGGAACAAAAGGTTTTGCAATTGTCATATATCTTGTAAATAAAAAGCTATAATAAAAAAATAAAGTTAAAAAAATAAATGAAGAGTAGGATGCTCTCAGAAAAATCTGGAAAAACTTTCATGAGCTCATACAAAGTGAAATATACTAAGTACAAAATAATGACAATATTGTAAGATGATCATCTATGAATGACATAACTATTATCAGCAATATAATTATCCAAGACAATTTTCTGAAGAACTTATGATGAAAAATGCTATCCATACCTAGAGGAAGAACTGATGGTATCTGAATACAGATTAAAGCATACTTATTTTATTTTTCTTGAGGTTTTGTTTTTGTTTGGTGGGGCAGAGGCAGGGTCTATATTTTCTTTTACAACATGACTTTTATGGAAATGTTTTGCATGACTTCATATATGCCTTCTCAATGAGGAGGATGGGGAAGGAAAAAGGGAGAGAATATAGAACTCAAAAGTTTTAAAAACAAATATTAAAAATTATTATACATGAGAGGCAGCTCAATGGATAGAGCACCAGCTCTGGAGTCAGGAGGACCTGAATTAAAATGTGGATTCAGACATTTAATACTTACTAGCTGTGTGATCCTGGGCAAGTCACTTAACCCTAACTGCTTGACCAAAAATAATTTTTTTTTTTAATTACTGTACATGTAACAGGAGGGAAATAAAATACTATAATATTCTAAATAATGAAAAAATTTTAAAATGTGAGAAAGATACTCCCCCTACACAAAGACAATGATCCAAGATAATTCTAAAAGAACCAGGATGAAAAATACACTCCACCTCCTATTAGTGAATTGATGAACTTTGAGTGCAGATAGAAGTATACTTTAAAAAACTTTCTTCATTTTTCTTATTGTTTGGTACATGTGATTTCTCTACAGCAAGATTACCATGAGAATGTTTTGTGTGACTTCATATTTATAATTAATATCATATTATTTACCTCCTAATGGGGCATAAGGGAGGTACAGAAAAAAGTCCATTTAAGAAAAATTAATGCTAAGAAAAAGAAAAAAGAAAATTACCCTGGCAGTTAGGTGGAGGATGGACAGGAGAGAAACTTGAGACAAGGAAACTAATTAGGATGCTATTGCAACAGTAGAAGTGAGAATCTATAAAGGCCTACACTAAGTGGTGGCCACATGGGTAGAGAGAAGGAAACGAATGTGGGAGATGTTGTGAAGGGGGGAATCATAAGTTTTGGCAACTATTTGGACATGTGAGGTGAGAGAAGAATTGATGACAAGTTTGTAAACCTAGATAGGTGGAAGTATCTGTCTTTGGCAGAATTGGGAACTTAGAAGAGGGGTAGTTTGGGGGGGAAAGATAGTGAGTTAAGTTTTGGACAAGTCGCATTTGAGATGAAGAAAAATATGCATACATATCAAATTTTTGGTCATTATGCAAAACATTTCCAGAAAAGTCATGTTATGAAAGAAAATACAGATTCCCTCTTAGCAAAAATCCCCAGACCTCAAGAAACCTTTTTTTTTTTTTTTTTTTTTTTTCCCATTTATGTTGTAGTAGTTACTTTGTATATTGCTTCCTTGGTTAGTTTATTTTATTTTGCATGAGTTCATATGAGTCTTCCCCATATTCCATTTTTATATAAACATATACATATATATATATATTCCTATGTATAGAGCTATACATATACCTATACATATCTTTCTTCATGTTCATGATTATTATTTCTTAGAGCAGAATGATATTCTATTATATTCATGAATCACAACTTATTTAAATATTCTCCAATAGAGAATCTTTGTTTCTAGGTCTTTTGAAACATTTTGGAATATACGTGATCTTTCTTTTGTGTTAGTGATCTACAGAGGCAAATGTCTGGTGGCATAATCTCTGGGTCAAAAAATAATGGACATTTTGATCTGTTTTATTCACATAATTCCAAACTGCTTTTCAGAATGGTTGGGCTAGTTCACAGCTCCACCAATTCACCAATAGTGTATTAGCAGTTTTACAATCTCTTCAACATTGTTTCGATCTTTTGTCCTTGCCAGTTTGTTGAATGTGAGGTAAAACCTCAGAGTTGTTTTAATGTGCATTTCTCTTAGTTGTAAGGGGGAATATTCTTCTATGTGGTTGTTAATAGTTGTAATTCTTTTAAGAATTATTTGTTCATGTCCTTGGCCTCCTTATCTGTTGGAAAACAGCCTCTGGTCTTATATCTTTTAGTTTTTATATCATATCCATATAAAGATATGTGCCACAAATAATTTTCCCCCCAGGTATTGATTTCCCTTTTTTATCCTGACTGCATTAATTTTGTTCATGCAAAAGTTTTTCAACTGAAATTATCTATGTTTTAGACAATTATCCATTCTACACTCTGGGGGTTGGGCACAATGCCCCCTACAGGAGTCTAAATTTTTTTTCTTTTTCTTTTATAGTGTGTTTACAGCTCCTTATTGAAAAATTTGGGTTAAATATTTGGTTATAGATTCTATGTCATCTGCTGTACTTGATGAGTTTCCTGAGGTTCCACAAATCTCCTCCCAAGTTTCCATTTAATTTCTAATACTAACTAGTGAAATATCAAACCAGCAATGTGAAAAGTTGTGGTGTGTAATCTCTTCTGTTTCTTGGCAGCTTAAGAATTCATCTCCTATCCATTGCCATGAAAATTACATAGTCTGTTTGTCTTCTAATTTTTTATGGTAATATCTTTAACCTGGTCACATATCCATTTTGAATTTGTGATTTATGGCAGGGCTTCTTAAACTTTTTCTAATTATGACCCTTTTTAACCCAAGAAATTTTTACCTAGACCCATCTTGAATTTGAGTTGAGGTGTTTCTGGCAGCGATATGCAGTGCTAACTGTGCATCTTGTGTGGATCAAGGCTGCAGTAAAGTGGAGCATGCAACATGGACAAATACTGCCACACCCCCTATTTATTATGTGTTTGATTTTGAATTAATATTTGATTGTTGTGTTGCACCCCTATATGGATTTTTAAAACTTTGGCATATGGTATAACATCTTGGTCTAGACAATTTTTGCTATACTGCTTTTCAGTTTTCCTAGAAGGTTTTGTCAAATAGGAATTTTTCTTCCAACTATTATGTTCTCAGTTGTATTGAACATTGGGTTATTCAGTTAATTTTTTCCTTGTTTAGACTGTTTTCTTGATCAATATTTTTTGGGATGAAAATATTTTTAATTGTATCTTTGTTTATCAAAATACACGCAAAACTACTTGTCAAATTCACCTTTGCAAAACTTTGTGTTCCGAATTTTTCTCCTTCCCTTTTTCCTATTCCCCTCTCCTAGACAGTAAGTAATCCAATATAGGTTAAATATGTAATTCTTCTAAATGTATTTCCACATTTATCATGCTGCACAAGAAAAATCAGATCAAAAAGGAAAAAACAAAGAGAAAGGAAAAAAAAAGCAAGCAAACAAGAAAAAAGGTGAAAATACTATGTTTTGAGCTACATTCAATCCCCATGGTCCTCTTTCTGCAAGCAGATGCCATCACAAATCTATAGGAATTGGACTGAATCACCTCATTGTTGAAAAGAAGCACATCCTTCACAATTGATCACCACATAGTTATATTGTTGATAAGTACTATGTTGTTTTGGTTCTCCTCACTTCACTTAACCTCAATTCAAATCTCTCGAGTCTTCTCTGAAGTCATCTTTATAGAACTATAATATTTCATTATATTCATATACCATAACTTATTCAGCCATTTCTCCAACTAATGGGCAACCACTTAGTTTACAATTCCTTGCTACTACAAAAAGGGCTGCTACAAACATTTTTGCATATGTGGATCCTTTTACTTTTTATATGATCTCTTTGGGATACAGACCAGGAGAGACAATGCTGGATCAAAAGATATGCAATTTGATAGCCTTTTGGGTATAATTCCAAATTGCTCTCCAAAATGATTAGATTAGTTCACAGCTCCACCAACAATGTATCAGTGTCCCAGTTTTCCCATATTTCCTCCAACACTGATCATTATCTTTTCCTGTCATGTTGGCCAATCTGAGAGATGTGTAATATTGACCAACATTTTGTAAGCAAACTTTATCATTTTTCTTCCCTGTGTTTAGAGAACAGATAGTATCAGATGTTATTTTTAAATTTTGACAAACTTAATCTTTAATTAAGCTTTCCATTGCCATAGTATTATCAGTTTTCCATTTTTTTCTGTGAAAGACCATTTTCATGTCAATTATATCATATCTCCAACATCCCATTAATTTTAAAGGTATAAATATTAGGTGAACCAAATGCTGATAATTCTACTCCACTGCAGGACATTATTTTCATATCTAGTTTCACCTATCTAGAACTAAATCCTTTATTGAAAATAGCTCTGAGGGGCAGCTAGGTGGCGCAGTGGATAGAGCACCAGCCTTGAATTCAGGAGGACTTTAGTTCAAATCTGATCTCAGACACTTAACACTTCCTAGTTATGTGACCCTGGGCAAGTCACTTAACCCCAGCCTCAGGGGGGGAAAAAGAAAATAGCTCTGGCAGTTTTTACCAAGGTCAGTGTATGAAAGAAATAGACATTGCTGGGTACTGACAAGACTGCCTCAAAAGAAAAGGACCCAAGTGTGCAAAAATATGTGTAACAACCCTTTTTGTGGTGGCAAGGAACTGGAAATTGAATGGATGCCCATCTGTTAGAGAATGGGTGAATAAGTTATAGTATATGGCTCCAGAAAGAGGACAGTGGGAACTGAATATTGATCACAACATTTCATTGTTTTTTGTTGTTGCTTTCTGTTTTCTTTCTCATTTTTTCCTTTTTGATCTGATTTTTTTTTTTGTGCATCTTGATAATTGTTAAAATATGTATAGAAGAATTGCACATGTTTAACATATAGTACATCACTTGCTGGGGGGGGAGGAAGGGAGAGCAAAAAATTTGGAGCCCAAGATTTTGCAAGGGTGAATGTTGAAAACTATTTTTGCATATTCTTTGAAAATAAAAAGCTATTATTTAAAAAGATATACATATATATATACACACATACATACATGTATCTATCTATCTATCTATCTAACCATATTTACATCATGGTCTCTTCAGCGAGCCATACTTTTCCTGAAAGATAAGAAACTGCTAAAGGGAGACATGCACCAATGGGGAATCAGAGTCAGAGACATATATCAGGACCAGAGGGAAGAAAACACAATTATGTTCTCCTTTCTAAGACAGTAGTCATTACCAGATGTAATCAGGAAGAGGAGAAGGATTCAGGGAAATTAATGTATATGGAGGGACAACCCAAATCTATGGTACAATATGTCATATGAAGTGTAGGATTTTTGATTTCCAGCAACTCTGAGTTTGTGGGACGCAGGTCAACATCCTGTGTACTAGCATGAGTACAGAGGATTACATAGATACCTAGGGAAAGTATAAGAACACCCAAGAGGCAAAGGGAATTGTATGAATAATAAATGAGCTCATGAATTCTTTTCTTTTTTTGAATGAGACAGTTGGAGTTAAATGACTTCCTCAGGATCAGAGAGCTAGTAAGTGTTCAGTATCTGAGGTTGAATTTGAATTTAGGTCCTCCTTGCTGCCTCCTCATGGATTCTTTATTGGATGTGCAAAAAATGCAGTTGGGTGGCACAGTAGCTAAAGCCCTGAGTTTGGAGTTAGTAGGACCTGAATTCAAAACTGGCTTCAGATACTTATTAGCTGCAAGACCCTGGATATGCCACTTAAATTCTATTTGATTTCAACTTTAAAATGGTAGTAATAGTAACATCTACCTCCTAGGATTGCTGTGAGAATCAACATTTGTAAAATTCTTGGCATATGGCCTGGCAAATGATGGATGCTATATAAATTCTTAATCCCTTTCCTCTGGAAAAAAAATGGATCACATTCAATATATTACCAGATTAAATGCTTGCATGGGAGTTGAGAACCCTGTTAGACACAAAGCCAATGCTGATATTTCTAAGAGAAATCTCAGGGGCATGAATCCTAGGGAACTGAAAGACAAACAAGTTCTGGGCTAGTGTGTTATATACTCCATCCATTGATCCTTGCCCAGAAGTTCTCCAATATACTTCATCTGTCCTGTTTGTATATTTTCACTTAGTATTACATTTTCTTGATATTGATTACTACTCTATCATCACCTTCTTAAAAAAATCTCATCTATTTCTTTTGAATAAAGTTCACACTTGTATTGCCTTATTATAGCTGTCACAGCCAAATAAGTCTCAATTATACTTTTAAGAGTATAAGGGGATTGGTTGAGTCAACCAAGAAAATCAACTAATCCCATTTAAAGTAATTGACAGGCTGCTGACCTGACACACACAAACACACACTTACACATCTATATATGTATATGTATATATTTTTAAAGTAGAGAGAGACACCTCCATTGAATCAATGTCAACTGGAGTAATGAACAAGTAAAGCCTAAGCATTTCTATTAAATCAATTGTTATCAAAGGCTTTAGACTAGAATTAGAAGTCCTCTCTTTGTTGATCAATTTAGAATCCTTGAAACCATGGGATATAATGGAGTTAAGTATACTCAGATTGGTTGTACAAAAAGTATGTTTGGATTGGTCAGATCCTTGGGGTTTTGTGTAAACCAGTGAGCCAATTTGGAATCCAAGCAGTTGAGCATCTGGCAGTTGAAACGGATATTCCAGCCAAGAAGGAATTGCTTGGGGAGTGGAGAGAACCTCAGTTTTCTCTGCCCACCTCCCCCCTACTTTCCCCTACTTTGGAGGTCAGGAGAATTTGGTATTGCAGTTGCTGGCAAGATAATAGTGACTGGCAGCAGTATTGACATTATCAGCAACTGAAGACAAATTGGAGACACAGAGGAATAATAGCTTCAATACTCTACAATCGGACCAGCAGAAAGACTGCAGCATGCTTAAAGGGATCCCATGAGTACGCCCTCCCTACCGAGGGAAGGAAAAAGCCTTCAGTAACGGGAACTACAAATTATTCTTTTACCACATATGTTCTCTAAACTGGAGCTCCCTTTCTTCTCAACTCTGTATGTGCTTGTGGGAGAACATATCACAAATTTTGGGAAGATGAAGGAGAAATGGGAAGCGTTTTGTAATACCTGATATTACCATATCACTTTAAAATAAATATCCAGTTCCTTAAAAAAAGACAATTGCTATCAAATGATAATCTTGGTGGGAAGCATACCAGAGGGAGTTTATGAGTTATAGATTTAGAAAGACACCCTCAAGAAAAGGACCTCCATGTGCAAAAGGAACTGGAAACTGAGTGGATGCCCATCAGATGGAGAATGGCTGAATAAGTTATGGTATAGGAATGTAATAGAGTATGGTCTATAAGAAATGATCAGCAGGCTGATTTCAGAAAAGCCTGGCACATGAACTGATACAGAGTGAATTGCGCAGAATCAAGAGAATATTGTACACAGTAACAAGAAGATTATGCAATGATCCCACTGTGATGTGATGTGACTGTGATCAACAATGAGGTGATTCAAGGCATTTCCAATAAATTCGGGATGGAAAATGTCAGTCACGTCCAGAGAGAGGATTATGGAAATTGAATGTGATTCAAAGCATAGTGTTTTCCCTTTTTATTGTTGTTCTTTTCTTTGTATTTTTTTCTTTTTCTTTTTTTTTTCTTTCTTTCTTTCTTTTTGCACAGTATGAAGAATATAGAAATATGTTTAAAAGAACTGCACATGTTTAACCTATACTGGATTACTTGCTGTCTAGGGGACAGAAGGAGAAAAATTTGGAACACAAGGTTTTGCAAAGGTGACTGTTGAAAACTATCCTTGCATATATTTGGAAAAAAAATACTATTAGAAATATACCCTCAGCTCCTTGTCATTACCAAGAGCAATTGTGTATGGTTAGTATTCTCCCTTCCCCTTCCTATTTTCACTTTTAAGTCCTATTGATTAAAATGAAAACATACAACAAATGACACAAATCATTGTGAACCATCCATCTCTTTTGTATAACTATTTTGAATGGTTCAAATTCTTGTTATGATAAGGCTGCATCACTTTCAGAATGAGAAATAGCTAGATGGAATGAAGAGAATGCATCAGGAAGAGTTGAATTCAAATCTAGCCTTAGGTGCCATGTGTGACACGAGCTTTAATCTGCTTCATTTTCTTCAACTGTTAAGTGGGTATAATAGCAGCAACCTCCTGGGTTTGGGTGAGGATGAAATGAGATATTCATAAAGCACTTGGCACAATGTCTGGCACAGAGTAGACATTTAAGAAATGCTTATCTATTTCCTTCTTCCCTCTAGAAGTGAGCTTAGAGGTGTGTGATGAAGTCAAGCCCCTACAGAAAGCTTAAATCCTTTTATAACATTCTTGATTTAAAAAAGGGGATAAGTTCTATTGGTGGATGATTCTAATTTTGTGGCTGTGCCTCATAATGAGTTTAAATCTCTCTCCTTGTAACTTCTTTTCTTTAACCCTAGTTTTGTATTTAGGGCTAAAGCTAAGTCTAATCTTTCTTCCATGGGAAAAATCTATCATTTCATTCTTGGTGCATAAAATCCCTTTCAAATCCAAGTTTCTTCCATGATGCATCCCTCAACAAAGTTAGTTTTTATTGAAGCTGCAGATACAATACTGATGCTTGGTATTTGAAGGTAACCTGATTGCCAAATAATTGGTTCATATAGGGGAATCCTTCATCCCCCATGTTGCCAGGAGAGAATATGGTAGTCCACTATGCTCTTCCAGGATAATCAACCTGAATAATGAACACTAGGTGGCAATAGATGGCTGTTCTCTCTCACTTCCCCATCCCAAAACAGAGTAAATTATTCTCTTTCAGAAATATATCTCCCTCTCCCTCTCCCTTTCCCTCTCCTTCTTCCTCTCCCTCTCCTTTTCTTTCTCCCTCTCCCTCTCTCTCTCCCTCTCCCTTTCCTTCTCCTTCTCTCTCTGCCCCTCTCTCTCTCCCCCTCTCTTTCTTTCTCTCCCTCTCCCTCCCTCCTTTCTCATTCTGTCTCTCTGATTCTCTCTCACTCTCTCTGTGTCTTTGTCTCTGTGTCTGTCTGTCTGTCTGTCTCTCTCTTTCTGTCTCTCTCTCTCACACACACACAAACTATTTGCATGATCTTGAGCAGGGCCCTCCCCTCTCCTGATCTGTTTCTCTGACTGGAAATTAAAATAGTGATCCTTAAAATCCCTCCCATTTTTAACACCTATGATCTCTGGAGACACTAGCAACCCTATACAGAGACATAAGCATTGTCAGCAGATGATTTTATTTTTATTTTTATTTTTAAAGCAAGGCCTTCCCTTTGGGAACATGGGCAGTCATGTAAATGTAAGCTGGACTTTTTATTACTTGTCTGTCTGGCTTTAGTAAGTGAAAAATGGGAGAGGGGGAAAGAGAAGGAAGGGGATGTCAGAAGCATAGCAAGCACTAGCTTTCTTTTCCTTCTGGGCATTTCCTATCCTCATCCTCTTGAGAGCTCACAAAATGCAAGTAATTATCTGGAATCTAGACAAGGACATCAAGAACTAAGTTCAAATCAAACTTTGTTTCTTTTCTTTTTTCTTCTTTTTTTTTTTTTTTTTGCTTTGGTCTTTGGATGCTCTGAAAAAGAAACTTTCAGAACTAAACAGACTGCCAATTTAGCAGCTGGCTCCCTAGCTTCTGACAAGGCCTTCAAGAGTTTGGGGAATTAAGCTGCTCTAGTTCAAAATAGCATTATTGCTTTCCATCTGAATATACTTTTAACTATTTCAAAAGATTTATTCACATAGAGAGTATCACAGTGCATCCTTACCACAACTCTGGGTAGTAGATAAGTCATCCATGTTCTTCTATACATAAAGATGCTGAGTGATTGGGGTCATATACTAGTGGAAAAGCCAAAATTAGAACTCTAATTGCCTAATCCATTTGTTCTTACCCTAATGTGTGTGAACTTTTAAAAAAATATGGTAATTTCATTTCAATATAATTTTTATAATCCTGTGCATTTTATTTTATGCATTTGAAAACATTTTGAGGAGTCAATAGGATTCACCAGGCTGCCAATGGCCTCCATAATTCATTCCCCAAAAGGCTAAGAACTCCTGCACTAAAGTATGATGCCTCACTTTTTCTTTCCAAAAACCAACTAGGCAAATAGGTGGAGATGAAGAGGAAAAGCAAAAGGTTTAGAATTGGCCACCCGGCTCTTTTTGTGATGGCAAAGAATTGGAAAATGAGGAGATGCCCATCAACTGGGGAATGGCTAAATAAATTATGGTATATGAAAGTAATGGAACATTTTTATTATATTAAAAAAAGATGAACTCTAGGGGAGGGAGTAGAGGGAAGGAGGGGATAATTTGGAAAAATGATTACAAGGGATAATGTTATTAAAAAATTACTCATGCATATATACTGTCAAAAAATTTTATAATAAAGTGACTTTGTTTAAAAAAAAAAAAAAGATGAACAAGCTAATTTAAAGATTTATATGAACTGATGCTGAGCGAAACAAGCTGAACCAGGAAAACATTGTACACACCAACAGTAAGATTGTGCTATGATCAACTATAACAGACTTGGTTCTCAGTGGTTGAGTGATCCCAGGGCAGTCCTAGTAAACTTTGGATGACATATTCAGGGAGAGAGAACTGTGAAGATTGAATGTGCTGTGTTCACTTTTTTTTTCTGTTTTGTTTTTTTTTTTTCTCTTGTGGTTTTTCCCTTGTGTTCTGATTTTTTTCTCCCAACATGATTCATAAGGAAATATGTAAAAAGAAATGACTGTACATGCATAACAAAAAAATGTTTTTTTTATATGTAACTGGGGAAAATAAAAATTTAAAATAATAAAAATAGAATTGACTACCGTGCCACATTTTTTCTCTTAGATTTCTACATGGTTTGCCTGAGACAAATCCCATCCTGGTATTAGATTTAGGTCCCTTCACACACTTTTTTTTTTTTTCCCTGAGGCAATTGGGGTTAAGTGACTTGCCCAGGGTCACACAGTCAGGAAGTGTTAAGTGTCTGAGACCAGATTTGAACTCAGGTCCTCCTGACTTCAGGGCTAGTGCTCTATCTACTATACCAGCTAGCTGCTCCCCCCTCCTCTAAAGACAAATGCCTATAATTTGCTTTCCTAAAACACAGCTACCAATCCTTTTATTTCAAGACTCCTATTCATTGTCCTTCCCTTCTCCTCTACCCCCATTCTAGGGAAGAGATGCCCACTGATCATAGAACTGGAGAGAACCTTGGAGAACTTCCAACACAACTCTTTCATTTTACAGAGGAAGCTAAGATTCCAAGAGGGGAAAACACAATTTATCAGTGATCAAGACTAACAATCTAGGTCTCTTGAAATATTAGACTTACTCTTTTAATTACATAATGCTACTTCCTCAAAAACACTGACCTCTTCCCTACCCAGTTTAGTCTCCCAGTATATTGGAAAGAACCCTCACAAACTCTGCCATTTTTTGTGTATAAATTCACACAAGTTGCTTAATGTTCCTTAGCCTCAGTTGCCTCATCTGTCATATGGTGATAATAATCCCTGCCATAATCCTTTTAGAGCTATCATGAGAATCAAAGATAATGATGGCAAATATGCTTAGGAAAAGTTAGAGATCTAATCAAATGTAAGATGTAGCTGTTAAAGTATTTGGGGTCCCTACATACATGTAAATATCAGAGTTCCTGCACATTACCACTGCTGTCACCAATTTTATCCCCAAAATTGTCAAAGATGGTAAAGGCAAGAGTCCCCTTAGGGAAAACATACCTCTTATAGCAGCTGATGTTTACAGAATGTTTTAAGGTTATAAAATATTTTATCTACATCAGTTCATTTTTATATATAAAGTATTTTTTATTGTTTTTGTCCTTCATTCTCAAGGAGAACCATGACATCGGGGAGGTGATGCTATGACATGAAAGGGAATGGGATTGAAATAAGGGAAGCCTGTGAGAGGTCACCTGCCTCAGTTTCCCCTAAAGAGCTATCTGGATCAGTGGCCAGATATAGATCACATCATTGGAGATGGCCCTGGATGCAGTGGGAGACCTTGGTCTTTTTAAACTGAGATCTTCAACAGGTCTGACTGAGCTGAACCCATTCAGCGATTAGATAGTAATTGAGGCAAAGAATCTCCTCTTTCACCTAGTTCAAAAATAAAATTCTAAATAAATAAATCTTGGAAGGGAAGAGCCTTGGGGTCTCTGGGCAAGCAGAAATGATAGCTATTTACATTAATTCTGAGTCAATCAGGATCTATTTTTCCTTCTTCCCTCCTTTCCTCCCTCCCCTCCTCCCTTCCCTCTCTTCCTTCCTTCCCTCCCTCCCTTCCTTCCTTCCTTCCTTCCTTCCTCCCTCCCTTCCTTCCTTCCTTCCTTCCTTCCTCCCTCCCTCCCTCCCTTCCTTCCTTCCTTCCTTCCTTCCTCCCTCCCTCCCTCCCTCCCTCCCTTCCTTCCTTCCTCATAATTCAGTGCAATATCCAGTGAAACAAACTGTCCACACTCTATCTAATAATGAGAAGAAACTGAAGATCAGAGAGATTTAGAACTAGTTCAAGATTACATAGCTAAATAAGTGGTTGAGGCAGGATTTGAACCCAGACCTTTTGATTGAATTCAAAACTGTTTCTATTATATCAATGATGTCAATATCAAATATAAATAGAAGCCCCTAAAATGTACAGGCAACATGTTAATTTAAATTTTAAAATGTAATATCCGTTTTGTATTTTTATTATTTTGTCAAATATTTCCAGACTACATTTTAACTTGACTCAGTGGCACTGAAGAGTGTTATGGACCAAACTCAATTCTCCTATGCTTTGTCCTACATCGTGCTGCCCCTTGGATGTCTTTTGAATTTTTTGTTTCACCGAAGGGAAGAATGCTTTAGGATACCACAGGCTGGTCTGTACTCTAGGATACCCTCTGTCCACCTGCCTGTTCCTCCATTGGTAAGAAATTATTCATATCTAATCAGAGAAGAAGTATGATAGGGAAGAATGGAGAAAAAATAAAATGGGAAACACAGAAAAGCTGCAAGCAACATCCAGGAAGGCAAAGTATATTCTTCCTTCCCTCTGGAAAAAAAAAAAAAAAAAAAAAAAAAAAAAAACACAAACTGTATTCCTTAATTCAGAGCATTAGTACTTGAGCCAACTACCATATACTTAGCCAGGCTAAAAATGTGCTCAAACAGAAAGGGTTTAAGCCGCTGGCTTGTTTTTGGCCTCCTTCCAAGGAACCAGAACAAGAGGTTTTATTTGCTGCCTCGAGATTTAGCAACAAACCTTCATGCAAAGCTGGGTGCAGTATGCAGTGTTTGGAGAGACTGAAGACTCAGTTCTGGGCCAGAGCTTTGTAGTCCGAGATGGGTCCTCTGATTGAGGGCTTAAGGAATTTTTGGTTTAAGAAATCTTTGATTTAGATCTGTTCTCAGGTCATCATATCTGTAGACCAATAATTGTACCTCTTGGCCTCAGTCTATTTTCTGTAAAATGGGATTCAATCTACTTTTTATTCAATTTAATAGCATTTTTACTGGATCTATATATTTATTGCCTGGAGGTTGTTAAAACACCATGAAGCCATTATAATAAGAAATTTATTTGACCCAGTTGAAGCATATATAAATTAAAGTATATGAATGCCTATAACAGGTGCTTAGCAAATGTTTGAAATGTCTAGCTATGTGGGATTTTTTTTAAAAGGACCAAATAACACTTCAACTGCTTGGTACCCTTTGGGAAAGAGTTATTCTAAAGAGCTAAGCTATTTGAATAAGTTAGGGTTTAACCCTTTAAGCCCCTTAAAATGCTATTGTTGATATTTTAAAGGAAAACCTTTTAAAAAATATATTTCCCTTCTTCCTTAGAATATACTGATCACAGAGGCAGCTAGAATGGCACAGTGGATAGAATGCTGGACCCCGAGTCAGGAAGATTGAAATTCAAATTCAGTCTCAGACCTTTACTAGTGATCTTGTGTTTGTCACCCCAGTCCACTTCAGTTTTTTCATCTGTACAATGGAGATAAGGATAGCATCTACCTCCCAGGGTTGTTAGGATAATATGAGACTTACAAAGCACTTTGCAAACCTTAAAGCACTATATAAATACTAACACGACTATTATTAATTCAATCTTTTCTTGATGAATCAGAGCCATCATTATGGATCTCAGCTGCTGCACTGACATAAAAAAGGAGTACATACAGAGATATCTGCATGCTAAGTTCTTACTGCAGAGGAGAGAGCTCTTTGAAACTAATGCAGCTGTGCTTTTTTGAGTTCTTGTTTCTTTCATAATTTTTCCAAGTTTTACTTTGCTAATCTTTAACATCTTCCTAGATGTTTACTGGTCCCTTCTCTGCTTCTAAAAAAAGAGCATATATAATCTAAACCTTAAAAACCACTCACTGCTACTCTTCTATGTCTTTCTTTCAGTTATACATTCTATGTCTCCATTTTCCTCTCTCTAAAAGCTTTGCAATCCTGCTTAGAACTTCATCACTCAACTGAAACTGCTCTTTCCAGAATCACCAGTGATCCCTTAATTGCCTAATGGAAATTCTTAATCCTTCTTGACTTGTCATTTAACACTGTTTTCTAACCTCATCCTCTGTGGGCTTTCATTACATGGTTCTCTCTGGGCTTTCTTACAACCCATTTGATACTTTCTCAACACCTTTTGCTAAATTATCATGATGTCATCCCCACTATGGATATACCTCAACACTCTGTCCTGGATCCTATTTTCTTTTTCTCTAACCTCCTTGGTGATTAATTCTAATGGACATACTTATCCCTATGCAGATGACTCCCATATATATATACATCCAATCTTTCCTCTGAGCTCCTGTCTCATATCATCAACTACCTATTGGGCATTTTGAACTAAATGTTCAAAATCTCAAACTAAAAGAATTCATTATCTTTTCCACAAAATCCACTTTCTTCTAAACTAACTGTTCTTGAGAGCATAATAATTCTTTCAGTCACTCTGTCTCACAATCTTATGTCGTTTTCGATTTCTTCACTTTTACTTCACATACTCAATCATTTGTCATATCTTGGCATTTCTATCTTGACAATATCTCTCACATCTCTCAGAGAAACATCTCCCTAATTCAGACCCTCATCATCTTTCTTGGTCTATTACAAAAGCTTTTAATTAATCTACCTGCCTCAAGTTTTTCCCTTCTCAAATCCACTCTCTGCACACATGCCAAACTTTGTGTTTTCCTAAAACACAGGTCTGACCATGTAACCCCACACTTTACCCCATTCAATAAGTTCTGTTGACTACCCATTACCTCTAGGGTTAAATATAAAAATTTCTGTCATTAAATCTTTTCATAACTTGACTTCTTTCTATCCTTTTAATCTTCTTATACAATAATTGCCTCCATTCAGTTTGGTTTATCCATATCAACCCATTTTCTATTCTTTATACAATATAGTATAATCTATTTCCCTTTGCATTGGTTATTCCCTATACCTGGGAAACCTTTCTGTACCTCTGCCTTTTAGAATCCCTGGTTTCCTTGAAGAGTTAGCTCAAATTCCCTCCTTCTGCCTTTCCACATCCTTTCAGCTGTTAGTATCTACCCATCTGAGTTTAATTTACCTTCATTGTGCCTTGAATATATTTATATGTGTACATGTTGTCTCCCCTATAGAAAGTAAGCTCCTTGAGGGCAGAGATTGATTTATTTTTGCTATTGTATCTGTAGAACTTAACACAGTACTGGCATAGAAATGCTCAGTAAATGCTTACAGATTGACGGTTGGGTGATCAACTGTCATTTCTTGCTGCTCTCAGGGTTCCCATTTGTAGTTGCCGTATTTCTTTATACTTTTCTGCTTTTTTTATCTGTTGTGGGATTTATATATCAAATAACCAAGTTCATTAGACTTGTGTGTTAATACCAAAGTAAATCAGTTCCAAATGAGAAACTCTAAGTCTAACATGCAAAGCTTTGAGTGCATAAACTTTTTGGCATCTATTTTGGCTGCTAAGATTTCATTTCTGCATTTTTTCCCTGGTTCTCAGCTGTGTTCTTGATAGATGAATTCCAAAGTAGTTAAATTCTGGATAGGTGGTATTACTTCATAGGACATTTTCTATTCTCAAGAAAATTATAGTCTAACCAGAAAGAAAAAATGAAATACAAAAAATACTTTGAAAACAATTTAAGACTGCTCAGGAGTGATCCATGCAGTCACTTAATTTTTAGACTTAACATTGCCCATTCCTAAAAATTTAGCTTATGTCAGGGGACATAAAGTAGTATAGGAAGCAGTGCAGCAGAAAAGAATTCTGCACTAGGAGTCAATAAACTTGGGAATGCAGGCTAAGTTTGGTTCTATCACTTCCTCGGCCCTATGACCTTGGAAAAAATGTCATTTCTCTGAGATTCTCTTGACTTGTCTTCAAAACTTACTTAAGTGTTAGAGTAAATTATCTTTTAAGTCTTCTCCAGCTAGAGCTCCAGGAGGAGCTTTGATGGCAACCTTTGCAGGGTTGGCCAAAACAGTTCCCATCCAAGGACAGCTTTGTTAGTATAATATTGAAGAGTGCTACAACCATCTAGAGAACTGAAGGTCAGGGCTGGAGCAGTGCTTCCTAAATTAAAGGCAATCTGTCTTCAAAAGTCCTATGAATCAAACCAATTCTGGACCCCTTCCCTACTCCTTTCCTAGCTGGAGTCATCTAGTGCCAAATCTCTTGGGCAGAACTACAAACCATAGCAGAAGAGGGAGAAGATTGGTAATCATGATGACAGAAGTTAGAAGGGATAGTATTTTCTTCTTAGTTGGTCTCACTCCTCATCAGTTTCATTTTGCCTCCTCCCTATTCCTTCCAACTTGAGATGATAGAATCTTCTCAGTTGATTCTTTTGTCTCTTTATTGGGCCAGATTATTTGTAATTTTGGAGCTTTGGGGAAGCTAGTGGAAAAGAGCTCCATATATTCCCAATGCCACTCAGCCAAGTCCTGCTCCTTCAACAATAAGCTTTTCCTTTAATGCTTAAGCATAATTTTTATTCCTCACTAGTCAGCATGAAAGGAAAGGAAATCTTGTGGTTGGAACTAGAAGGTGACATACATTAATTTAGTTAACATTAGGGATGCAAACCCTTGAGTTCCATATTTTTTTCAAAGCCTCAAGGACATCATAGCATTACAATTTTTAAAAATGATTAGACACTTGTTTATGTGGTAAATGGCAGCAATTGGCAAACCTCTCAGGGACTACTATTGGCATGGTTTCTGTCTCTGAGCTCTTAGAGGTTTCCCCAAGGATAAAATGGGGGCACATAGACCTTTTAAAAAGTAATGAAGTGGTCTAGCTCCTTGCCCCCCCTATCCCAAGCAGTTTTAAAGTGGATGGTAATAATGAATAGGTATTTTCTTTTTACTGTTGCTTCTTAAATTAACCCAATTTCTTCTTTGCAGAGATATCCCTGATCATTCTCAGTTTTTAATCATCTCTCTTATAAATTAAATAATATGTTACCTTTGTGATTGGTTGAGATATGACTCTTTTATAAGAAGTCGCAGGGTAGAATGATAGGGAGTCCTTGTCCCAGTATCTCTATATTCCTAAAGGCATAGCCTCACATCTTTATCAATCTCTGGGATAGGGTCAGTCTCTTCCTGACAGTATAGCTTTGGCAATCATGCACAAAGTTAACATCTCTGCCTATTACTTTTTAAAAGATTCATTGGCTTAAACATCAGCAAATCAACCTGCTCTCTGGAACAGCTTGGTATGGGCTTTTTTCCCTTCTCTTAGATATGAGTACTTTTCTAGAGTGGTCTTGAGACTGTGGTCTTTGAGAACCCCCAACACAACTTCCTAAATGTCAATCTCATCTCTAATTATAGGGAGAGGGAGATGATACTTCTCAATCTTACAAAAGTAAGAAAAATGAACCTTAACATCCTTCTGGACAATCTTGCTTTACAGAAAACTTTCTCAGCAATGACAAGTTAATTTTTTTTACCTTGGGGGAGAAGGGCAGAGGCAGCCATATTTTATGGAATAGATGTATTTTTGAAAAGTTGTATGTAAGAGGAATTTTTGTAAATATTATATGACTTAAAATGTACAAAGGTTGCTTGCTATTCAAAAGAATCTCTAATTACCTTGTATGATAAAGAATCATCTATTGTAGCTTTGGCATAGGCAAAGATTTTCATTTAACAGGTTTGCTTTTAAGGCAAACCCATAAACAATTTACCATCTATAGAAACATGTCCCTGTTCTTCATCATCAATAAACTAAGAAGTTGGAAATATGCAATGAAACATTATGTTCAAGAAGAGAAGAAGCTGGTTATATTAGAGATTCATCTTTTTAGTTAAGGATTTTGTGGGGGAATAGTTGGGGGATGGGTTATAATAAGTCTCCAGTTTCCATTTTCAGAATGACTCTTGAGCCTTTGGCTGTGTGGAGGCCAAGGGTTTGTTGGCAGAAAAACAAGAGAAAAATTAGTTTGCGTCCTTAGTCTGTGGCTGTCTGCCAACATTTTCTTCAAATGAAACATTCTTATTTTCATCCTGGAAGTATTTGTCAGGTCTATTAAAATTAAAGGGTAGCAGAAACAAAAATGACATTTTCTGAGCTGAAAGTACTGCTTTTAAATCTTAACTGGAAAACAGGAAAAAAAATACACACATATATAATGTATGTATGTGAGACATATATACATATACATATATAACTTTCAAAGGGGAGAACAAGGCTCTTTTATGGTTACTTCTAAATTAAAATTTGACATGGCTTTGTATTTTTATATTGGTCCTTGTGTTTCGATGTACATATGTGTTTATTTGTATATAGTATACATGGATATATATATATATATTTATATTCATTCTCACTGAAAGCTACCTCTCAGAAACATATGTAGGACAGATGGATATTACATTCACAAGATAATTAAGAATTCTAGTGGATTTCATTTGCATCTAATTTTTATATTTCCATAAACTTGAAAGCTGTGAAATTAAAATTACTGCCTGACACAACAGTGCAACAAAAGTGCCAGATTTAATCTTCCCCAAATCTTGATGGTTAACAAATCAAAAACTAAAATCAACACCATTAAAAAAATAGAATAACAGTATCTGCAAGGTGTTTACATACAAATCTCTTTGGCAATTTGAAGCACATAAGCTTTCTTACTTTTCATTCTTATTAATTCATATAAATGTCTACCTAAAATGATTATTTAATTCCTAGCATCAAAATCTGGCTAAGAAAATTTGTTTAGTTCTGGTTGATTAAAATGAAAGGGGAAAAGTCTAGGTCATTCATAAGCAGAGTATATTCATTTCATACTTGCTGCACAAATCTACACACCTGTTACTTAATCCTGTAATTACATTTTAACAAGAATTAAAATCCTTGAAATTGTATTCAAGAGGTAAAGAAATACACAAATAGCCAGTGTAGGAGACCATGATTCATCCAAACTTGGAATATAATGTTGTCTGGTAAAGACATTTCTAAAGCTCAATTACTTAATTTTTAGCAAAATCTTTGAAACTAGAAAATCTGAAGTAACTTAGGTTAAAATCCGGGCCACTGCACATTCAAATTCAGTATCTGGTAAAGTTGGCTGTGAATGTATGGTTACTTACCTCTCCTGGATCTGCATTGTTTCAATAGATCCACGGGCAAAATTAACTTCATTCTTCTTGTTTTAAAAAAGCCCAAACGAAAATACACATTAGATTACTTCTCTGTGTGTGAAATCAGTGCCTGAACAAAATCCAGCCAAGCCAGAGAACTTGGTTGCTACAGCAGAGTCAATTCATCATGAATATGTACAGCAATGCAGCTTTAAAAATTTTCTTATTGACAGATTAGCTCCATCTTCTCCTTTGTGTCAGGGAACAAAGCTGTTTAGGAGAGAAAGGCCTCTCTGTTTCCCTTCCACATCTGCCTCTTTGCCTGGGCTCTTGCCTAGGGAATAGGAAAACTGAATTGTATGTCTCTAGGTGCCACACTCCTAGCTGTGCACACATTTTGTATGCACAGGGTAAACTTTCCAAATCAGCAAAGGTGAGATGGCACTGTGCTCCAGAGAATTAATTCTAGGTTGGTATTTCTTGTGCCCTTCAGCACTTCTTTCTCCCTTCTGTAACCAACCTAATGGGGATCTTTTTTAGATCATTTGCATGAGAGCTGTGAAATAGAGTGGTATCTCCTCTTAAACTTCCCCAATTTTCTTGATCAGATTGTAATTTTAAGCAAGGTTATATTCGATATACTTTAAGGTTCTTCCAATTCCAACTGTGAAGTTAGGTGTTATTACTGATAATAAGAGCGATGTACCTATGGACCGATGTTCTAATAACAATGGATTTTATCTGAGTTTTGTAGCACGATTTTCATTTGAAGTTATGCCAAATGAAAAAAAATACAACAACAAAATTCATGTTAATTACACTGTATTTTAAATTATTTTCCCAGCTTTCTATAGCTAACGTGTGAAATTTTCTTCAATACAGTAAAACATTATAGTATACAACTGGTTACAAGGTCTGTAGTAATGAGTCAAAGATCATGGTGTGTTTATTCTATATACAGATATAGCTTAATATTTCACAGATACAACTTCTTCTTGGCTTTGGTTGTTGACAAAGCATAAATAATTTTTTGTTTGTTTTTACAATTAGCCTCCTAAATAGCCTCCTCCTCCCCCCAGCTGAAGTAAAGCTTCAACATTTCCCATCAGCAGTGTTTTCTGACCTTCAGCTATGGGGATGAGAGGGTGAGAAAGAGTGATAAAAAGATTTGCTGGGAATGAGAAAAGATAATCACAATTTCTAGAAATTGGGATTTTCTTTTTAAAAAAGAAAACTGTCATTGCTTTTGGAATTGAAAGGCTCTTCAAAATCCACACATAACTTTTTTTTTTTCTATTTTTTCCTGCATTTCATGACCAGCAATGGTTGTCTTCATGGCTAGAATCTCTGGCATATATGATATCAATTTCAATCCACAACAGATAGTCAACCTCAAATCAAACAAATGCTTAGACAAGATCAACACATTCCCACAAGACTAAGTGCACAACTTTAGAGTAACATAAAACAGTATAGTTCTTAAGACATTCAGATTTCTCAAGTCAGATCTCAATGAAATGATGCTTTTATGATGTATCTCATCTTGTCATGACTATACACATCATATGGAACATGCAACAAGAATCACAAAATTACCTTTGGTATGAGGAGTGTATCTGAATTGATATAGTTTCAATTGCCATTCAGCCTTATACACCAGAAGCACATAACCATAAAGAAACCAGGGTTTGAATAGTAACGAATTCTTAATACATTTAGGGAACATTAAATCCTAAAGGGATATTGCGCCTTATCTTGAGAGATGTGTAAAGTAATTAAGGCTCTGGTTTTTCATTTGTTACTTATCCTTGTAATGCTTATGCTTAAGTTGGAATACTAAAACTTTAAGAGGATATTATAAGAGACCCTGTTCTTCATACACAGTAAGATGGCTTTATATGATTGGAATTGTAGAGCTTTGGGGAACTAGATTTAAAAAAAAAAAAAAAAAAAAAAGCAGCTATGAAACAGCCCCCTATCACCTGAGGCTTAATTGCAAACTCTGGATGATTTCTTGTTTAGTAGACAATTTTAAGGGGTTGGACTTCCTAAACCCCAGGGCAATTTTAAGAATTTATAACAACCCTTCAGAGGGAAAATGCATTCTGTGGTATATTGGGTCTAAACAAGACCAGAGAATCTATTATAGTCTGCAGCTAATTGAGACATAAATAGATAGGCTTGTTTCTACGCCTGATTCACTCCCAATAGTTAGTTTTAGCTAGTCACACTTGGGAATTACTCTCTACTAAGGACCACATGGGGTTTATAGAGAATTTCAGTGTGGTAGGCTTTCCAGCTTTGTTTTTGTTTCAATTTCAATCTCTAGAAGTTTGTAAATGATAGAGGGATCTGGTGTGTAGGTGGGGCAAAGTACAACAGGTTATGGTGCTAATTAAGCAAACACAACAGACTGCAGGGGGTTAGCAGCCCTTGGTTAGTGTTATATGATTACTTTTCCATACTTCATTTAGAAGCAAATAAGGAAGAGGTCACTTTCAACAAATGTAATAGTGTAGTTGTCTGATTGACAAGTTGGCACTATTAGGGCCCTTAAAATACATAGTAAGTTTGCACTGATGCTATATGGAGTATTGCTATGGATAATGGCAAAGTAGGGCATATGTATATGGAAAGAAGAAGCTCCTAAGTTTAAAACTAAAGAAAACTGTCAGGAGTTCTCTCATAAATCTGAACACCTATTTTCCTCTAATTTGTTAGTTTCTCTTTCATGGTTTGTCTTTTATGATTTGATAAACAAAAAAGTATTTTACAAATAAGAAAATTAAAAAAAAAAAAAGACTATAAAGCATTCATTGTTTTCTGTACAGGAAAAAGGAATTAAAGTATCTGAGAAATTATCTTATTTAATACTCCTGCCTCTTAAGGCACAAACATGTTCACGGGTTTTTTTGAGACCTTTCCTTGATTTTTTTTTTTTTTTTTTTTTTTTTTTTTTTGCTGTTGTCATTAATATATGGTCACCACTTGATTAGATTTTAAATAATTTAGAAAGTTTCCATGAGGAAACAAAGAACAAAAAACAAAACAAAACAAAACAAAAACTGCTAAGAGGAAAAAGTAACTTCAATAGTCCATTTGTCCTTCAAATACCAGCCTTTCAAAAAAAATGTAAAATCAGAGGCATAACCCTCAAATGGAAATTGTATTTTATCTCATTTGTTGAACTCATTTTTATTCCCACAACTTTAAATACATCACATTTCAATCTATCACCAGAATTGGATTCTCAACTAATACCTTGGAAAGAATGGAGATCTGGAAATAAGATATTTGGCAAATAGTTATTTACATGCTACAAATACAAATAGCCTGATATAGTGAGAAGAGCTTGAGGTGATGATTCAGTGGACAACCCTGACCAAGTTATTTAATTTTTTAACCTGTTTTTTAATTTAATGGAGTGAATATGGGTTCCTTAACTACTTAAACTTAGCAGAGGGGGGAAAATGTATTTTTAGATCCTTGGGAAAAAGTACTCTATAAATATAAGGCTATCCTATGCACAGCCCTATTTTTATGAGTTGTCTGTTTATAGGATATAAAAAGTTTCTTGATGTCAAAAGAACATTCTGTATTTCATATAGAGGCACAGAATCTAGGAACTGGCAAAGATCCCACAGACTTTTTAGTCCCACTCCTACCTAATAGTAAATCACTCTACAAATTCTCTAGTAAGTGGTCAACCAGCTTTTGCTTAAAACTCTCCAGTGATATGTAATACCTTCCCCTGAGGTAGCTCTTTCCATTTCCGGATGGCTCTATTTATTAGGAAACAAGCCAAAATGTGTCTATCTGCAGCTTCTATCCAGTGCTCTTAGATCTGCTCCTTATGTGCCAAGCAGAACAAGCTTACTCTTGTTTCCACATGAAAACTTTCAAATATTTGAAGATAGCCATCATGTTTCACTATGCCTCCAAAGTCTTTTCCAGGTTAAACATCCTTAGATCACTGGGGGCCTTGAGTTTTGAGTTTCCCTTTCTATTCTGGTAGCCTCTTCTGGATAAATTATAGCTTGTCCATTTGATATGTAGAACCAAACACAATACTCCACAGAACCAGAATGGAGAATGGGATAATCACTACTTAGTTCTGAATATATGTAGATACCATAGCCTGATGACATATTAGCTATCTCTCCATCCTATCTCCATCATTATGTATACCACTGAGTTATATTAGGCTTGAAGTTCACTAAAATCCCAATAACAATTATACATAACTTTTTGTTCAGTCATCTCTCTCCCATCTTGAATTTAAATACAAAACTTAACACTCACCTTCATTAAATGTCATACTATTAGATTAGGACTATCATTATAGTCTGCTGAGATTTCTTCAGATCCTGAATCAATAGTGTAACATGTTAGTTATTAATCCCAGCTCTGTATAATCTACAGACTTGAGAGCATTCCATTCCATTCATGATTTCCTACAAATCATTGTTTAAAAGGTTGAATAAAATAAGACTGAGGGCTGAGTCCTGGGACACCCTACAAGAGAATATGAAATTTGGTTGGCAGTCCTTTAGTTAGATTGGAACTCTTTGTTTCCAGTCATTCAACCAGTTTTGAATCCAACTAATTGCAGCATTATCCAGATCACACATTTCCATCTTCTCTATAAGAATATCTTGAGGGACTCTGCCAAATGTCTTGCTGAAACTCCAGTCAGCAATGTATGTCCTATTAGTATGAATATTTTCTTAGGGCTTAGGAATGGGGTGTGTCTGTGAAATTTTGTTTTGTTGATCACAGTATTTAGGATAGGACTGAGAAGACAAGTCGAAAGGTATAATAGGAACAGTTAGAATTCTATTAAGTGCACAGGATCTATGCTCTAATATTGGATATATCTTGTGAAAGTTAAAAAGTTTTAGTACTAGAAGATCAAACTGGAATAGTTTGCCTGCAAGATTTGGAAGGATATATTTGAAGTCATGATAGTTGAGTTACATTGAAGAAGGTATGGCACTGGTTGGCAATTTAGTTTTGCTCCTAGTACAACTCCTCTTACTTCCTTTTTCTCTTTATCTCTTCATTTTTTCCTATACTACCTTTTTTTTAGAGTTGTATAAATATGTAATATCTATCTCTTTAGAAATTACTTTCTTTTCTAGCCTTTTTGACAAATTTTCTTTGGCAATCAAATGATAGGAACATTATAGACATGGGATGGAAAAGAGAATGCTGCTGAATCATTTTCTGGGAATCTCATTTATTATATTTAGTTCTGATTATCTTTGAAGTTTTCTATGTAATTGATTATAGATATTCACAAATTATAAATATTATAAATATTTCCAAAACAAATAAATGATATCACATATCAAGAGTTTGTGAATTCAAACTGCTGAAGTGGAATATGTTAAAATCATACTGTTGGTACTCAAACATTGCTGGAAAGCTGAACATAAAATATGACCTCTGTAGACAAAGCAGGGACCTCTATAATTTAAGTACAATATCTCAGAGAGAGGAGAAAAGCCCTTTGCCCTAGGGAACATTTTTTTTTTTCTGAAAGACTCACTAATGAAAAAAATTCATCTAGTTCACATATTATACACTGCACCTTTTCAAGAGAGATTCAGTTTTAAATAAAGTTATGGCTTATGAGTAAAACTGTGAAATGTGCTCTTTTATTACCCTTGACATCAACTCAGTTTAGGTGGTACTGGTTCCATTAAATATCCTTACTCCATTGCTATTTTGCCATATGATAAATCCTTTAAGATAATCACAGATATTTGAAAAGAAAAATGATCTCAAAGTCACTATTAGACAATGTGGTAGATATTTGGCCACTGCCAAAAAAGTGAATAAGTAGAAAATTTTCACTCTGCATTTTCTTTGGCAGATTACAAGATCCTTTAATAGTAAACTCATTTAAAGTATGGTTTCTAGTCTACAAATTTCCACAATTTGTTAAATAGATGGCTCCTTACTAAATCTAGTATGCTGAATATAAAGAATATATACATCACTAGACTCCATCATTTACCAACTGGAAAAACTGTGATTAATTTCCTACTAGATAGAGAGCAAGTATTGTCAAACTCTTAAACTTGATCAGTGGCTCTTTAAGCATTTAATTGATTGAGATAAAAAGGACAAAAGTTTAATTTTAATCAGAAGAAAAAACATAAATTATTCCTACTTAGTGTCATGATTTACATTTTATTTAGTTTATACTAGAGAAGCAATTTTCCCAAAATTATTATTTGGGGTAGACCATATTTACTATTCCTTCAAAGCAATTCAAAGTCAGTTAATAAAGTTTTTGAAATATTTTGAGAATAATTTTACACAAGGAAATTTTTACAAATGTAAACCTTTTGAGGAACTTAAATTTCAACAAATATATATATATAAATATATGTGCATATTTTTCAATATTATTGAAAAATCTTTTTTCCTCTGGTCAAATGTTTTTTCTAATCCGTTGGATCTATATTCTAAGTAGGATCAATTCAATTAAACAAAGATTTATTAAGCGCCTACTATGTATAAGGCACTGTATTAAGTCTTAGGATACAAGAATAGTTCTTTTTTTTTCCCCAAAAAAGAAGCATCAACATGGTGGGGGAAAAAACTTCAAGTGAGTGAGGAAGGAATAATGAATGAGGTCTACCCCAAATCAAAAGCTGCCTCTCTAGATCTTCTATGAGATTTCCTAACAGTTCTTAGAGTCCCTCTTTTGGTCAACAGACTTGTAAACTAGAGTGTGAGTGGGAGGGAAAGCTTATTGCCATTCTCAGAATAAATCTTTAAAAGGCCTAACCAAAAAGATTCCTTAGGGAAACCTAATGGAAGATGTTGTTTCTGTCATTATCAATAAATCATAGATGCTGAGTGTTCAAAGAATGATCAGTTGGATGCCTTCTCTCTCTAATCAAATTAGCAAGTCCCTGAGGGTCCATGAGTCTATTTCTACTTATTAGTTCTCTCAACAAGTACTCGAAAAGCTCTTTTGCACACTGTGGGGTTTCAGTGTTTACTGACTCACCAGAGAAAGGCCTATGGAAGTACACAGAGATATTCAGAAGGGGACACTCTTCTATGTCTGGCTTTTTTCGGTTATAAGTTTTCTTTGTTTATTTACAGTATGACTAGATGTGAATGAAATTATCCTTAGATCACATGGGTTCAAATCTTGACTCTGCTACTTCCTAGCTGTGTGACTATGGGGAACTTAGTGAACTTTCCTTGAGTCTCAGTTTTCCAAACTATAAAATGGAGACAATAATACTTATGTGACCTACCTGTTGTGAACTTTACAGCATCAGTTAAATGTGAAACATTGTTACTGCTTGGGAAAGGGAGGGATTAGGAAGAAGAGTATAATGCTACCACTATTATTTTCTTTTGTAACTTGATCATTAAAGTATTATCAGTTTAAAGATACATTTAGAAACAAAACATCCCCTGGCCAATTCCAACTAAAGCAAATATGCTTATTAAAAGCAAAATTAAAGAAAACAAAAAGCCTTCTGATGTCTTCTTTACAAAATACTTTTTAAGTACTGAGGAGAAAATTAGCCTAATATTTCAGTCAGAATAGAAAGCACAAGAATATTGTCTTAATGCTTAGGTGCTGAATATTTAGATTTGGGAGTATTTTTGAATATATGTTTCTTTAGTAGGTGAATTTGGAGATTATAAGAATGAATCTAAAAGAACACATGTGTAAGAGTTAAAACAGAATTTGTTTCTGTTGACTGCAACGCAGGTTCAAGGCGTAGTATAATTTTGGAAGCACCTGATGTTGCTTTGACATTCTTAACTCAAAAATCTATAATGCACACAAGAAATGTATTTTTAGGAAAAAGTAAATATCATGGACAATTTCTGTAATGTGAAATACACTAGCTTTTGTATTTTCATGTTCTGATGAGGCATGCAATTCAAGACACAACTTCTAAAGCCGATCAAGTCATTCACAGATGTTCTGGATTTAATCTTTAAAAATGTTTGACTTATTCAGGGATTTTTTTTATAACTGTCTTTCAAATGTTAAGAAAAAAATCAAGTTTTTTAAAAAAAGAAATACTGTACCCATTCTATGAAAAATTATGGAAAATTCAATAAAATACTTGGAAGCAGCAGCTTAGAATAGTGGAAAAAACATCTGGAGTGGAATCAGAAGACCGGGCTTCAAGGTGCCACTCTGCCCCTTACTAACCATGTAACCTCTGGCAGATCATTTCATCTGTCTTGGGCCTCAGCCACCTTTTTTATAAAAGGAAACGGTTGGAGTAGGTGAACTCTGATATTCCTTCTGACTTTGCTTCTATTCCTTATCTGACTTGGGCTAAGGAAGGAGACGGTTATGAAATGCAATCCTAAGTAATTGTTGGCACACATTCAGAAGTTGTTGCTTCTGACGTTAGACTCATAAGGCATAATTAATAACTACACCAAAGAACAAGTCAATGAAAGAACAGTGACTAGCATTTCCGTTCAAAGTTTGGAAGCATGCTCACCTAGAAGAACCATTTGCTTAATGCCTATAGAATTAGACTCAAAGTTTTTCTGCTACAGATTCCGTGGGGACATAATAAGGTAAGTAAGCTATGTTTTAAAGATCTGTGCAAGAGAACAGTGAATTAGGGACATGAAAAAGTTGCCCAGGCTGGCTATTTAGGTAGGTTCAGGATAACTTTTCTGGAAGACTTAGTTATAAATTTTCAGGTCAACCTTCCTTTCAATACTAATGAATCTTAGTTTCATATAACCATGAATACTAATTTTTTTAAAAAGTTTGTAAAAATAATACTAGCTGTCATTCATATAGTTTTAATTTCACAATGTTCTTTTATATACATTATCTCATTTGATTCTCATCACAGTCCCATTAAATAGGTACTATTGGTATCATTTATCTTCAATTTACAGACAAATAAACTGAAAGTAACTCAGAGAACTCATGTTCATGCAGCTAATGTCAGAGGGGGATTGCAGACCTATTTTCCTTCTGATCTTGGTCAACACTTTTTCCATTACACCTGATTTCTTCATGAAAAGGGAAACAGCTTTGAAAATAGAGCAGCAAACACAAAGTTAATTCAAGCAATTACAATGGATAGAACTGAAACAAACTGACCCATCTGCAGAGACTAGATCCTAGCAAATGGAGAAAAGGAGATTAAAATATTCACACTCTAATATTGAGAGAAGAAAAATGCCCTCAGGAAGAGAATATTTCCACAAAGAAGGAAAGCATCATTTAGCATGAGAGTGATATGAATGGATAGTGTTGTACTGGGAATTGGTGGGTGACTGGTTTGTATCCTATCTTAAATCCTGTGTAGTAACCATGGGCAGGTCATTTAATTTTCATGACCCTTAGTTTCCTCACCTGTAAAACAGGGATAACAAAACTAATACTACCTATCATAAGGGGTGGTTCTAAGGAAAATCTTATATAAATCTGAGTTATTATTATTATTGGCCTGAACCCATGTAGGGATTGTGGAAGTTCCCCCTACCAAAGCAGATCAGCAATTCAACAATAAATTATAGTCTTTTATTATTATTATTTCTTGAGAAATAAAAATAAATTCTGCATTTTTGGAAGAATACATTCTTTACAGGCAAGAGGTATTTGAACAACTACACTTCCTTCAATAGTGGAAGACCAACAAATTGATAGGTAAAACCTGAAGAAAAATATTACTGTTATTGATAATGATGTTATTGCCCAATAAAATAAACATTATGGATATAAAACTGTACTAGTGTGTACCCACCTTTGTGTTCTTTATGATTGAACCTGAGCTGTGAGTTAGATGATCATAATCAACATTTCACTCAGTGGAGAACAATATTATGAGAACCAAGGATTTGATAAGGGCAGTTATAATAGTATTTAAATGGAGTGACATGTTGCTAGTAAATCATTTTTGGAATCTTAAATATAGAAGTAGCTTTCTCAAATTATTTTATGAGCTATATTTTAGTATTGCCTCAGTATTAGCAGCTTTAGAGAAACTATAATCTGGGTTCAGTTCTTAAGGAACTTTGAACTTAAGGTGGAATAAAGCAATTAAATGTGACTGCATAAGGAGATTTCCCATATTTTCTTAAGTTGATCAACTCAGTTTTGTACAAATTATTTCATCTTATGGTATAGGGTAAGAACTTTTTCAGTCTAAAACAGGTGAAAACTAGTTTAACGGAATACATTTTGTCCCTCCCCCTCCCCTATAGGTTATCCTGTCTGAAATAAAGAAAAGAAGAAATAATTCAAATTTGTCTAAACAAAGGGAATACTAATATTTGTAACTAGGTCCTGTGCTTCTTAGCTCATGATGAAAGCTCTTTCTATATACATCCTTAAATGGGACACAGAAAGCATTTTGATCTCAATACCTGCAGTGAGTAAAGAGGGCAAGTACAAAGCCCGCAGAATGCCAGAGTGCAACAATGTACCACAACACAAAGCCTGAGGGCACTAGGCAGGAGTATCAGTCCATATAAAATGGGAAGCTGGGATTTTCAGATTCAACATGCATTTGATAACTTGGAATCCACACCTGCTTTGATATAAATACTGCTCAACCTCCTCACAGTGGTTGGTAGCTAAGTGGCTGAAATACTAACGGACATCTGATTATTGTTATATGATATTCTTTGCAAACAAAATCTATTTCCCTCTCTCAAGACCCCTCTCCCAAACCCATTTCCAACCTAATCACATTTATTGAAAATAAATAAATAAATAAATGCAACCCTAAGACATTTATTTTAAGTTCTTTTCTTAGACACACATACTTCAAAGACACTAACTTTGAACTTGAAAATCCCTTAAAAGTAGGGATTCACTAAAGTGAAAATGGCTTCTCTGATACTTGGTGGCCCAGACTGAAGATGCTTTGTTACCTATTTGCACTTTGAAGACTGCCCTGAAAGCAGATGAAGTCTGAAAACCACTGAGTATAAGGAAAGTGGCACATCCAATACACACAATAGCATGTGTGTGTTTTCAAAGCATTTGCAAAACAGATGGAATTACCACAGCTACATCACAGGCTTTATCTAAAGGACAAGCCACTGTGGAATCAATGCCTTTCCCAGCTCACTACACATTATTCCCTTTCCTTTAACATCCCTTCTCAGTACATTATTGGCACTTTAATATCAATTTCATAAATGCAAGTGTGTTTACATAGAAAGGTCAGATGATGATTGTAAAACACTATAATATATACACACAAAGAAATAAACAAATCTCAAAGAGTTGTATTAGCCAAAAATGTGAGAAACAACAATAAAAATGATATCTTAACCACAGCTTTTGCTTTAAAATGCAATTGATACCCAAAGCCATGATTCGCCAACGGCCTCTGTACCTAGACTTCAAGGCCATGGAAAATACCTGAAGGCACTTATTATCCACACTGCTGAAAGATAATTACAGAAAGAGGTGGGAAGCTTTTCCAGGAGGGGAAGTGAGGGAAGAGAGATGGATGAAAATGAATCCAGAACCTCTGTGATCCACACAGAAGTCAGGGTTTAAATGACAACATAACATCTAGGCACTGGAAATGTGTCTCTTGAAAAAAAAAACAAAAAACAGCCAAATTGTAAATATTATTGTGTTTCTATAGATGGAGCACCTCATGCAGCTGACTCTTTGTGGCTGCATCATACACTCTTTGAAATATTTAGCTTGGTTAGCTCATTGGCTTCTTCAATTTCCATTTCACCACAGTCACTTTTTTCTATGGCTTTGCCAAATCTACACCTTTCTTCTGTTTTTACTGGGTCTTTCCGAGGCTTCTTCGCAGATAGGTGAGCATCCTTCACCTGTGCATTACTATCAGAACCATAAGATGTCTTGTCAGAACTGTGAACAGAAGGCACCAAGTTGGCAATCTCATCTGTTGGAGACCGTCCAATGCTGCCATCTACTTGAACTCGAATGTCTGGTGATATAGATAATTGGTGATGTGGCACAATCCCACTGTCCATGCATTTCGGATAAAGGTAGGTTTTCATCTGACCTTTTCCCTTCACATTTACTGTTCCCCTGTAGTCAAATTCATATCCCATCTTGTTCAAGATATGGTAGCTCTCTTCACTCACCTGTATGCGGCACTCCACTCCAGTAGTATCCATCCTGCTGGCAATATTCACCGTATCTCCCCAAATATCATACAGTAACTTTGTAGTGCCAATAACCCCTGCAGTGAGGGGTCCGTGGTTAAAGCCAATTCTAAGTTTAAAGTTAAACCAGAGCATGTTATTGTTGAAGTCATCCACAACTTGCATCATTTCTTTGGCAAATTCAAAAAGGGTTCGCAAATGTTCATGTGGATGGTTGCTGTCTTGACACTGGGAGGTGTTCAGTCCAGAGGCTGCCATATATGTGGCCCCGATGGTTTTAATCTTCTCAATGTTGTTATAATCTGGTTTGCTTAGCAATTCATCAAAGTCTCCAATCAGTTCATTTAGGACTCGATAGCACTCCTTGCCTCCTTCGTAGTTCTCTTCATAAAATTCACTGAAGTTTACAATGCTGGCAAAGATTACCCCTCCACTATCATGGTTTTTAGAGTAGCTTTGGGAAACCTTCAGTTGCTCTGCCACATGATAAGGAATAATGTTTCTTAGCAGCCAGTCAGCCTGGTCTCTCATACTCTGGATTTTGGTACGGTGAAGATCAGCTTCCACATTTCCATGATAGTGAAGCCTGTAACTGACTTCAAACTCTCGATTCAAGAACCAGACCAGTAAAAGCAGGAGAAAGCAAACGAGAGTCACCTCCTGGCCAATTAGTTCTGCTGGTTTTTTGCTAAAATTTGGCATTGAAGTGTTGCATGGATTCTTCCTGGAACTAGAGAACAAGGAGAAAACAGAACAATATTCAATTAGAAATATGTTTAATTTTTTTCTTAAATCTATCCCTTTTACTTTACAAAAAAGAAAATTCAAATCAAAAAAAGATTCTGGCTTCTCCAGAATCACACAACTAGTAAATATTTTCAATAGAATTTAAAAAAGTTTTTATTTTTTTAAAAATAATAACAGCTTTTTATTTTAAAAAATACATGCAAAGATTCAAAATTACCCTTGCAAAACTTTGTGTTCCAAATTTTTTTCTCTCCCTTTCCCCCTCCTCCCTCTTCTGGACAGCAAGTAATTCAATATAGTCAAGCATGTGCAATTCTTCTAAACATAAGAAATAGGCTTAATCAAAATTTCAAAGCAGAGAAACAATACTTAACAGGTATATAGAGGACGAGCACTTCAAATATCTATTGAATTCTAATTTTTTAAAATAAGATCTTTTATATCTCTTATATATGGAAGTCCCAGCAAGGAGATTCCTTCTATCAATGCAGATTAGCACCTATTTTTTTTTTTTATTCCTAGTCTTAACTGCTCATGGCATAGCCTTCAGCTAAAGATTCAATTCAATGTTATTCTGTTAGCAAAAGAGCTAAGAATGATGAGATTGAATAGTGTATCCTATATGCTAGATCTTGAGATGAATAGAGAAAAATACAAAAATCACCCTCCTGGAGGAGTTTATATTCTGCTTGTGGAATATAATATGTGCACAGATAAATAAATAGTTCCCCTTCCTGGAACTTGGGAAATATAATATGTACATGTATAAATAAATACTTTTCCCATATACAATCTATATCTTCTATGTACATAGTTACATGTTGTCTTTGCCATTAGAATGTGAATTCTCTGAGAACATGTTTTTCCCTTTCCAGGGCTTAGTATGATGCAGAGTACATGGTAATCACATAATAAATGTTTGTTGACTGAGCTGTAGCGATGACTAACAATGAGAAAGATGAGTAGAGGCTTAAGAGCACATGATCACAGATTTAGAGTTGCAAGGAACCTCAGAAATTACCTAGTCCAACTCTCTTGTTTTATATATGAGAAAGGAGAGAATCAGAAAAACTAAATGAATTTCCAAAGTCATACAAGTAGTAAGAGGTAGAACTAAGGTTCAAAACCAGATCCTCTGAAAGACCTATAGGTCTGTGAACTGAGTTTTGAAAGCAGATCATCACCACTACCACTACAATCACCACCACCATTACTTGCTCCGTTCTATATAGCACTTTGAGGTCGGCAAAGCAATTTATGTTATCTTGTCTGACAGAGATTTGGGGAGTTTATTCAAGACATGGGGGGTAATCTGTATAGATGGAAGTGGGACATATAATGTCAAGAATGGGAAACAGCTAGTTTTAGAGTTTGATTAGAATATTTAGTATATGAAAGGGAATGTGAAATGTAAAATAGATCTGAAAAAATAGGTTAGTTCTAAATTGTGAAAAATTTTAAAAAGTGAGGCCGAGAAATTTGTATTTTAACCTAGTGGCAGTAGGGAGCCACTGAAAGTTCTTTGAGTGAGGACTGACACTGATTATTTTAGCAGCTATGTTTAAAATGTCATGGAGAGGAGAAAACTGGAGCAAAGGCACTGAAAGCTGTCTACAACTGTCAGGCCAAGTCAAACTCTGATTCTTAGTGTAATGTGGAGGAGACCTGCCCTATTCTAGCAGGTTTTACCCTAAGACGATTGTCTAACTGAAATAATTTTCATTTTGTACTTTTATGGACTCTTTTTCAAAGAATGCCAACACAGTTGCTTGATTGACTGTTCTGGTTGTAACAATGAAGATTTAGTAAATGAAGACTGGCAAAATTCTTAACTTTTGTGAAACAAAAATTTATATTAATTTTTCATTTCATGTGAATATACAAGAAAAAGAAAAACAAGCATGTAACACAAAACAAAAAATTTCTATGATTGTACAATTATGTGATAAGGTCAAGCAAAACAAAAGGAGTGTTCCAGAGGCAGCTTTATATTTTCACAAATTAATTTTTAATTAATTACAAATTTTATTTATCCATTCCCTAATTATACCTGTTGACAAAGAAATTAATGTAGCATTTTTCAAATGGGAGTTCAGTGGATGTAAAAAGAAGTTCTCTGAGAAATTCTGAAGACGTGTAGGAGCCAGGGATAGGAGAGAAGTGAGACTGCTTGGGAACTAAAATAAATCCACAAATTGATCAGATGGAATATATGAGAAACACTAAGTTTTCCTCACTTTGTTTCAGGAATGAGCAAAGTTTATATGCTGCTGTCTAGCTTTTTTTTTTTTTTATAGAGCAACTCATTTGATTAATCATAATTATTGCTAGTAGACAATTAATAAAATAGATCAGTAGCACTCTTGAATGCCAAAGATGTTTATATGACCTTGGAAGAGTGGGTATTCCCGATAGTGGCAATCAACTCTAATTGGTTAATAATTAAGAATTAATATTACAATGAAAGGTGGCTAATGAGGGGCTAAGGGATGTGACTTTGATTATGTCACTTTTACTTCCAGACAACTCCCAGACCTTGAGAAATCTAGACAAAGATCTGCTGTCCCACTCAAGCCTGAGTAGAACACAGTAGGATTTGAAAAAGATTGAAAAAGTTAATTCAATCCTATTATAAGTAATGTTCTTCAGATATTGGCTAGATCTAGTAGACAATGAGGAAAAATATTGAGTCTCCTCAATAATTGGGTATCCAATAATTATTGGGGGGGGGAGACTTGCTCAGGATCCCATAACTAGTAAGTGTCTGAGGCTGCTTTGGAGCTCAGGTCCTCCTGACTCTACACATCCAATCATATTCCCGCATTATTCTGTCTTTATACTGATCTCTTTTTCTCTTTTGCTCTTAAATTTCCACAACCCTCACATAGTGGGCTTAATATCTGAAGGGCTTGCCCCATGCAAGACAGATTCATTATGGCTCACAGGACTAAAGGCTCAGGCTAGTGATATAGCTTTCTTGTGTTTTCAGTATAGAAGCCAGAGCAACTGTAACCTGTTTCCTGCCTCAGCTTTTGGCTCACACACTAGCAGCAATATCAACACCAAAATAAACAAGTTGTGCTCACATGTATCAATGCTGTATCCTAACTAAATAGTCTTTCTTTGCCCTGAATATTCTTCCTCTGCTACAACTAAGTAAATCTCTTTTGGCTATTTGTATCTCAGTACTTAGCACAATGCTTGGTACATAGTGGTTGCTTAATAAATGTTAACCAAAATAAACTGGAAAAAAAGGGAATATTTTTGGGATTAAGCCTGTAAAAGAGGAACAGAAAATATTCTGAAGGAGGAAAAGAGGTATAAATTTGGATAAATTAATAAAATTTGAAAAAGATGGTCCAAACTTTTTTTTTTCTTTTTTTTTTTTTATTGTAAGGGAGGCACAGAGATCTATATGGGTAGAGTAGCTGCTCCAGGGCCCGTAGGTAGTAACTGGCAGAAGCTAGATTAAATCTAATTCTTCAGATTCCATATTTTGAGCTCCTCTACTATACCAAATCAACTGCCCTTTACTACTCCATTAGGATTCCTTCTTCATAAATTGATATTTGAATAAGGTTTCAAAGACAATGGTCTCCTCTAAAAAGGGACAGGCAGGAGGAAGAAATGGGGATTCATTTCTCTGAGCTGGGCAATGGAAGGAAAAATAAATCTCATCGTAAGAACAAAGATAATTCATGTATAGGCCAAGCTTAAAAAGAGTAGGGAATGGGGGATGGGAACAGCAGATTCTAGATCATCCTAGAAAGGGAAATTTAATAGAGAAGAGGACAATTTGAATTAATGCTTCTTACAAAGGAGCATGACAGATAAAAGTCATTTAAACAAAGATGTGAGGTAACAGCTGGGGTAGAATGTTCTCCTGTTCAAATCTGGGTTTAGCTCACTATTCCAGCACAGTGTTTATACAAGATATACATACTAAAAGACCAGTTTTATGGGTTGTCTATCCAAGTGAACAAAGCCATTCTTCAAATTGCACATATTGAATCTATATCGGAGTGCTTGCTGTCTTGGGAAGGGAGCAGGAGAGGAGAGAGAAACAAAAATTTGGAACACAAGGTTTGGCAAAAGTGAATGTTGAAATGCATAATTATGGATTTCACTTAGGATATTCTATAGTGTCCTATACGTAAATGGAATCGGCATGATGTCATCCATAATAAGAGTAATTGAGAGTGTCACCATTTATAGGGAATCTCTTTTCAATTTGGTTTCTTAATGGGATATCTTCCATTGTGATTAAAAAAAAAAACAAAACAAAACAAAACACGGAGAATGGGGCAGCTAGGTGGCACAGTGGATAGAGTCTCAGCCCTGAAGTTAGGAGGACCTGAGTTCAAATTTGGTCTCAGACATGTAACACTCCCAAACACACACATAATACCATGTGACCCTGGCAACTCATTTAACCCCAATTGCCTCAGAATAGAAAAAAGAAAACACAAAGAATATACATCTCTTCATTTCACATTTTTCCTAACAAATAATCAAAGAGTCGTTAAAAAAGATACTTTGGTTATTTTATCATTTAAGAAACCAAATAATTTTGATGAGTACATGGGAGACATTCTGTTTGAGGAGAGCCCTTCAGGTGATGTTTTACTCTTTATAACCAAATAACCTTTTTATAGACAACAAATAATATATAATCTGAGATCACATGTTCACTATACCTTTCAGTCATAGTTTAGCCAATTGTGTCTCCTGTGGGATTCCACTAATGAATATGACTACAAAAAGTTATAACAATATAAAAAAATTACCCATAATGGTCAAGTTGGATTTATCTCTGATATATTAAAAGCAAAACCATCTAACATCACATAATTATCTCCCACAGATGTAGAAAAGCCTTTGACAAAGCATAACACTCGTTTCTATATTAAAAAACAAACTAACAACTTTAAACGTATATGCATGAAAGAATCTTTTTCTTTTTTTGCTGAGGCAATTGGAGTTAAGTGACTTGCCCAGGGTCACACAGAAGGGATCTTTTTTATCATCAGAAAATACAGTTATCTAAATAAAAAGCAGGTAAACAAAAAATGCAATGGGGATATAGCAATTTTCTTAATAAATACATAAGTAAACCAAGATGCCCACTTTCCTGCTATTATTTAATATAGTTCTATCAATGCCAGAAATATCAGTAAGATAAGAGAAAGAAATTAAAAAGCATAAAGATGGATAAAGAAGATATCAAACTATCCCTTACAGAATCCAAGAGGGAATAAGGAAAAAGGAAACCCCATTCCAAATCACTATAAAATACATATTTGGGAATCAATCTACTAAAACATACAAAAATTATATAGATTCAATTACAAATGCTTTCTAAAGTGATAAAGAACAATCTAACTGGAGGAATATTCAGGTTTATATCTCAAAGAGACCTCCTGATAATAAAGTCCTCATTATAAATGGGAAAAATCAAAAGTGAATGCTGCAAAATTACAAAGAACACAAACAGCTACAAAGAAAAGATATGAGAAAACATCTCCACTCCCTCCTTTTGCACCAAGAATGGTGTAGTACATATATTTTCAATTTTTTTCCCAATATAATGATGAATTCTGCTGGGATTTTTCTTCCTTCCTTTTCCCCTTCCTAGTTCTCTTCTTTCCTTCCTTCTCTCCTTTCTTTCCTTCCTCCACCCCGCCTCCCCAAATATTACTTATGTGAGATGACATTCTAGGAGAGAAAGAGGGAAAGACACTGAAGAAATTTTGGTGATGTAAAAAAATCAAAACGTGTTAATAAAATTTATTCTTTAAGAAAATTCTCTAAAAAAAAATTAGAAGAATTAGTTAGTTCATCAAAAGCATTTGTTAAGCCTTTGCTATGTAACACATATTGGGGATATAAAAAAAAGCAAAACCCTATCCTTGTCTTTTAAGGAGTTTATATTCCAATGAGGGAGGCAATGTGTAAATTATTACATATAGATAAGATATATACTAAGTAGAGGGAAGGTACTAGCAGAGGGTGAGTGGGATTAGAAAAGGGAGCCTGCAGAAAATAGGATTTTAGCTGAGTCTTGAAGAAAGCCACGAAAGAGAAGAGACAAGCATTCCAAGAAGTTATAAGAGAGGAATGAGATTGTCCCTCTCTGTTTACACATTTGAGAGGTTGTTCTGTCTCCTCCTTCATCTCTGACCTTGCAAGTGCTCACTACTACAGGCAATGGGAGTCAGAAGCTAGAAAGCAACTCTTCTTTCTCTAGTTGAGAAGTGTTTGTGCTTATGAGACTGTAGAGCAATCAGAGGTGACAGAAGAGTTTCCATTAAGCTGTCAGTCAATTTCTTTTAGGAACAAATGAATTGTTCCTCACCATTATTGTTATTTATGATTTGGTTCCTCTCTATTTATATAAAAGACATATTGGGTAACTATTAAATCCTTATCTGTTGTGAGTAAGAACAGTAGTTCAGATAAAGATCTGAGATGTTTTGATTCCTGTGAAGAGAGATAGAACCTTTAAAATTTCTTTTTTAATTTTTTGGCATAACTTAGATACCAGGGGAAAGGGAAGATCCCATTGGAAGTCCCAAAAACAAAGGAGGTATACTTATATCATACCTTCTATGAAAGCACAAATTGCCATAAACAAGAGAGAGAATGATTCTCTTTGTCTATCTCTCTGTCTCTTTCTCTGATTCTCTCTGTCTCTGTCTTTTTCTCTTCTGTCTCTCTCTCTGTCTCTTCTGTCTCTCTTTGTCTCTGTCCCTCTCCATCTACTCCAATGTTTTCCTAGAATTAAGTGAGATAGGGGGCAGCTAGGTGGCGCAGTGGATAGAGCACCAGCCCTGAATTCAGGAGGACCTGAGTTCAAATCTGATCTCAGACACTTAACACTGCCTAGCTGTGTGACCCTGGGCAAGTCACTTAACCCCAGCCTCAGGAAAACAAAAACAAAAACAAAAACAAAAAAAAAAAAAAAAGAATTAAGTGAGATAACTCCTCAAGGCAAAAGTGAGCTAAATTCAAATAGGGCAAGTTTCCTAAAGGGGCAACTGTGCTACACATAAGGTACCCATTTGTAAATGTGCTACAAGGGAAACAAAATCCTACAAGCAGGAAGCAACAACACATATACTTCCTTATATGAAGGACTTTTGGTTTGGGGAAGTAATTTTTAATCTTTTTATTTCCCTCCCTGCTTTCTCTTCTTTTATTGGAATTAATGTTTTTAAATTATTTTATTATTTTTAAAAGGTCATTTTAATCATCTGTGTGACACTAGGATTTTAGTGAAAAGTTTGAACTGAGCTGGTTCCAAGTTCAGATTTTGCTGATACAGGTTACAAAAGAATTTTGTGTTGTTCACCTTTTTCCCCCCCATTTTTATGTCTTAATTATTTAATTTTAAATATTCTTTGTGCTGGGGATAAAAGCAGAATGGAACTGTGTAGGGACATCACAAGTAGATAGCAGGCATGGAGGTTTGGGCCTGAGAAAGATAAAGCAAAAGCTCACAGAGGAAATAACTCAGGAAGTGAGTCACTAACACTGGTAAGTTACCAGATCCATCTGATCATTCAAAAATTCCTGTTGGATAAAATTCCTGACAGCAGGAAACAGGACCTGGGAATTAATCTTCAAGCTAATCTCTGAGGATATGGAATTGCTCTAAAAGCAGAACCTTTAATGGAAAAAAGAAATTAAGAGACATGCTTAATTTTAAGAAAAACGCTTCCCATGTAGGTAAGGTTAATGCCAGACTTCAGACACAAGAGACATGTTAGATACAAGTTTAGGAGCCTTTTGAAGGGCATTAACAGTGACCTCCAGCAGAACAACAGCTGCAGAATTGGATTTGTCAAGCATCAGATTCACCCCAGCACTGGCAATCACAAGGTTCAGAAAAGAGAATCATTCGGACAAAGTCTTGAGGAAAAGTTCTCACATTGATACAGGTTCTAATGGCCATCTAGAATCATATGCAAACCTATCTGCAAAATCTGCAAAAACCTATCTGCAAAAAAATAGGTTGTGGTAAAAACTCACAGGAAGCTTAGATTGTATTTATCTAGTCCACTGTTCAGTATAAAGATGAAAAACCTTCTCTCTCTTTTGATTGTAGACACTAAGAGAGGTATGGAAGGACCTGAGAAAAGAGATGAGATCAGACTGAAGCAAATACACGGAAGTCTGATATATGACTCTGAGCCTTCCATCCCTGATCATAAGTAATGGCTCCTACTGCTACAGTTAGCAAAAATAGGGTAAATACTAACAGAGATAAAGGACTCCAGCATCTCAATCTTGACTGGCTAAAGAGCATTATCCCCACTGTGGGCAGTGGAAGCAAACCAGAGATCATATTGCGTGTGAAGATTCAACAGTAGAAGCCTACAGAAAGATGGAACAGTTAAAAAACAAACAAACAACCAAACAAAAACCCCAAATCTTGTAAAGATAAATGAAAAAGGAGATAGATCTTGAAGTTTAATATGATAAGATAATCAGGAGGATGGTGGATATATGCAATTACTAGACAGGGACAATCAAAGGGCATTTTTAGCAAATAGTACTGACCTGATACCCAAATAAATTATCAATGCACTTGACTCAGACCTTCAAAGCCCAGATAAAGAAGCCACTAAAAAGATAACAGAAAATAAATGAGAAAAATCTGTGTCTGCTGCAGCCATTGAAGTTTGAATTGCAGATAAACTAACCCTTGCCCAATATATCTGGTACACAGTATCTCAACAAGGAAAGGCTTCCAATTCTAGATCTAAACAAAGAGCTATTTGGATGGTGGAAAGGTAGAAAAACATAATAGAGTTTCCAAGGTTCAAAATTAATAAGAAATTTGATTAGTACTGGGGGAAAGAGATGGCACCAGAAGAGATCACATCAAATGCTGAAAGTAATATTCATGAATCAACATCAATTCTTTATACATCTATACCATCCACATTTATATATACCCCCTATATATACACAGTAGGTCTCAAATTACTATATTAATCATTCTATCAGAGATACCTAAAGAAAGTACCTTTATAGAATTTGAATGGGTTTAAAACTGGAAGATGGAGGATCAGAGACTCTGTATATTTGAGATAAATTAAGGTGATCTTGAAATTCCCTAAAGAGGCTGTTGGTATCAATAAGAAGATGGGACAGTAAGGGTTTAGCATGTCCAAGTCTACAAATTCTCTCTCAAGTATTAGTATCTACTGAAACCACAAATTCTAGGAAGATATTGCAAACAACAATCTAGGATCCAATATCTGCACACTTTGAGTAGCCATACAGTTGTACAGAAGTCTAGGAAAGAAACAGAGATAAGAAAAATTGTGTATATTATAAGAGTTCTTGCTTTATACCTGGTGTTTGGTTAAGAACTCTGTCTTTCTATTTACTTGTGCTTTTGGAATTTCAGAGGAGCAAAATGATGAGCATACGTATAACTAGTATATCTCTCAGCTGAAAAAAAGCTGAAAAATGATTACCAACTAGCCACAATCAGACCAGAGCTCTGAAATAAAATGTAGTATAATGCCTAAATCTATTGTCAAGGTTTGATGTTCCAGAATAGCAGTTAGCAGATCTATGAAAAGCTAATCCTTACAAAGATACTTGGAGACTAGGCAACTTGCCTGTTTACAGAGTAATCTAGTGAAGGGGACCTTTAGAGGCAATTCACTGTAACCATTATATTGCCCAAGAGAGAACTGATGAGACTTTCTGATGAGCAGATAAAAAGAATCTATGGATACTTACCTTTGTAGTCTCAGAACAAAAGAGAACACCTATTAGTTATCTGGGAATGCTATGAACCTTATACTGGCTCCAAAAGAGATGCTTTTAGGGAAGGTAATTTTGTTTTGTTACCCAACCACTCTGACTCAAACTGAGGGAAACTCATTTCAGATGGGGGAGAGGACTGAACTATGAGGCAACTCTTTTCTTTCTTTTTTTTAAAGCTTTTTATTTTTAAAATATATGCATAGATAGCTTTCAACATTAACCCTTGCAAAACCCTGTGTTCCAAATATTTTTCCCTCTCTTCCTCCTACCCCTTCCCTTAGATGGCAAATAATCCAATATATGTTAAACATGTGCAATTCTTCTATACATATTTCCACAATTGTCATACTGCACAAGAAAAATCAGATCAAAAGGGAAAAAATTAGGAAGAAAACTAAAAGTAAGCAAACGGCAACCAAAAAAGTGAAAACACTATGCTGTGATCCACTCTCAGTCCCCATAGTTCTCTCTCTGGGTACAGATGGCTCTCTCCATCACAAGGCCATTAAAACTGTCCTGAATCACCTCACTGGACAACTCTTTTCTTGCCTAGAACTTTATCTATATAGATTCCTAAGGCATAAAGACAACCTACAGAGCAAAAAAATGCTGACAGCCAATAATATAATAATATTATCAGCAAGCTTGCTTATAGGAACAGAGAGGTCAGGAGATCAACAGAGAGAAAGACCTATTCAAATTGTGCATAGAATAACATTTACCAGTGTACTGAAAATAGTGACACATAAAGCCCAGAAACATTATAGACTGCCCATGTAAAGTGTACCTTGCATGAAAAGAAAAATGCTTAATGATTTCTATTATATGTTTGTGTATTTAATGTTTTAGTATAATAAAATATATTAGCTATGTACCATTTTATTCACTGTATATTTGTGCATATGCTAATGTTCATATTTATATTTGTTCTTTATAGACCTATTGATATTAAAGCTAGCTAGTGTTTTTTTCTTCAATTTATGGTTATTTGCCTGAAAACTATGTAAATGAATGTAAAATGTCTTTCATATAATTTATCCATTTCGTCACTGAAATGCCCTATCAAATGATGATTTGTATTATGCAATGCTTCCTATGCATTCTGTTAATGAAAATTTGATATTATTGATTCTGTGGGATGACTCCCTGAAATGCTGGGATAATTATTCTCATTATGTTAAAATGTTGACATTCCTTTGATACTTGTGCTATATAACTGGAAACTTCAAGTGTACTCCAGCTGATTTTTTTTTTTTTAGTTGCAAAATATTTGATATGGGAGAGAACACAACACCTGCCTTACGAAGTTTGCTATAGAGGCAGAAGCTTCAAGCACACACTATCCCCACACTCACAGTTTAGTGATATCTTTACATTTTGGCTTGCTAAGGCTTTTTTTCAACAGGTTTTTTGGGGGATAAATAAATCAGAAGAGAACACTAAGGTTGTCTGTCTTGCTCATGTCACACAGAAGAAAATACACAGACTTGAAGAGCATTGATCCCTGCATCTGTGACCCAGCAAGCTCCAGGTTCAGATGATAAGAATCAGAAGTAGTTAAAAACTGATGCATGTGCTGCTGAGATTGGGTAGCCACCAGAGCTGTCTCTGCTTCTCTCCACCTCCTCTGACCCATTGTTTTTTATTTTTTAAAAAATAATTCTGAGCTTGAATAACCATTTTCCATTTTCAAAAGAGAGCAGAAAAAAAGATTGAACTTTAAGTT
Source organism: Sminthopsis crassicaudata (assembly GCF_048593235.1). NCBI lineage: Eukaryota > Metazoa > Chordata > Mammalia > Dasyuromorphia > Dasyuridae > Sminthopsis > Sminthopsis crassicaudata. The sequence continues at coordinate 398,897,748 of NC_133617.1, forward strand.
GTTAATCTCTATTAAATATAACTTGCTTTTCCTTAAATATATACATTCAATGTGTAACTTTGAAATCTGTTCCACTTATTTGTTTTCTTTTGGTTTTTCTGCTCTTTTCTGTGCACTTCAACCTTCTTCAATCACCCTCTTTTTCTTTTCTTTTGGCAACCTTACCACAATCTAACCTTCTCCCCAACTCCTTCTGTCCCAATTGAAAAAAAAAACCCAAAAAACAAACACCCTCTTATAATAAATATGTATTCAATCCAAACAAATTCTCTCATTGGCTATGTATGCCATGTACCTTTAGTTCATCACCTTTTTTATTGGAAAGGGGGTAAGTAGTTGTCAATGCGTTAATCAGAGTTCTTTTAAGTTTTTCAAAGATGTTTTTCTTCACAAAATTGTAATTGAATAAATTGTTTCCTAGGTCCTCCTAATTTTACTTTGCGTCAGTTCATACCAGTTTTCTCAAGTTTTTTTTTTTTTTAAATCCATCCCTTTAAATATTTCTTATGGTATAATAATATATCATCACATTCATAGACTTATCAATTGCCTCAGGAAAAAAAAAAGTTAAATTTAGCATGATAGTCTAACACAGTCCCTACTTGCCTACTCATTTGAAGTATTTTCTTTGAATTTTAAAAATATTTCATTGATGCTCTTTTCTTTTTCTTTGGTATCACCATCACTAACCATCTAATTTCCCTCCAGAATGCATTCTGTGCCCTTCCTCCAACCTCTTTCCCACCGCCATAAAAATTCTCCCTATTAGCAAATAAGTATAGTCAAATAAAAATTTCATACAATTCCTGTTAAGGTGGTTACTGTTTCCAGCACACCCCACTGTCACTCTTCAGAGATGTATACAATACAAAAAGCTTACCTGAAATTCTGTACTGCATCTAAGTGGGATGTTTCTATGGAACTGAAATACAAATATAGGGAAATAGAATTTTAAAAATAAAGAAGATACTGATGAAAGCAACTTGATGATTAGTTTAAAAATTTATCTACCTTTTGAAACACTGAGATGGTTAGCATAAAGACAATATTATATTAGTATGGTTTAATCAAAATTCCTGTTTGAGAGTAAATTTTTTAAAAGGCACAAACAATGGGGCTATATGAAGACTTCCTGCCACATTCTGAAAATATGTGGTTGACTGTGCAGCAGACCCACACAGAAAAATAATCTAAAAACTCATAACTGACTTCTTTTACTTTGATGAAGAACACAAAACTTGCTAGTGGCTAGATACCCAAAATCTCTTCACACACATATCTCCAGGGAAAAACTAAAGCTAGGACTCTCAAGACAAAAGCTGAAAACAGTTGTTTCATTCATAAAAATGAAGGGCTATTTAAAAGGTACCCAAGACCAAGAATATCCCAATATTATAAAAGAAGATCCTTTCTCACCATCTAGGCAAGTAACATTTTTTTTTTAGAATTTTTTTCCACAGTATATATGCATGAGTAATTTTTTTTTATAATATTATCCCTTGTATTCATTTTTCCAAATTATCCCCCCCCTCCCTCTACTCCCTCCCCTTGATGACAGGCAATCCCATACATTTTACATATGTTACAATATAACCTAGATACAATATATGTGTGTAAATACCATTTTCTTGTTTAGGCAAGTAACATTAAAAAAAAAAAAAAGTCTCTATCATTCCTAGGGAGAATCCTGTTATCTAAATCAATGGTCTGACCACATAAGATGATAGTATCACTATATCTTTATTCACTTTTGACATGTCAATTCAATAAGTATTTAGTAAGTAAATTTTATATGTTAGATGCAGAAGATACAGAAATAGTCTCTGCTCTCAAGGCTCTTACCATCCAGTCGAAACAAAGATAATGGACATAAATACCAAAGCTATTATATAAGGAAGGTCACAGAAAAAATAGGAAGAATTCAAAGACAGAAAGAATTTCTAGCTGAAGGGACAAGGATTGGGCCTAGAAGGAAGAGAATAATTTTGGCTGGCAGAGATGAGAAAGGAGCCCGTTTCAAAGCAAGGCATGTTTAGATGCACAGAAACAGGAAGAAGGTGGGGAAAGACTGAACAAGAAAGCAGATAAAAGGATATAGTGTAAAATGTGACTAAAAAAAGGCTAGAGTCACATTATGGAAGGCCTTGAATGTCAGGTTTAGTAAGGGGGGGGGCATGAGTATAGGGTATATTTCTCATTAGCAAACCTTTAGGAACAGGACCTTATTTTTTGGTTTATTTTTAAAAAATGATACCTACACCTGAGCAGGTTTGAAAATATTTTTGAAAATCCAGCTACCTTCTCCCCCAATTAGCCTTTTGGCGGTTTCATCTACTAGAAATACTGGGAGAGGAAGAGAGACTGGTGGGGATCTATGAATTACAGAAGTATTTTTGAGGTATTTCAGGCTGAGATACAAAAAAAAAAAAAAAAAAAAAAAAAAAAAAAAAAAAAAAAGAAACACTTGATTTCATTCAAGTTTTTATTAAGCACCTACTATGTGCCAGACATTGTACTATGTGCTTCAAATATGCTCATAAATACCATAGGATCATAGAAAAAAAACTTAGAGATCATCTAGTTCAATACTTAAAATTGAACAAATCCTTGAAGGCTGCATGCTGACTTAGAAAACCACAAATTAACATTATCTTGGTTTCATTGTATTTTTATTTATTTTGCTAAATATTTCCCAATTACATTTTAATTTGGTTCTAGTGACACTCACACTCAAAATTTAATAATTCTAATACAGCTCAATTCTCATTTTTATAGATTTTATAAATTTATAAATTTTATAAATTTTTTTCAAATTTAGGCCTGGAAAGAAAATGTGACTTGTCCAAGGTATCACAGATAGCCAATGACAGAAAAGGTACTAGAACCCAGGTGGTTAACCTTCTAATGCCATTTTTTCCCATTATATCATGCTGCTTCTCACTGAAAAGAAACCATATGTGAAAAATAATGCAGAAGAAGGTAAAATTATTTTGCTTTTTCTTAGAGATCAGAATTGGCAAGGACTATGGAAAGATAGATTTTTATTCAATATGATGAAAATATTTCTTACCCATCCCAGCTAAATTGTAGCTGTCCAATAAGGAATGGGCTGATGTGTGAAGAATCCCCAGCCATTGAAGGTCTTTAAGCAAACATTTATTAGCAATGTCACATAAGAGACATATTTCAAGTAAGAGTCAGACTATATTATCTTTTCAATTCCTGCCAATTTGAAGATTTTGTTTATCTTTTTGGGGATTTCTATCGTCTCTTTAGAGAAGACAGACTAGGTAGGGATCAGATAGTTATTTTCAAAAGCAACAGTTGATACTGTAGGCAATTTTGTTTTATTGACTGCTTTGATATGTCACAGCCATAACTTACCTGTCTGGACACAAAGAGACATAGAGTAAAATGACAAGCACAACTCCAACAATTGTTGCTAATGATGATCTCATCCAGAAACTTAGCTGGCAAAAATTACAGTATTGCACAATGGTGATCAGAATTGCAGAGCACATAAACATGGTATACTGCAATGAGAAAAGAAAAAGAAGCAATTTCAAATTTAATTCAAAATTTCAACAGAACTTCCTATTACATGAGCTTAACTATGTAACAATATTCAGTAAATATTATGTGAAATAAAAATAGTTCTCCTGAAAAGTTATAAAGTCAAATAATAACATGGAGATTTAGAACAAGAATGGGCTTAAAAGCTGTTTGACAATTAAAGAAACTGAGACTCAGAGAGGAAAGGATTGGCCCAAGGTCATATAGCCAATTACTATAACCACTGGGACTAGAACCCAGGTATTTGATTTCTACTTTGGTGCCCTTTTTACTTTCCCAGATTCTTTCCGTTAGTAAATTTTTATTCATGTTCTTAGTTCACCCTCCTCCCCAGTTTGTTGCCATTGATTCAAATACTTCTCAGATGTCAAGTCCTGCCCTCCCCCGCCCCCCAAACCTGGTCCACAACCATTTATTTTCTTTCTGTCCTTTCAATATGCTTCTCTAACACATTTTGACAATATTATATTGTTACTAAATATTTTTAAAAGTTTCTTTTGTTGAATACTGATACATTAAGTTTGAGATTAAGTTGCTAAAAGCAAATGTTGTTTTTATACATAGTGAGTTAGTTTTCCAAACAGATCATTTATCATGAAGTTCAATACCTAGATTTTTAAACAAGTTTAAAATGACAAGTTTAAATTAAGTTTTCTAAGATGTTCCAAATCTTATGCTGTTGCAAAGGAAAAAAAGTTGTCTGTAAAGCATCATCATTTCAGAGCTGCCACTAAGTAATCATAATGCTGTCTCTTAAAGCACCCTGCTATAAATAAATCAAAATATAATTTGGGTCTGAAAGAGTGAAAATGCAATCATCCCTTAGATACTTATTTTCATTATCTTGCACTAGAAATATATATAGTTTTGAAGTTGTTATGAATTCACAAATTGTGGAGTTCAATTTAGAAGTTCTTTTCTTGATAAATTAATAGCTGATATATGTTGCACTCCAGATCTATGTCATTTATGAGGGGTCGGCAGTGTACTAAGTGCCTACTATAGTTTCTTTATAAAAATACTTTATTTATTAAATCGAGTATTTGGTAAATGAAAATTTGGAGTTTTTACTTGGACCTTTGGGATAAAGTATTTGCATTTGAAATATCAGAATATTAGAACTGTAATAATTCTAAACTTCCATTATACAATTGAACTATACTTTTCTTTTGGGAGATTCTTCAAGTGCTAAAGTAGAATTTATAAGTCAGTTAAAAAAATTTAAGGAGCGTTATATACAAAGAATAGAAGTTGAACCTTTATCCCTAAATGTCTACTCTGGATAAAAATTTACATTTTAGAAGGGACCATATATTTAATGAAGTTTTTTTAAAAAGGCTCTTGATATCTAAAAGAATGCCCAAAGTAGCCTCAAAGTAGCCAAGTTGCCTTATAGATGAAAAGATAATAGAAGCCCCATCAGAACAGAGCAACTAAGATACCCAAGCATGGTAACTGACTTACATGTATGTTTGTTTCAAATTCAGAGGTAAAATGTGAATAAACTGCAAGAGCCGGAAGTGAGACCAGGATTGCGCCAATGAAATGCCGAGGTAGCCAACCAGCTATCACCTCCAGCAGGTGCTTAGTACAAGTCATTACCTCCTCAAGGAAAAATGCCATTCTGTAACAAATAAAGTTACTAAGTAATTCAACATTTTAACATACACAGAAAACACCATTTTTCCTGCATGTAGACCAATCATAAAAATAGGTAGGTACATAAATGGTAAACAGGTTATGTAGTAAATTAATTGTACAACAGAGAGACAGCCCAACTGGAAGGCTCTTCTACCTGACCGCAAATGGAAGGCAAGAAAAGCTGAAAAGTTGATAATGAACAAAATCTATTTACTGAGTCAATAATGGAAATAGTGAGCATAAAATTACTGATTCCAGTAGTTAACTGCATTCCTAATATATGCAGGGAAGATTTAAATTTATGTTGAATGAGAGTTATTCCAAATTGTTTCTTATTCCACAATTTCCCTTGTTTCTGTTCCCTCTTCTCTATTCCTATTGCCACTGTGATGGGAAAGGCTTCACTATTCCTAAAGCCTCTTGATAGATCTTTGTACTCCCACTCTCTCTCCTTGTCAATTTATCCTTCATACCACTGCCAGACTAATCTTCCTTACATAAATCTGGTTTATGCCACATGCATCATTTGGTTACTTTACTTAAAAACAACAAAATAACCAGTGAATCTTTCAGTTGCTGAATAAAATTCATACTTCTTTGCTTGACACTCAAAGTTTGGATGCTACTTTAAAATCCAGCTTATTGGTCTTATAAGCAGCTTGGGGAATGCCAAGAGAAGACTCACAAGCCTGTTTTTCCTGTTCTATTAGTTACAGTGAGGTTCTGAAAGCAGTACTTGTTCTTTGGGAGTTTAGAAGATAACAATTTGGGAAATGGGTGGCAAAAGTGTTTGCTACTTGAGTTTTATCTATTATGCAGCTGGTCTTTATTTTGAGCAAATGTTGCTCCAATATCATGATTAATTCCAACTAGTTGAGGTGGGTTTCAAAGGAAGAACAGAGATCTATGAGTAGTAATTGAATAGAAGGTAGATCCAAATGGGTTTTAGGAATTTGAATATACCATTAGGGCATTACATTATCATTCCTTCTTTTACCAGAATGGCTTTACATGTTCTCATGAACTTTTGATCATCAGTAGGAAATTTAATAATTAGTATACAAAAATTCTCATTAATATCTCTCTAAGAAAGTAACACAGTTTCAGGAAGCTCAAATAATATAGATATTATTTTATCTTTCTTCCCTGTATCTGTTGAGGGACCAGGATTGCAACCTTGGAAACATCCTCAACTCTTTCTTCTCTTTTACTCATATCCAGTTAGTTGCCAAGTCTCATTAGTTCTACTACACAAAGTATTTAATGTCCAATCCCTACTCTTAGCTAACATTGCCACCAGCCCAGTTCAGGACTTCATTATCTCTCACCTCAACTACTGCAATAGCCTCTTATTGACTTGACCCTCTCCAGTTATTCCTCCTAACAGTTGCCAATTTGACAATTCTAAAGAACAGGTCTGATCATGTCATTTGCCTATTTGAGAACTGCCAGTGTCTCCCTTTTGCCCCTCTATTTCTTGTGTAAAGTTCCTGATGATCTGGTCAGAGACTATTTGTATAAGCTTATTACGCCTTATGTTTCTGAATGGATTCTAAGTTCTATCCCTATTGTCCATACTTGACATTCCACCTCTGGTCTTCAGGCTTTGAATAGGATGTCCAGGAATATACTCACATTTCATTTCCACTCATTAGAATCTCTAGCTTCCTTCAAAGTACTTACTCAAATGCCATCTCTTATAGGAAATTTATCACTATCTATTCAGATGTTAGTGATCTATTTTCACTATGTGTCCATTTATATATACATATGTTGTATATATGCATACATATGTAAAGATGTTTTCCATTCTGTAGAATGTAAATTCACAGAGACAAAGAGTATTTCATTTTTGTCTTTTTAAATCTCAGCACCTGACATGCTTAATAAATGCTTCATGATTTAAATAGGAAAAAAAAATCAACTTCACAAGGCCAAGATTAGGGAGACAAGGGTAGAGAGAAACTTATTTTGAAAAAAAAAATAGAGGATTTACTAAACTACAAGTTAAATATGAATTAATTATGATGCAATGGTGAAAAACGCTAATTCTCAAAACTGGGTTATATGAAAAGTCCAGTGCGAAGGATGAAGACAAGTTCCAGCCTCACAGGATTGTGCCCTGATCAGACCACAACAACACCTGGAATACAATGTTTCACTCTGGATACTACATTATAGGATGGGCAATAATAGCCTGGAAAGCATATAGCAGAAAGGGACTAAGACCTTGACTTAGGAGGATCATTTGAAGGAACTGGAAAGGTTTAAGTTGGAGAAGGCTTCTTCATTTTTACAGATAAGGAATCTGAGTCCCAGAGAAGTTGACTTCTTCAAGATCACACAAGTGGCAAAGGCAGAATTTGAATCTTACTCTAAATCCACCACTCCTTCCATTTTTTCCTATTCTAACAGTACCTCTAAAGATATACAAGTCAGCTTTTAGGAAGTAGTGAACTCCATTAACTGTCTCCAAATTAAGGCTGGATAACCTGTTTTAAAGGGACTTTTTTCAGTTACAGGTTGGATTATTTTGTCTCTTAGATATCTTCCAACTCTGAGATTCTGTAATCTTCCTAAGATTTATTGACCATTGGAAAAGGCTAAGGATGAATATAAAATTTCCTTCTCCAAAGGTCTTAAATATTCCATAGATTACAGTCTTGTTTGTTTAGAATAATCATGGTTTTGAATAGCTGCATGAAAATGACCTCCTATTCAGAAGTCAAAACAAAAGAAAATATTCCAGGGGATTTTGATGAGTATAAGGTTTGGGAAAAGGTTACAGATTTAGCAGTTAAGAGATCCTCAGGCAATCTTAGAGATAGAAACTTCACTCAAGTGTAAGGATAGGAAAATAAACTAAGAGCTTGAGAAGTGAGTGGGAAGTGATAGAATATATACATAAATAAATTTAAGACATTTTTTTTTTTTTTTGAGACTGGGGTTAAGTGACTTGCCCAGGGTCACACAGCTAGGAAGTATTAAGTGTCTGAGACCAGATTTGAACTCCGTCCTCCTAAATTCAAGGCTGGCGCTCTATCCACTGCTCCACCTAGCTGTCCCCAATTCAAGACAATTTAAGGAACAAGAAAGAATTCACTATTGTGGACAGAAGAGAAAGCTTTGCATAGTAAATAGCATTTGAAATGAACCTTGAGGGAAAGCTAAGAGGTAGAAGTGAATAGGAAACAAGTCCTACACATGAAGGACAGTCTGTGAGGAGGCAGAAAGACAGAAAAAGGAAAAATCAGGTTCAGGCAACAGCCTACTGGATACTAGTCAGTTTGGGGAGTAATATGAAATATACTGGGAATGGGAGATTAAAGCAATTTTACTGAAGGTTTAAATAACAAACTAAGGATTTTGTATTTTAGGTTTAGCCCAACTTTCTAGTAATATTAATAATATGCTCTCATGTAAGATATATTTGATTGAGGGAGAAAGTCATGGTGTAGGATCCAAATATTAAGGCACCTAAATATGTGTTGATAGGGAAGGACAAGACTTCCCGAGGGAACTTCAGGGAAGCTCAAGGAGATTCAGAGCCTAGATTCAGTAAGAAGAGGATTCGAGATTCTACCTTTGCTCTGGCTGGAGGCTCCAGAAGCTTCCCAAGAAACCTGCTCACAAAGAAAAGAATTAAGAGAAAAGAAACCTCCTCCCAGAGAAGGATTACAATTGAGAGATGACAGACAGGACATTACAATTTGGCCTATTAGCAGATAGTTGAGTGACATAATAATCACGCCAGAAGGTGGCGCTAATGGTTCAATTTTAGAGAATTAAATTGACTTTTGAACAAAAAAAAATAAATTTGCATATTAATTCTGTAATAGAACCAGGAATAAGGCCACTTGATAAAGGAAGTATAGCTGGGTAAATAATTTAATCTTTCTGCATGTCAGTTTTCTCATCTATAAAATTTGGGGTTAGAATAGATGCCTCTGAAGACTTCCCCAGTTTCCATACTTATAATTCTATCAAGTAACATATTTTGTCTGTTACTTTTAAGCTGACAAAAAACACTCTTCACTCAAATAATTTTCACATTGTGAAAAATATACATTCAATAAAACTATAAAATCCATCATGCTTCTTATTAGTTTGATAGATGAACTAAATAAAGGAAAACAGGCACAAAAATTCTGAAAATGTCATTGTCTCACAATAAAGGGAAATATAAGTATTTTGTAGTTATTCATTCATGCATACAGGTGGTTCTTATCTTTTTTTTGCTTCCAATATGACAAGCTTTCCTCACTGAATTTGGCTAATTAACATCTGCACTACAATATTCCCTATATTTTTTAGCATTTTGTCCAATCAATCTGTCTAGGTAGGTTTATACTTGTCTTAGCATTTTTTTGGATGGAGGCAGGGGAGATAGGCTTGAAGATCTGAAATTATTTTCAAGGCTTCCCAATGAAATAGGAAGTAAGAAGCATAGTAGTTGCCAATAAAGTACCTTTTACACGAATACAAGACTTTCATAAGGTAGTTCTAAGGCCTGTAGTACTATTTTGAAAATCTCAAACCAAGCTTGTTGAAGGGTAATCTATATCAAATAAAATAGTAGACTTTTTTCTTTTTTAAAGGTATCTGGATCATGCAAATAATTCTTTACCCATCTCCTCTGCTACTCAAACTTATAGTTTTTTTTTTTAAACTTAATCATTAAATGTTTATTATAGTTAACATGTTAGCTTTGGGCAGCTAGGTGGCACAGTGGATAAAATGCCAGGCCTGGAATTAGGAAGACATCTTTCTGAGTTCAAATCTGGCCTCAGATACCTACTAAGCTGTGTGACCCTGGGGAAATCATTTAACTTGGTTTGCCTCAATTTCCTCAAATGAGGAATGGAGGAATTCCAAAATGTGCTGGAGAAGGAATTAACAAACTAGTAACTTTGCCAAGAAAACCCCAAATGGGGTCACAAAGAGTCAGCCATGACTGAAAACAACTGAATTAGTTTTAGATCAAATTTCACGGACTCAAGAGTTGGAAGGAAACTTAAGAGTTCTAGTCCAAACCTCTAACTAACAGAGCAGTATATCTATAGCAATGGTGTTCAGTCATTTCAGGTTGACACTTCCAGAGTGACAAGAAGTTCACCTTCTCATAAGACAGTCTCTCAAATACACAAGAGCTTTATTTGGTAATGTAATTAGCAATTTGAATGCTCAGGACAAATGCCAGGATTAAAGGAAGAGCAGAGAGGTATGGCTTAGGGAGGCAAGTGGCAGCACAAGACTCCTCAAAGTTTCTAAAATACTGAAAGGGGAGAAGGCTATAGCTACTACCTATCCCAGGATACAATAACAGCTAGATAGTAGGATGTGTGCCCTCTTAACTTCCTGATCTAAGGCAAACTGCTCATGGCCTTGCTCTAATAAAAGGCAACTAGATAGTACAATGGATAGAGAGCTAAGCCTGGAGTCAGGAAAACCTAAGTTAAAATCTGAACTCTGACATTTAATAGCTGTGTGATCCTGGGCAAGTTACTTAACACTTGTCTATCTTGGTTTCTTCAAATGTAAAATGGGGATAATAATATATACTAAGTATAACATGCTATCCCAAAAGAGATCAAAGGAAATATTGACAAAAATATTGACAGCACCTCTTTGTGGTGGCAAAGAATTGGAAATTGAGGGGATTCTAATAAACTGGGGAGTGGCTAAATAAGTTATGGTATATAATTGTGATGGAATACTCTTGTGCCATAAGTAACAAACAGGATGGTTTAAAAGAAAGTAGCAAACAAATCTCGGAAAACTTGTATGAGTTGATACAGAGTGAAATGAGATAAACCAGAACTTTATACATAATAAAAGAAATATTGCAACAATGACTAACAGTGGAAAGACTTACCTACTTCAATCAATAGAATGATCCAAGACAATTCCAATGGACCTATTATGAAAAATGCTATCTACTTCTAGGGAAAGAACTGATGAAGTCTAAGTGCAGATTAAAACATACCTTTTAAACCTTATTTTCTTGTTTGTGTGCTTTATTTCACAACATGTCTAACATAGAAATATACACTACATGTATAAGTGATAGACTTGCTTGCCTTCTAAAGAGGTAAGCAGGAAGGAGAGAGAGAATTTAGAACTTTACAGCAGACAAGTTGCAGACAGAAGAGAGGACCCTTCAAAAGATTCTATCGTTCATTGGCCAAGGACCTTTGAACTTTTCAGGGAGCACTTTCCCTGGTTAATTATAGTTACTAAAGAAAATTGTCATTTGTCTTCCTCCTCTTTAAACAAGCTGCTAACATAAATATTCAAAAATGTTTTCCCAATTGAGATAATCCCCACCTGCCAGGAGTGGCACCTCCCTTTCTTGATAGTATCTGATCCAAACAGAGACATGCCTTTCCAGAGTATTATTTCCTCTTGATCCAGGAAAAGACTTGGGCCATATAGCATTCCTTCCCCCTAAATAATAGAGAATCCATTCCCTATAGTCAGTAGTCCCCACCTCTGAAAGGTATGTAATCCCAATAGAGATCAATCATGCTAAAAAATCCCATTCTTTACCTAATAGAGATGATGAGGGAGAACACTTCCAGTAGAATAGCAATGATGAAAATCACAACTGCAGTTGGTGGGGGTGGGACAGAAGCCATCCCATGTTTTAGGAAGCAGGTGATGGACAGAATGAGGAAAACTGTTGTTGACAAGAACACATCCAGGAGAGAACTGAAGGTAGCACTGGCAAATGTCTTCACAGGAGAGTTTTTTATAACCTGTTTTGAATATGGGAGGGAAAAAGGAAGAGAAACATGAATAGATATTGTATTTCAATTAATTTCAATCCCAACAAATATTTATTAAGTACTTATTATATACCAAGTGTTACATTATACACAAGGCATGAAACACTAAAAATGAAAAGCCTTTTGGAGAAACACAACAGACATACAGATAAAGAAATACAAAATATACACATAGCAAATGTAAAATATTTTGGAAGGGGTGTGGGATATTAATAACTAGAGGTAGATCAGAAAAGGCCTTGTGTAGGGAGTAGTACTTCTTCTGCTAGCCTCATTAGGAGCTAGAGATTCCAAAGAAAAAAGTGAAAAAGAAGATTCCAGGAATAGGGAATAGTTTATACAAAGGCCTGGTACCAGGAAGTAAAATACCCAGTTTGGGAAATAGCCTGCTCAATTAGGCTGAAATGAATGATGGGGGAATAAGATGAAATCAGTCTAGAAATACAGATGGGAGTCAAAAGTGTGAAAGGTTTTTAATGCCAAAAGGGAGAGGTGTTTATATTTTCTCCTATAGCAATAAGAAGTTATTGAGCAAAGAAACAACATGGTAAAGCCCATGCTTTAGGGATATTAATATGGCAGCAGTGTGGAAAATGAATTGGAAAGAGGAGAAAACTATTGCTATAATGGGGGGGAGAGAAGTAAAGGAAAATAAAGAGTCAAGCAGAACTATAAAGTCTTCAACTAACAGAACATAGGCTAATAGGAAGATGGTGGTAGCCATAAACCAGGAAGTTAGGAAGAGGAGTAGGTTTTGGAGAGAAGAGATAATAAGTTTGGTTTTAGATATGTTGAATTCAAGATGCTTATGAAATATGCAGGTGGAACTGTCCAATAAACAAATTGATGGTACTTCAGAAGGAGATAAGACATTCTAATTTTACCACATATGCATAAAGTAATACATACACACAAATACTCACACATATGAGCACATACACACATATCAAAGAGTGAATTTATGTGGAACTTTCTAGACTCAAGATTCCTAGAACTAAAATACCTTTTTAGGATTACTGAAATTTCAGAGACTGGCCTAAATACAAATCAGGCCACTCTGTTAGTCCCAGGATTCCTTAAGCAACCCAGGGTATCTCACGGCTAAGGTATTCTATTGGAACAGACACAGGGCAACAGATACCTAAAAGGTTGAATTATTATAATTCAGTTTAATTCAATAAACTGTCATTAAGATCCTAATATCAGTAGAATTTAACAGAGAAAGGGATATAAGGATAATACACAAATAAATTATGTAAGTTAAAATGCTTTTATTTATTTATATTTATTTTATTCAGGGTCAGTTGGGGAGAATGATTCTTATACAGAGAAGGTTCCAGGCTATAAAAAGACTTCTTAAAAAGTCAGTTGACTGTCCTGCACCTGTCAGTTTGATTCATGAGATAAGATACATTCTATAACACAGACTCAATTCCCTCAACATTAAACACAAAGAATGTCTCTTATCTTGAATTCTACCCTTATCCTTCTGCTAGATTGTCCCTCTAACCCAAACATAACCCTCTTCTCTAGAATGAACTATCTCCTTGAAACATTATTCTGTAGGGCCCCATAACTAGAATATTACTCTTTGGAATTCCCTTCCACACAATTTTTTAAATTGACTTCCTTATGTGTCATAGATTTTCAATAGGTTCAGTAGGTTTACACTTTCTACTTATTCTACTTCTACATTTTCAAATAAATAAAATAATGTAAATATGATTTTAATAGAATATTTATACTGAAAAAAATTCTTAACATTTAGTTATATACTTGGCTCTAATTTTCCTCTTAAAGAATACCTCCTGATAGTAAGAAACAAAAGTCCCCATTAAATTAAAATAAAATTAAACCTAAATTTCACTGTAGGATACTTAAGCTATAGTATAATTCTAACATGGACTCAGTTGCAAGCTAAAATTAATAATAGGGGAAAGAGATCATGTTGAAATTTTGTTTGTATATTATTTCGAATAAATATGCTACTGTTTAGCTTTTTAGAAATCTTCCACAGTGTGGTACACATTGTACTGAATTAGAGTCAAAAAACCCTTTAATCCTACTTCCTGCCTTGTCACTTAATAGCTGAGTGACCTTGGAAAAGTAACAATGTCTATAAGTTTCATTTTCCTCATATGTAAAATGGGGATACATTACTGCCAGATAGTCTGGGTTACAAACAGAATAAGGTCAGAGATATGGTCCAAAATGGAACTGAGGTTCAGAGTGAGGATTGGAGTTGACTCTGGGTCTTTGGGAAAGGAGTAGTTTAGAATTGAGAGAAGCTTTGAGTTCACAAGATTATCTTAAATTAGGCAAATAGGCTAGAGACTTGAATATTGAGAAATTAAAGACGACTGAAATGTGCTCAGGGAAGTAGATATGAAAACTAAATAACTAGAACACTCAGTTTAATGAGACAAAATAAGAGGCAAGTTCATAGATATGGGCAGCAATGTCTTTTGGGAGTAAGCAGGTTATGGAAAAATTGAAAGAGAGAAATAGTATTAACATAGCTAGTGGAACTGGCATGCAGATAAGGAGAGGAAAGAAGGGACATGTATCAGGACTAAGAAATCAGAAGTGGCCAGATAAATCAGCAGCTGGGATGAGGTCAGAGACAACAGCTGGGATGCTCTAAGAGGGGATAGTTGTGCCAGTGGAGGGCTATTGCCAAATGTCTTTTAAGTGTATAGTTCAGGGCTTCTTAGCTTGGCTCTTAGTGGTAATGGTGGGAGGATTTGTTCTGCTCCACTGAGATAATATAAATCTTCTGGGTTTTATGACCTTTGGTTCAACAGTCCTCGAAGTTTGTCTGCAGTGGTGATGCTAGTATTTTATAGTAGATAAAATGAAAACATGATTCTATCACAGCCTGAAGCTGTACAAAATTCCTCAAGTTCCAAGAGTTATTCTAAGTACAATTAGTCTCCCAGAGCAGTGGACCACTCCTTTTGGGAATTTATTCAGAACCTTCACTAATACTTGCCCCAACTACCTTCCTGGGATTGCTGTTTTTTAAACTTTTGTTCTAAATTTGTGATTTTGTCAGTTGGTTGCTCCAAGTGCAGGATTTTTTTCCAAAGATGGCAAATACTGGCAAAATACCTGTAATTTATAGTTTTAGGAAATTGCTTTGGGCACTTAGAAGATAAGTAATTTGTCTATATTCACAAAATCAGTGTGTATTAGAGGCAGGACAAGAACTCAAGCATTCCTGACTCCAGAATTGGCTTTCTATTTATTAGATTTTGCTGCTTTTTACTTTATTGTGAGGTATTAAATGACATATGAATGTGAAAGTGCTTTAGAAACAGTAAGATAATTTTTAAAAGTCAAGTATTAATTGTAACAGAATTTAATTTGTTTCTGAATAGTTATAAAACTATTTAGATATTTGAACACGAAAGAAAAAGTAGACAAAATATTAGTGAGATACATAAGTTCATAATTATCACAAAGTATAATTATTCTTATAACTTAAGCAGGGGTTCTCAACTACGGCCTGTGGGCCAGATAATGCCCACTGAGGATGTTTATGTAGCCTGCTGGGTTATGGCAAATGGACTGAGGGGTGGAGACAGTGTGAGTTTTTGTTTTTACTATAGTCTGGCTCTCCAACAGTCTGAGGGACAGTGAACTGGCCCCTATTTAAAAAGTTTGAAGACCATTGAAAAAGTATCACTAAACAATATTGCTAAACATTACTATTATATATATATATATATATATATATATATATATATATATATATATATAATTTCAATTGTCACCTATCTAAAGTTCCTCAATGCTAACTAGAAAATCTAATGTTTATTTTAACACAAGAATGATATATTCAATAATTAATTTTTGAATGTCTTCTTTTTAACAAGATTACAGTACATTATATATTTGTATATTCATATATGTACATGTATGTGTATATGTGTATATATTCATATTTTCAGGGCCACAATGTCCTGGAAAAGTTGGGCAACTTTTTATGGAAATTTACATAACATATAACCATAGATTGTTAGAATTAGATACCTCATAAGCATTTAGTTTAACCCCCTCTCATTTTACATGTGAAGAATCTGAGGCCTATAGGAGGAAAGACTTGTTTAAGATCCAATTAATTAGTGGCAGATAGAACTAGACTCCAATTATTGCATTAACAGATTAATAATCTAAGATATTGTGAAATTACTAGAAAGTAGAAAGGATAAAAGATAATGAGCTAAATCATCAATAGAATTTTTCAAAGAAACAAAAACCTGAATTCTATTTGGCCTTTTAAAAAATCTTAAAATTAAGTCCTTCATATATTTTTTACCATGTTTAATATATATATTGAGTAACTTGCCATCTAGGGGAGGGAGCAAAGAGAAGAGGGAGAAAAATTGGAACACAAGGTTTTGCAAGGGTCAATGTTGAAAAATTATCCATGCATATGTTTTGAAAATAAAGAAGCTTTAATAAAAGAAATAAAATTAAGTTCTTTAAAATTTCACTTAAAACTGTAGACATTGGAAAACTTTATATGAACTGATGCTGAGTGAAGTGAGCAGAACCAGGAGAACATTGTACACAGTAACTGCAAAATTGTGTAATGATCAATTATAATACATAGCTTTTCTCAGTAATATGGTGATTGAAGACAATTCCAGTAGACCTGGGATAGAAAATGTCATCTGCATCCAGAGAGAGAACTATGGATACTGAATGTGGATCAAAGCATAGCATTTCTAACTTTTGTTGTTGTTTTTTAATTTGCTTTCTCTTTCTTGTGTTTTTTTTTTCATCTTTTGATTTGATTTTTCTTGGACAACATGACAAATATGGAAATATTTTTGGAAAGATTGTACATGTTTAACCTATATTGGATTCCTTGCTGTTTTGGGGAGGGAAGTGAGAGAGAGGGAGAAAAAAAATCTGGAAAATAAGATTTTTTTTTAGGTTAAATACAATAAAAATGATGAAAATGTTACACTTTGATCCATATTCAGTATCCATAGTTCTCTCACTGAATGCAGATGGCATTTTCCAACTCACGTCTACTAGAATTGCCTTGAATCACTGCATTGTTGAGATGAACCAAGTCCATCATAGTTGATCATCACATAATCTTGTTGATATTATATACAATGTGGAACACAAAATCTACAGAAATGAATATTGAAAATTGTCTTTACATGTATTTGGAAAAATAAAATATTATTGAGAAAAAAACTAGGCATAAGAACTCCAAAGTTGGTAAAAGCATTATATGGCATTATTTTAAAAGTAGATAAAGAAAAAAAAAGAACATAATATTTTACTTTTTTGGTTTATATTGTTATTGCATCTATTATTTTCCTGATTCTGCCCACTTTACCCTGCTTTAGTTTATGTCTTTCCATACTTTTCTGAATTCTTCATATTTATCATTTTTCATGGCAAAATAACATTTCATTATATTCGTATACCACAGTTTGCTTATCTGGTCTTTGGAAGTAATGGTTATCAATTTTATTTTCAGCTCTTTGCAACCATAAAAAATGATTCTATGAACACTTTGACATATATTTTTATAATAACTTTCTATCTTTGACTTTCTTGGTGTGAATGCTTAATAATAGGATTTCTGGGCAAAAGAGTAACAACATTTTAATAACTTTTTATCATAAATCCCAAATTATTTTTCAAAATATTTGGACTAATTCACAATTCTACCTATAGTGTGTCATGTACCTTATTACTATTTCCATCTTTTGTCATCTTTTGAGACTTCAGGGTTGTTTTGATTTATATTTATCATATTACTAGTGATTTGGAGAAATTTTTATATTATTATTAATATTTTTCAAATCTTTTGTGAATTGTTGATTTTCTCGGTTTTATATAGCATATATAGCTCACTAATTGCTCTCTTGATCTCCAGAATCCTCTCCCTTTCTTCCTCTTCCAATACTGTCTCTATATAATTGTCTAAATTGATATTCCAAAAACATCTATCAAGAAATTCCACTGGTTTTCTACTGCCTCCAAGACAAAATACAAACTTTTCTCTATGTCATTTAAAGCCTATTATATCAATCAACCTAGTCCTTCTACCAGATTTTTGTGTATTACTCTCTTCATGTATTCTAAGTTTTAATAAAACAGTCCTACTTGTAATTTATAATACATGTCATCCCATCTTCCATCTCTGTGCCTTTGTACAAATTGCTCCCCCTCAAATGCATTCCCTTTCTTACCTTCACCTCTTAGAATCTTTACCTTTCTTCAAAATTCAACTTAAATGCTAACCCATATACAAGTCCCTCTCTTGTTTTCCTAGTTGGAGAACAGAACTCTATCATTATTAAATTGTAATAGAAGGGAAAATATCAATTTCTTAATTTTCCATGATATATTTTAAAATATTGACCATGTGTGGAGCAAAAAACTCAAACCCTCACAAATAAATGTAGAAAGGATATGTTAAATACAGTCTTTGCTGACCACAGCTGACCAACTAAGCACAAAAATGAAAATTCTGAAAATAAGAGGTCAATGAAATTTAAAACAAACCAAAAAAACTCACTAATGAAATAATGAATAAAAATTGGGCCTCATTTTTTAAAAATAGAGAAATTACTAGCTACTAATAAAGAAAAGATAAAACAAATTGTTAATATGAAAAATGAAAAAGGACAATTAACAAATGAGGAAGAAATAAACTTTCTATATACTAGCAAAAATTAAATGGATACTTACACTTAGACTAGTAGAACAAAAAACAGAGAATTTAAATAACCTAATCTCAGAAAAAGAAATTGAAAAATCTGCGAACAAACTCCAAGTGAGATAGGGAACGCTTATCTTCAATCCTTGCTATTATGAAGGCTGAGGCTGGTGATACACATGAACTTGGGGTTTCTGAGCTACAATGGGCTAATCTATCTGATCAGGTGTCCATACTCAGTCTGGCAACAAGATGGTGAGTTCCAAGAATGCCCAAGAAGGGGATCACACAGGAAAAAGTGCAAATTAAAGCTTCTATGCCAATCAGTTATTGGAATCTAGCTTATGAATTTTCAGTCTGGACAAGATAGGGAGAACTAGTCTTATTAAAAGAAAAAAATTAATTCTATTATTTAATGAATAATTAAC